>NC_073700.1:43811407-44118777 GCF_023634085.1 Falco cherrug | reverse complement strand
TTTGATTATACTTCTGCGAGTCTTCGGATTCAAAAGGAGGAGACCACGTCCTTGAGGGCAGTTTTAACCCTGTGGACAAAACAATTTTAGTATCACTCAGGCTTGACACAGCAGAAGCAGATGTTTGATCCTACAAAGATCCCAGACTAGCATATACAAGATCCACAGCACATGTGAGCATCCTGAGCTTTGGTATCCAGGGCCGAGCAGCTTTTCCTTTTTTATGACAGGTCTTGGAATGGAGCTCAGATGCTGTTGTGGCCAGAGTTCTACCCCAGTTCATCTCAGTTTAGGTAACAGGTGAGATTTTGGGAGTCCTCAGTGAAGTTTTGTGCTCTGAAAGAATTGCAAAACAGGCACAGGATGCCTTCAAAAATTAACTTGGCCACTGATCTCCAGAAGCACTGAGATTTTTCCCCTTACTGTCTCTGTAGCTGTTATTAAACTTATTACTAAGTTTAAAAGGAACAAGTGCAGAAGTGAGATCCCCAAAGGAAAAAAGAGCTGATCACTTTGTAAAAAAATGGTTTTGGAGACCTTTTGCACATAATTTGGCAGTAGCACCTCACGTATAATGTAACTGAACAGTCAGAGAACACAGCTGCATCTCAGCCTGCTTCTTCAACAACAGTCTGGGAATCTGCAAAATTAGGCGTCCAGAGCACCTCCGAGCTGCTTGAGGAATGCCCAGGGAATTCTGAGAAAGCTTGAAAAAAATGCACAGAGAGAAAAACACACACGCACCTTTTAAGCAGTAATCGAGTTCATACAGCTCACTATCTTCTGCCTGCTGCTGCCAGAACACCAGGTAGTGCGTGATGTTCCCGTTGGGCTCCGAGGGTGGCTTCCACTTCAGAATGATTTGGGATGAAGAGTTGGAAACAGATATCGGATCTAATGGGACTGACGGAACTGTGTGGGCAGGAAGAGACAGAGTTCGACAGAACGAGGGACAAACACAGGCAAGTTTCCACTTCTACGGGAATAAGCAGCGTTCTCCACAGCGGGTCTGCTGAGAGCCAGCAGTGCTGCTGCAGGTACAGCAGCCTGCACACAGTCTCCTACATGCGGCCACCGGAGCCTGACAGAAGGGGGGCACGCTGGCACCACCCCCCCACGCAGGGACGCACACCTCCTTCCACTGGGTTAGGAATAACTTCCCACCACAGCAGAGCAGCAACGGCAGTGCCCGGTTTCACAGATATGGGACTATCACAACTACCAGTAAAAGACTAGATCTGTTTTTCTTTTCCACTTGCAAGGCAACATTATTTTAACGATACTGACCAGTAGCGTTGGTCTGGACGTAGATGATTTCACTCTTTGCACCATATGTTCTTCGTTCATCCGAGAAGGTGACCAGAGTTTTAACAAAGACAGCATACTGTGTCCATGGCTTCAAGCCCCTTAGCAGCCAGCCTGGCTGAGCCTGGGCTTTGGGCTCATTTGACCGTGGAGGTGGGTCGACATCTACAACTGTCCAGCTATTTGACCCACAAGCGTCTTGGCCATCAAACTCTGTCACATTTTGGTATGGGCTGTAAAAAAAAAAAACAAAAAAGCCTCAAACTAACAGAATCCTGATTCAAGCTTTTAAACCCAACCTTTTTAAATACATCACTGAAAGTGATAATCCTTTACCCTTTGCAGAAAGTATAGCTACCTCATTATATGTATTCTCAAAATGAAGCATAGGGAGTTTTGCAACCCAGTCTCCTAACAGCATCACAGGACAGGTACTGTTCCACAGACGAACCCAAGAACTAAATCCAGGCTAATTATTTTCAGCTTTATGAAAATCAGCTTGGTAACCCTCAATTCCAAAACAGTGCTCCCCACCTCAAAGGGAATAAAAACCTCAACATCCCATGGAGATAGTGGGGAGATGATAAACTCCATGGTTAGAGTATGTATGTCTAGAATAGCTGGAACAATTAATATTTGGATTCTTCTTAAATAATGAATTTTGACTGTACACAGCTCAGTAAGCCAGGGATCTTCATCAACACTTTTATATAAGGGTAAAATCGGAAACTGAAGTGTAGGAGCCAGACAGCCACAGAGACTAAATAGCTGTGCCTACAGCAAATCTAATACCTGCTCTTCAATGCCAACTGCCATTCGCGGAATCCCAGCATGGCTATTATTTGGTAACCTAACAGTGGATCACTTACGCTTCTTTGTAAAAAAGCATAAAGCCCAGGAGATCACGGAAATCTGGAGGCCAGTACGGCTCCCACTTCAACAGGATCTTGTCATGAGAAGTTCTAATGGATGAAAACTTCAGCAATTCATTTTCACCTGTAACAAAAGAGAACCAACAACGATTTCGTTAATGCTAATAAATAAAAGTTTTCTATTTTTAATTATCTTTGACGTTTATTTTCTCCACAGATGACTATGAGAAAGTTGGCACTGAGAAGAGCTGCTCGTTAAAGCCTTATCTTACTTCGAAGCTATTCCTGCCTTAAGCCGGGGTTGGACTAGATGACCTCCTAAGGTTCCTGCCAGCTTAAATTTTTCTATAGTTTTATGAAAATGACCCCGTAGAAGAGCTGAACTAAATTCTAATAAGTGGGACACCTAAAGGCCACATATTTTAAAATTCACCATGATCTATGCAACTGAACCCAGCAAAATATGGTTTGCATAGAAGGCAGAGGCTACAAAAACTAAGTGTGTGGATTCCCAGCCTTGCCTGGGAGCAGCACGGTCCCTTTGCGAACAGGAGGGAAGGACAACAAGTAGTGCAGGAGGGTGGAGTTTTGAGGGTAGCGTCACGATATGGTATGTCCAAGCAGCCCAAGAAGGACTGACTGTGTAGCTCAGATTGGATTTGCCATTCCTGCAGTAACTGCACAAGGGAGGAAGAACGTCCATTGCACTGGCACCACATCCGGAACAAACAAGGGCTTTTTTTTTCTTTTTTCCCTTTTTTTTTTTTTTGGTAAACAGGATGCTGCCAGTGTGAAAACAAGACCTGAAATGTAAAAACAAACAAAAAGCCAATCACACTGGCAACCTGTGTTTTGAGGTGGAGGGGCGGCACAGAGAACAGCTCAGCAGGGTGGAGTTGAAGCTGGCGAAGAGAAACGCAACCATCTCCTCCAGGTGCCTTTAAACGAATCAACCAGCTCCCCGGCTGGGAGCTGCACACAACCACACAACAGAGCTGGCTTTGAACCCCAGATCCAGGCTCATCCCCAAACATGGGAAGAGCTGGTTAGTGTCTCACAGGAGGAGATGACCTTTACAGGCAGCTGATTCCCTGTCCCCCTTCACTCTGCCCAGGCTGGAGTGGTGTACCTGAGAGTATGGCTCTGTGTATGTTTTTTCACTGGCACAGCCAGTGTTTAGGTACAGTCATTAGACTTCCTTCTCCCTGCTGTGCTGGCACGGCTGCATGTGTTGATATGTGGCAAACCACATCAGGAAACTGATTTAACCGAAAGATCTTCACTTTTGTTCACAAATAGCTACGTCAGCATAATAAGGGCAGAGCTGGGGAAGGGGCTGCTTAAGCAGCGCTGTCTCCAGATGCAGAGAAGCAGGATGATCTAAGATGCACTGCAAGCTGTGAAAAGAGCAAGGAACTGAAATGCAAAGAACTGAAATCATAGTTTAATTAATGCTGGGTTTTTTGGTGGCAATACTTGCTTAAGCATCTCGTGTGTCAACCTGTGTGTGCCCCTGTTCCTGTGCACATCTACAACTTCGCGGGGCTAGGCAATAAATCAAAGCAGAGAGACGACACGAGCTAGGAACAACAAAGCCTGCCATCTTTTATCCCAGATTAACTCTACAATCTGGTTCACCATGCAGACCTGTAAAGAGTTTTACTGGCACAAACCGGGAAGGGGGATTGTGTGTGGCACCGAATGGGAACAAACAGCAGGGCTGGGGGTGCGGAAGAGATGCACTTACGGCAGTGTTGCTGCCAAAGTATCTGCAAAGCTACCTCTTCAGTAGCATGACTTTAGTTAAAGCATAAAGCAACACTGTGTGTTTGCTCCTTAGCCATGCTGACACAGGCATTGTCTTATCATTGTTCTTGAAGAAAGCTGTTGGCTTAAAAACCTCTGAGAAGCACAACAGAAATTGTTGGAAAAATGTCTCTGACCGTTGTCACAGCAATTCTCTCACATGGCTCCAGAGACGGGTAGAAATCCTGTTTCTCTACTATGTTTACTCTGTGTGCGGACTGTCGGCTCATGACACGGGAAAAGAAGATTATGACTATTAATCAGGTACTCAGCTGTAACACAAAGTCCCAATCTGGACTGAGGTTAAGTTGTGCTAAACTCTTCAAAAAGGCACAACAATACACTGAACCCTGCAAGAATCACAGCTGAGCACACAGTGAGCAAACTTCTGAAAACCGCAGTTGGCCAGGTAGGCTCCTGGCCAGATGGAGAACCCGTAAGTACTTCTACTTGTGGCACAGTGACAGTGTTGCCCCAGTGCACAAGCAACCAGCGAGTCTGGTGCTTCCCCAAAAGGACAAAAGGACAGTCCCTGGAAAAACATCATAGGCTGGGCTGAGAGAAATAAGAGCGTGAGGTTAGCAAGGCAGATGAAAATGATGCAAGTCTCGCTGCCTCCTAAGACGTTCTTACATGAGGCTTGATCACCATTTGTCTTCAGGGCTATGTCATTCCTTTCCTGACGGCCCTTAGTCCCAGAGATCTCCTCCATCTTGTGGATTTCTGACAAACACAGTTTGGGATTATAATGGAAGAAGAGTTTGCCTCGTGCAATAGTGAGGTTGTGTTTACTCCAGTCCCAGAGTTGGCGGAGATTCTGGTTGTCCAATGCATAAAATGAGTAATTCCTGAAAGCAGAGAATGAAAATGTGGATTGGGAGAGGATCCACTGAAAACTTTTTCCCCCCCATGCACTAACCCAGACACCAAAGAAAAATGAATGCAAACTCCCTTCCCTAGCAGGCCACAAGCCCTGGGCAGAGGAACATTTAAAAATAACTTGGAAATTGTTTACCAATACAAATGACCCTCATAGCACTAGTACTCCTTACACTTCAGTGTTAAAATGAAGTATATTTTGAAAGAACTCACCCAGCTTCTAGTGTTTCTCCCCTAATCAGATGTAGTTTACGAAAAAAAGAAAGAGAAACCAAGGCATAAGACCGGCGAATTTTTAGGTAACCTGAGATTTCTTCTATCAAGCCAAGATTCGCTTCTAGCTCAGCTGCTATGTTATCTACGGAGAGGAAAACATGGGTTTTAGTTTTCTGATATCACAGAGAGAAACACTGATATCGGAGCCCAACCATATTAAATAGAGCTGCTTTACATTAATTCATAATTCATAAAACCTTATGAAAACCTCAAACGAACATCACAAGAGCCTTTGCTTTGCGCTTATTTTTCTGAATCACTCTAAGATTCAGGGTGGTCAAAGCAAAAGCGAAATGCTCCAGCTCAGGGATGGTGTCACATTCACCCATCTAACAGCCAGCACTCCCTGCCCCCTTCCACAGACAGAACTTACTTCCTCCACGGATATTTATAACTAAGCTTCCATTAACAACTGTGCAGCCACGGAGCTCCTGCGCCGATGTCACTGAATCGATTGTCTTCTCCTTCCCATAGTCACAAACCTTCGGGCAGGGCCCTGCGCAGGGTGTACAGTGCAAGCTGGAAAACAGGAGAGGCAGGAATGCAGATGCGATGCTTTTGCAGAATGCCATCTCAGGCGTCCTCAGCAACTCTCAAAAGCTGAGTAATCAATGCAAAGCGACAGCGTCCTGACAACATGCCATGGGATCCACTTGCAGTAAGCAGCACACAGCTCTTACGAACTCCAAATAACTGATAATTCTTTAAATTGTCATTTCGACATTTCAAACACTAATCATTCTGTCCCTTCCTACACAACAGAAACCAGAGTGAATTGATTTTGATGATTTTAAATAGCCCACCCACCACGATGCTCTCAGTCCTATGCATACCAGGGGTTTCAAGATCAAGAAATCCAGCCACAGTCTCCATGCCAAGATCATTAACCAAACAGGTAATTGATGAGCAGAGAGCAGGCCGTTCATCTGGGAATCCTCTGATTAAGTACTGCATAAAATGTTGCTTTAAAGAAAGGCAAGCAAGCATGTGCTTTGTGCTCTGGGGAAATACTTCTTAAATAGCAGCAAGATGATTGCTTGCCCTGGTCACAACACCACAAGAATGTGTTCCCAACTAGTTCAGAGAAATAAATACTCTAGGAAAAGCACGGACTAGTGGTGTAAGGTCCTACTGACAGCAGCCTGGAACAAGCATAGGAGGGAGGTGATGGCTGCTGTTAGACAAGCAGCGTATCGACTCCGGGGGCTGCTAGTTCGCTCTTTTAAAAAGCAAAACAGGAAATGGAATAAAAAGTCCCGTTGGAGTGAATTCCCTGAAATCATTATGGCAGGAGCAAATACCTGTGAGCACAAAGCTACCAATATTCATAGGAAATCTGACTCATCACAATATATAATGTTATTGTGGGACAAACAACAAAGTTTTCAGTGATAAACAGCTCAGCAACATAAATTATTTAATTCCTTTGTCGAGAAACCCTGGGAACAGATAGAATGGCTGTTCGCTGCTTTGATTCATGCTGCACTTGTTTGTTACACTGTCCATTTATGTCTGGCACAGCTTGAACCTGCTCAATGAAAGTAATTACAGGGACAAGGGACAGAGATTCTGAGAATGATCCACTCAAAATGCGCTACGCTCTTTTCATTAGACATGACTTTTCCCTATTCTGCTTAACAGCAAGGCGTTCCAGTCCGAGGTGTGCTTTGGATGGGAAGGGAAGCAGGGCTACTAAAGCCTCTCCACTGCCCATCTCCCTCGTCTCACTTGGTTACAGAAAGACCCTTGCAGCTTGAGGGTGCTCCTCTTCCTCGTCCTCCATCTCCCTTTCCCACTTTTTCCAGACTTGAGGGGAACCAAGGGAAGAACAAAGTACCAGCACGTGGTAGGTCAACCCGTCTGCTTTTAATGGCTTCAATTAGCGAGGTATTAGTTTGCAAATCTAATTAAACCAGGTAATTGTCACAGACACGCTGACGCTGGAAACTTTTCTTGGTCTTGACACAGGACACAAACCTAGAGCATGGTTTCTCTGCCTGCAGACACTGGTACTTACTTGCTGGAATTCATGATGTACCCTGATGGGCATTCATGAATGCATTCGTTATTGTGGATAACGTGACACCCCGACTCCCTGGCATTTTTGCATTTGTTGTGTAGTTCCTGGCAGAAGCTGAAGGTCACACAACGCCACCCCTCAAAGCGATAGTAACCGGGTGGGCAGGTGTCCACACATTTGCCCTCAAGGTAGAAGTTGCGGCAAGACACGCATTTTTCAGGGTTGTTTGGCTCTGTGCAGTCCCCAAGACATTCGCTGTGACAGCACTGACCATCAGAGGTGCAGCCTTGGGACTTGCAGGCAGGTGGACAAACTGTGAAGAGAAAAGAGAAAAGGCAACTGAGTACCACAGGACAACCCGATGCGGCATGACCGTGAAGGGCTTACAGCAGTGACACGTCACCCTGCCTGGCCTGGCATCTTTCTTCTCAAAGGGCACGAGCCCGAGATGCCACAAGCGCAGGCATCTGCATCATCTCCACTTTGCAGTGTAAACTCCAAATTTTAAAAACATTTTTTGGAGAGTGTTATCATTCACTCTCACAATTCATTAATGCTCATCTGCAAAAAGAGAAAAAACGAGTCTCTCGGACCTGTACTACAAGGCTCCCAGGAGAGCTCCAGCGACTCCGTCATTATTCCTGAATCCCAGAAGTGATGAGACTCTACAGCAAGAGTCTCCCAGTCTGGGACAGCCAGTTTCAGCCAGAAGAATGTAGTTTCCCACAGCAGTGCCGCAAGTAATGCACGTCCAACAATACTTTTACATAACCCTTCAGCTTTATCAGGATTTGCTTTCCATCTGCCTACCACCCTGTCAGAAGGTTCCCCGGAGGAAGCCTGCTGCCCTGGCACCCCACACATGCCTGCTGGTGACTCTCCCAGCAAGTCCAAAAAGAAGGGCACCCACGAGTGTTATTGCTTGAGGCTTTTATGGTTTACTTTCTAATTGCCCATCACTTAGTGCCTCACAATACTTTCAGTGAGCCGTTTGGGCTTTGAAATAGAAACCGAGTGGCAGCGTAGCTCAGAGCAAACCCCATGACCAGCACTGGGCAGGGAGCGGGAGGGGAGGCTGGGCAAACCCAGGGGAGCTCGGAGGGAAAGGATGGTCCTGCCCCTCCGCTGCTCAGCACCTTCTCCCTCAGTCTTAACGGTTCAAATGAGGCTGAACCAATTAAACCCAACTGCTTAATCTGGAACACGCCATCAGGAAAGATACAACAAAGCTGAAATCTCCGCTACAAGAGCGAGCACCAAAGCCAAGCGCGGCTTTGACGGAACCATTTAGGGAGCAGTAGGAAGAACTTTAGGTGGGGGATGGGGGACATGGGCCTGGATTTATCCGCACAGTGACATCCAGCCTCGGGGCTACAGCTGTGAGTTGCTGACACGTAGATCAAGACCCCAGCTCCTCAGCGAACACAGCGTTTGGTCAGAGGGCACATCTGAACGGCTTCTGACGCGCCACCCACGCGCCCTCGGTGGAGGAAGGCAAAGTCCTCCCGCGATCTGGGCTGGCCAGACCAAGCAGCCTCACACCGAATTACCACCACCTGCCTTCACAGTTCCCCAGCTTTCTGTCCAATACTCAGCACTGAAGCCAGAGGGGCTTTATTTGGGGACATCCCAGACACACCAATGTCTGGGGGCTAAAATGTTATTTTTAATTACTGGCTAATGTGCGTGAGCAGACCCATCACGGAACACGGTCTAGTTTTATCAGCTAAATGAGCAGCACCCAGGATCCCTAGTACAGCGTGCTGCTAAGTACTGACCATCACATCCCCAGCTGTGGTTAGGAAGAAAATCCCCCTCCATCGTGTCCCACCCCACGTTAAAGGATTGCAGAATTAAGTGTGTTAAAGTGGTTAAGGCCATTTGTGGAATAAGCAGCAGTAGCTGCAGTAGATGGGACAGTAAAGATGAGCAGTTTCAGGTTTGTTCCAGCCTGATTAATCCCTTGAAGAAATACAAAATGGGTAAGGTTGAAATTCTACCACAAGGTCAATTTAATCTCAAATATCTTACTGCTTCCATGTCAGCCCTTCACTGCAGGTATTTCCTCTGTGCATCCCTCAAGATTAATCTGTTAACAAGAAACACGGGAGTGTATTTCAAATTTAGGTCTTGTTTTGGGAACCTGCCACAAACAGTAACTGAGCAACAGCCAAACAGAAGCAACTTGCAGGTGATACCTACAGTCTAACTATAAAATGAGAAGCTTGCTATAGAAGCACAGTTATATGTTCTTTACCAGGCCACAGATGAAGCACAGTCTAGCAACAGATGTCATGGCTGCAGTTTATTAGAAGTACTGGCAACAGAAAAACACATGAGAGAAAATTCCAGAATTTAGTCCAAAACACTATCAAACTTGCTAATTCCAGTCTAAAATATCAAGGTTTATGGGGGAAAAAAATTTTCTGGGCTATTTCTTACACACCTCCCTGTGTTCCTAAGTGAGCACCAACACACTGATGTCTTGCAAGGACTTCTACGCTTGCTAGTACCAGCGCTCCCTGCAGCACACACCTCCCTAGGCTGAGTTAGCATCCAGCTGGGAAGTAAACTGCTGCGGCGAATACATGCAGGAATGATCTCCGCAAGCTGGAGGGCAAGTGATAGCAACATCAGTCACAGCGCCTCCTCCAAAACAGTATTTTTCCAGGTCTGTTTCATGCCTAAGAACTATGAAGTTCATAATATTCAGGAGACAACATTTGTATCTCAAGGAGTCAGCGGAGCAGACAGGTAATTTGGAAAAGTTGTCCCTCATGCAAAACACCCAGTGACACATGGCACCTATTTAACATTATACCACCCAGTATTTCTTCTTTCAGTTTGTTATGGAAACTAATCTTCCATGTCCTGTGCTTATTTACACACTTCAAACTCAGCTGCAAATATTCACAGGGCAGAAACTGTTTAAATTCTCAGCTCTAAAGGTTTTTAGAAGGTACAATTAAACCATTTTTAAACTGTTCTGAACTTTCTCTTTTTCCTGTTCTACCAGCTTTTGATGTTTCAAAGACGGCTTGAAGAAAGCAAAGCAGCCAAGGCAACACCTTTTTTCCATTAAGCACTCAAGACCAGAAATTGTCAATCACTATTTCGTGTACATCCTCATTACAGAGATCCTGAATAGATGTCATCTTGACATGTCAAAGTACGCATGCTAGAAAGCACGTGAAAATCACGTAGAAACCTCTCCAGCCGATCTTCACTACCACTTCTTACAACTATTACTACAGCATCCAGGTTATGTGACTCCAGATGGGTCAGAAGAGGGTTTTTTTATTTGGTTTTTTTTGCTGCCACCTTATGCTTTCACTGCAGGACAACACTGAATAGGTTCGTGCTGAAGCAGTGCACCCCATCACCCCTTCATCATTGGGGTTTGCAGACTCCAGTAATCACCACTGGCCCGTGTAGACTTGCCTCTTTGCAATGAGACCGTGCTTTGGGGAGCTGGGGCAGCTTTGGGGAGCTGGGGCACGGTTCGGTGCAGACCGAGGAGGCACAGGGTACGCTCAGACACAGCAGCTATACAGCCCCAGCCTCTGCACAGTGCTGTGGGACTTCTGGACAATGCGGTGCCTCCCTCTCAGCCCAGGGAGCAGAAGTCAACTCTCGTCATTCCGCACAGAAGAGAAGAAAGTCAAAAGTGAACTTTGTAAATCCTAGTTAGAGACAAGGGAAGAGCTGTTTTGGGGTAGGGGCAGACACCCCCACACTGCACCATAAAAGCTACTTCAGGGAAAAGTGCTTCAGCACCAGCACCAGCGCAAAACTATTCGTCACTGCCATGAAACCGCTTCAGCAGGTCTTTAAAGACAGGACTTTCAAAATCCCTGTCCCAAAGATGACAAAGAGCATAGCACTTAACCAATCTGCCCTGGATGAGGGAGAAACAGAGCCGACACAGAGGTTCAAACCTGTAGTTCCAGGGGTGAATAAATATTTAACTAGCTAGCTCGAGTGGCTCCAAAGACTTGGGAAACAATGCATTTTACAAACTTTTCTGATTATAGATTCAAACTGACGTTTTTTCAGGCTGCTGAGGCCCAGCTGGGGGGGACAAAAGGCAGCAGAGTCAGCGCAAAGGAATGTCTACCTCTGTGGATCAGTCCCGTAGTTTCACCACTTCCCTGTTCTTCAGGTGGAAACAAAACACACTGATATGGTAAACACATTCCCAAGCCAACACAGGTAACCAGGAGATCCATATTTAACAGGCAAGTCAATTAAGCATTAAGTTGTTCAGCTAGTAAACACAGTTTGAATATTGAGGTATGATTAAAAACATTTGTGTTAGGTCTTGTTTCTTGCTTTCTGCTAACAAATCAATAGCTGGGAATTGTCAGAAAAAGAGGAAAAAAAAAAAAAGATAAAAATCACTCAGAGTAAGTTTTCCTGTTCCTTGGGGATCCTCTGCCACTGGATGGGTTTAAATAGCAACGTCCTGGGTGGGCTGAACTGAGTGTTGAAATGGATGGTGGCCTGGGTACGACAAGGGGTACACAGTTCTTTAAGACAAAATTCTAAACCACACGTGTGAACGTCAAAATGCTGCATATATACACAGATGTTCCCACATGGTTCTGGGGTTGATTTGTCGTGAACTGACATGATCTTTCGCCCATGCAATAACAAGCCCCATCCATGTGAACGTGGGTCAGAGGCGGCAGCCCAGGCCACCATAGGCCATCCTGGCCGGCCGGGGTCACCAGCTGTGTCCCGCGCAAGCCGCTCCTCTTGGCCACTGAACCAGCCAGTGGCAAGGAGCAAACTCACCCTGCACCGTCAGGTCCCGTCTCATTTACACAAGCTGTATTTTGATTACAGACCAGGCAATTAGGAGGCTCCAGATCCAATGAAATCCAGGACAGAAAACAACAGCGGCAGGAGAACCGCCCTCAACCTCAGCCAATGCATTTGCTGCCTGCACAGGGAGGCATCCAACCGCTCCGCTATCTGCACAGGGCAAACACGCCTGAACCCCTTGCCAGCTCCCCAAACAAGCCCTCGCCTCCCACCGCCTGCAGCCCACGATGCCACCAAACTCATCAGGATAATGCAATTTCACTGGCTTTTTGCAGGGTTTTTCTCACAGCAAGCATTTTGAGGCGTATATAGAACCAGGAGAAAAATGTGGGAGGAAGCCAGTCTGAACCCAGCACTGACACGGCTTAAAATGGCTTGTTTTGGCCGCGATACATATCGCTCGATGCCAGAGCTTAAGTTAGTGTAATGTTATAAGACGTGCACATGCGTATAATTCAAGCCAGAGTCCCACAGAAACAGTATCGGAGAGCTCTGCACTTCCCTGTGTTTTTTTTTCTCTTACTGTAAATGGCTGCAGTATCTGGCATACAAATTAATCCAGTCTTGCACACACACCCCCCCACATAGAACCATACTCCAGTTACAGTTGCAGTGGGAACCGTAATTTAATTTCCTCACTGTACAGTCATGACAATGACCTCCACAGAAATGGGTTCTTGTGGTTCTAAACAAAAACAAAACCAACAAGAAAAAAAAAAAAAAAAGGAAACCCAAGGACTAATTGCCCACGGCAGTAACTCCTGAGTGTGTTGCAAGCATGTGATCTTAATTTAGCACTGCAGAGTTTGTGCTTGTTTCCTGAATTTCTGCAAGTGCTGAGTGGCATTGCTGCTCTTGAAATTCGTATTAATCTTACCTCCTTATAGAATTATGTATTGAATCATGTTACATGTACACAGCATTTTTCACTTGATCACTGTTCCTCAAAATTAACTCATTCTCCTTCTGTCAAGAAGACTCCAAATTCAGTAAGTCATTAAGCAGTGTTTGTTACAGAGTTCTATAACATGATTTTAATCCATAAAACAATCTTTTTCATTTTTTTAACATGTTCACCTATTTTCTTCTGAGCATTTATGCGATCTGAACACATTGAGATGACACCTCATCCAAATGCATTAATGTATTGTCAGGTTGAAAACAGCTATTAAAGATTAAATAAAACTGCATCCAGCGAAAACTAGGTATAAATCTAAAACTCTATAGCACAGCAGGTTGACAGAGGGTTGCTGCAAGAAAAAGAGTGTTCTGCCAACCCCTCCGCACTGTGGCTTATGTCCTTCAATTATTTCTTCATGTCACCGAGACCAGAAAGGCAGAAACGTAAATCCTAAACCCCAACAGCGGCATTCTTGGGCTGCACAGGGCAAACTGCTCCCAGGGCATCACAATGGCAGTGTGCCGGGGAAGAACATGGTTATAGAGGTCTACCGGACTGTAAAGAACACAAGGACTTTTGATTGCCTTAGTGACTAACAACAGTAGCTCTCCCAGACCTTCTTAAACCTACAAAATAAATAGAGCAACTAGAACAGAACAAAAAATAAGAGGTTAACATGCTTCTACAAAAAGATTGCCAGCAACGCCTGACGCCGGCTGTAGTTATCAAGCGAAATTCAGGAAATATCACAAGATATTCAAGCAAACTTTATGACACTTATTCACAGTGTTCAACTGCTCTAACAACACTCATCCCTCCCTTTTCCCCAACGCCAAAGACATCCAAGGAACAACCCTCCCAAAACGTATCGACTCCAATGCTGGTAACCGCACACAGGATTTCAGTTTTTAGCACCAACTCGGGAAGGAGCAAGTGCCAAATAAATTCAAGGCTTTACAACCAGCACAAAAATTAAAGTGTTATTTATATAATGAGATATTATAGAACATAATGCCATGACCCCACTGAACTGCGAGTTGGAAACGTTAGGAGGTCTGTATTTACACAGGAACAGATAAAATTAACTGCAGGTGCCTCCCTTCCCATAGACAGTGACTTCCAAAAACAACACGCTGTTACTCAAACAGAAAGGAAACTCTTCCCATTGAAATTTCTCAGGACAATGTTACAACTCTTATCTCATCTATCAGTAAGGATAAGAAAAAACGTGTTTCACCTCCCAACCCTTTCACAAGTTACGTGCTCATTTGGAGCTACGGGGAATGTCTCAAATATTCCAAAATGGGACTGGTGCCATTTGCAACCCCCCTGTGTTTGGCTGCTCCCATGAGGCATCCTCCCAGCCAAGAACAGCCACCACAGCCAAAACCGACGAAGATGCTGGTACTGTTGTGTGGACCTGTTAGGGTCAGCAAATGTGAGTTTAGTGAAGATAAAAGGGCCTGGAGATGTCCAGTGGTTCCTTGTCCAGTGGCGATAATGGAGGATATGGAGGTCTGCGAAAGAAGTGGGTGAATGGAGATTAAGGGGAAAAGGTTGAGCTCTGCTTTTATAGAGGAGGAGAGCAGTGAAGGCAGATGCCTCTCGAAACGCAGTCTCTTCCATGCGACCTTCCACTCTTGAGGCTGCGAAGTAACCTGCTACCTCCTGCATTACAACTGCTGGTGGGGTATTTCTCTGGAAATAGAGACATTTACTCATGTACGAATTATGCCAAAGAATACAGAAAACTTCCTAAGAGGAACTCATACATACATATAGACACACATACTTTCATTTATATGATACATGAAAATATTTTTATACATAAGTCATATGATGAAGCCTGGAGGAAGTCATCAGCCACAACAGATCCACAATGCCTTTGATCACTCACTCTTCACCCTCTTAAAAAGTTGTAACCTTTGCAAATGAGCTTCTCCAGCTACCACACGAAGGACACGAGGCAGGACCCCTGCCCAGGCGTACAAAGCCCTGCCTAACGTCAGACTCAATGGCTCACCTCCGTGGCTAGAGAGGTAGTCAGGCAGCCTGACCATCATCTCTTATTTTGGGGGACAGAACTTCTTGGGCTACAAACCTCAGCTACGAAAGTCCCTCACCTTCTCCCACTGAACCTTCAGGACAGACCCTCGTTTCACCAATATCCTACACCTTTCTGTTTCTCTCCCTTGAAGGTTTTCACTCCTGCTCTTGTCTGTCACCCCAACTATTCGCATGGAGAAGTGGATGCCTCCACTCGAGTGTGCCTAATATTGCCCAGATAGAATAAAGATCAAAGAATCATTTTCCTTTCATGCATTTTAAGTGGTGCATGTGGTGTTTACACCATGGCCGCAAGCCCCTTATGAAACGAACTTACAGAGCCAAGCACGTCTCTGATCAGAGCTAGGGGACAAAAGTGAAATAAAAAAAAAATAATTAAAAAATTAAAACTCAGGACTAGGTCTGTTTTCACTCTCCTAGTACCTTTCAATCAAGCTGATTCCCCCAAGCAGGTAAAAACAACTTGCAGAAATCTGACTAAACTGTTGGCAACCAAGCTCAAAATACCAAAACATGGAGTTTGATTTGAAAACACAGCAGCACTGTTAAAGGTGGAACAAGTGTCACAAAGTGCACACAAGGATAGCGACGAGAAGTTGTAAATACTTTACCTAGTGTCTACAATGCTGCTGTTGTGCCACTCTCTGGCAAGCAGATCAAGCTTGCTCCTTGCATTTTGTGTTCAAAATTACATGGGAGCTTAGCGCAGCATAAGGGTTTGGAAATAACCACAACCTCTGCTTGCTTGCTTTTTTCTTTAATAGGCAAGCCCCAAAACTGACACTACATCTTCAGGCAAAACCTGGAGTCCCCAGGCAGTTACCACGAAGTGTAACGCTCCCATGGACATCTATCCTAACTCCAGGCTTTCCGACTGCCAGTGCCTCTGGTGCTTGTGATGGAAGATGAAGCAGCCACCACACCCACCCCGATCCCTCAGCTACCTGAGGACTGGGAGGCATGAATTCCCCGAGATTCAGCCTTTCTGACAGTAATTTGCAAAAGAGCCACTATGTGAAATCTGTTTCCCTATACAAAGGGGCAGAGACGCTCAGCATCCCTAACCTCTGGGAAACATGAGGATCTGTAAGGTCTAGTTAATTTTAAAGTAGTTTGCACATCTGCCACCTCATACTGTACTTGATTCTGTACATTGGAACAGACTATCTGTAATTTAGACCAAGACCAGAATCTTTAAAGTTAATTTGGGGAAATTTTCTGTAAAGCTTTGCTCATAATTTTACTCACAGCTATGAGGGTGCTTTTTTGTTGTTATGGTTTGTTAAATGCCAATCCTTATTACAACCTAAGGATTTGTTTCTATCATTCAACAGCCGACACACCACCTGGGAGCCTCATGAAAGCTTCATGTTAATATTTAACTATATATTGCTCTTTCTGATGTACAGCATCTTGAAAACATCCCTGTTCACTTTAACCTACTCCCATCAAACCTGCTCGCTCAGACTGTGATCCCAGCAGACCCAAGAGAATCAGTGAAGTGGTCCAGGCAGCCACAGGCATCCTAAAATAAGCGTAACTGCACGTGAAGTCTCCGTCCGTGCTGTATTACAGATCTGCACTCTGGATCCCTGAACCAGCAGGATGTGAACCACCTCCCTCCCCAGCCAGCTGACTGTGTCAGCACAGTGCTGGGGGCAAGCTTCTCATCAGACCAATTTATTTCTTATTGACTGAGAGCATGGAGTGACCAGAATAGAAGTCAGCAGCTTGGTGCTGAACGAGAGATGCTGCTGCATCGGGACAAGCCATAGAAGAGAAGGATGGGAGCTGGTGTCTGCCCTACTGAGAAACAGAGATGAATGGAGACACGCAGAAGTGCTTCAGCGTACGGTGATGGTCTAAGAACAAGGTCCCTCTAAATTTTTCCAAACGTAAGTCTAAGACAAGCTATTAGTTTTACCTACAAATCCTGTCCTGAAAACAAGGGGCAACACGATCAAAGCATGAGGTGAAACGTATAACCTTTGCTTTCTGCAAAGATAAGAGAGGGCTAAGACTGCTTTTCTCAAGGCCACAGAGAAGAATGTTGTAGTAAACAAGGCATGAAACAATGAAAGCTAAGCTAACACATTCAGCTGCGTGGGGTAAGGAAGATTGTATTTTACAAATGTTAGGTGAAAAGATGTGCAAAATGTAACCCGGACACACAAAACGACAGCAAATCTACACCAAAAAGGACACACAGTTTACAGCAAACACGAAAGCGGAGCTGTCCATAACTGAGAAAGGTAATGGAATGGGTGGAAGTATAAGATTAACCACAAGGAGATTAAGCCGATAGCTAATGATCTACACAGAAATGTCAGACAGAGGTTAAGATTTTAATCTGGACATATTTCATGGCGTAGTCATGAACTGTAAACACAGATGCTGAAACTGAATTTGTGTTTGTGGATGAAGATGCTGCGAAGAAGCAGAGAGAAAGAAGAAACATGATTTATTCCAGATTCCCCCTTCCTGCCTCACCTCCGGAGAGGATGAAGAGACAGAAAGGTGAAGTATTCCCTGAAGGCCAGTTGTGCAAAGAAATATCTGGAGGTTGAATTTTCTTGGGAAGCAGAGCTAACTAGCTCCACCAATCAGAATTATTTTTCTTAAGTTACCGGGATGCATAAACTGGTTTTGAGCGTGGTCATTTGGCACGCTGCCCAATTCCGCGCTGGACATAGCAGGGCTGTGGTGGGAACCTGATCACAACGCCGCTCTCTGTCCCGCTGCAGCCGCTCCAAGGGTAAGGGGTTTTGCTCTGTGCCAAGAGGAGGCTTACTACCAGAGACAGTAGCAACGGGAAGGCGACTTGGGGTCTCCAGCAGCCTCTCCAAGCAGACAGCGCCCTTGGAAGCAGTGCTGCTCCCCAGCATAACCCCCGGCTGGCAGCAGGCAGCCTGGCAGGAGCCAAACCAGAGCCCTTACACCCCACGTGAGCAGCCAGTGCAGGAAGGATCCACCCCAGGGCTAACGTGTACATCCTTCGGTTACCAGATTTATTTCCCATGTAGATACATCCAGACCTAAATATCGTAAAGCCTGTCTTTCAGTACTTTAACAGGTGTCATGGTTTTCCCTGAACCTACAATAATATTTTTTTTTAAAATCCTATTTCAACTGTGGAAAGGAGAAAACTACGCAGTATCTTCTTACTAGGTATACTAGTATCAAATGCATAGGTCATATGCACCCATATAATATTCTCTCAACTACTCTAGTCATTTTGGCCTCATCAGCTTGTGCTCACTAATTTCTACACCTTCCTCTCTTTGCCCAAAGCTGTAAGTATGCTCTCCACGGTTTATTTCTAGGTATAAGAATTTACTTAGCAGTACTGAAACAGATACTGTTTGCTTGCAGTCCCAGAGCCAAGCAGTTGAGACCTCTCTATGAAGTGTATTTTTATTTACTACTTGCCCTTGCCATCTTCAGCACAGCAGCAATGCCCGTTTTCAAGTAACTCAACATAGTAAAGTAGTACGTGGCCCTGCACAAACTATCCAACTGTGCTCTATCCAGACATATATCTGCTTAATGGCTTCTCACTGCAAACATACTGATCCCTATAGTTCCTGATCTATATGATGTGTGCTATGCCACATTACTCTGCTTCTCTAATCAAAGTGTCAAATAAGAAGTGACAAAAATGACCAAAAGCCACACAAATACAACCCTAAGGAAAAACAAAGGGCGATAGATGAGTAAAAAACCATTAACTACATTGCACAAGCCACCCTTAGACGCTATTAATCTATTTCTCCTTGTAAATTATGCAAGAGAAAGCTGTAATCTGAAGGAATTTAAGCCCAAACTAGTCATGCCATCCCAACAAGCAGAGGCCAACAACAAGGGAATTGAATCTTCTGAAGTTACATTAAACTCAGGGGAGATTCTTCTTCTTTCTTCCACGACAGTTAATGGCTTCAACTGAATCAGAACGGTGAAAAGCCTGGTTCATATCATGCCTCTACCATGGTAAACACTTAAAAATAACACTGAGCATCACTGAAGTCACTTTGTTCAATAATAAGGAAGTACAGTAGTAGCAGAGGTCTCACTATCTGCCCGTTAAACTATGTTCGGCCATGGAGAGGAACAGGATCTGCTTACACTATGTGAACTGTGCAGGCGTGTGCCACGATCACCAAAAAGCTTCAGCTTCGTGGATGTTTATCAGCACAGGAGTCGAGATAATGGTCTAATCACCAGCTACTATCAGCATTGTCCATTTCAGAGCAATTAAGACTGGTCTAATTGACACCATAGCATGAGCTGTGACACCCGCCAATCCCTAAATGGTGCAATTACTGTGTGTGCAGGGGAAAGTTATGGAAATAACCTCACAATGGACAGAATCCTTCAGGGAAAAAAACCAAACCTACACAAACTAGTGTTACCTAGCAAGAAAAAGAGATGGGACTCTCCCCTACGAGAAACCTGAAGCTGTATCAGTTTCTCCTGGGACAAAGAGTCTTTTTCTTAAGCAAACTACAGAGGTTTCAAATCTCTGGACAGAGCTGCCGTTACTGAAAGCAATCTTTGAAGGGAAGGGAGCTGCAGAAGCATTTGAGATGCTGTACAGTCCATCCGCCTGTCCATGGGCAGATCAAATATTTTACCCAAGACGTTTCTGACAGTTGTTTGCCTAAACCCATTTAAAATTAAATTCTGCCCCAAGGCATCTCCTGCATTTGCCGTCTGAAGTTTATTGAAGTCGAGCTCGTCAGCAGGTCGCTTTGAGCAGCTCCACCTTACAGACAACCACTGGGGCATGGGCAGGGACCCA
This sequence comes from Falco cherrug, assembly GCF_023634085.1. Taxonomy (NCBI): domain Eukaryota; kingdom Metazoa; phylum Chordata; class Aves; order Falconiformes; family Falconidae; genus Falco; species Falco cherrug. The sequence continues at coordinate 44,099,026 of NC_073700.1, read as the reverse complement.
AGAGGCCAACAGCAGCACTGAGAAGAGATCTGTGGTATCCAAGTCCACATCCACTGCCCAATCCTCTGCACAATACTTAGTACAACGCAAAACACTTGACAATTTTGTGCTGAGTCCTGCTCAGTCTCCTTCCGTATCAAAGCAAGGCTCATATTTGAAACCACGCCACTTTAAATTAGGCTTTGGGTGGACGGATGTATTACCACAGCGGATAGTCACTGGCAAATCTCAGCACCCAGAGACCTAAAGCGTGTTTGAAAAACACAATCTGGAGTTCTTTTTGTTATCACAGATTAGAGCATGTGGAAAAACAACACGCTCTTCCCTGGTGCTGACCAACAAGGACTGTCATGCAGCAACTTCTCCTTCTGCCAATGGAGCTGTGCAAAACACGAGGACATTTTTCTTATCACACCCACCAAACTCACACACTGTACAGGCTCAAAGGAGAACATTTTATATGCCCCGGAACAAAACCTGACACTTGATGCAGATACGTAGTTCTAATAGACTTCTAGTTTTGTGGGCTAGAAACCCGATATCTAAGCACTGAAAGAACAGCCAAACTCTACACAAATTATTTAAGCGGTCCTGGAGATAAGGTTATTGAGGGTGGAAGAGAAGCCTAAGGTAAAGGTTATCTACACGTGACTCTGCTTTTGCTAATTTAACAATTATAGAAGCCTGCTTATGAGGTTAGAAGTTGTTTCATATAAAGCACAAGTTTCCACACAAATGTTTTTTCGTTAAGTCTCCAGGTAAGGCTGCTACTGCATGCTGTGCTTTCCCTTCTGGCAGAAACACAGAGCTCCAGATTCCCCGAGCCTACCACCCATGGAATTGAATGAACAGAGAAATGTTTATTGAGCTTTAAAGGCTTCGCTTCAAATACAGTTTAAAAACAAAAGCCTTACTCCTTTAAGCTGCATTAAGGCTCCACTGGGCGAGACTTTCAGACAGTCAGACATCACACCGAGGAGCTCCATTTCCTCCCTGGCTTTTGGGAGCTTTTGAGGGGTACTTACAAGGGAACTCTTGGACTCATTCATCCCGAGCTGAAGCTGTGTAAACACATCCAGCGCGATCAGCCTTACTTCAGAAAGATGACATACAGAAAAAACTGAAGACCAGAAAAAACAAGTCCTATTCATTTTATTAAACCACTGCTGTTATGTTTTCACTACCCATAGAATAGAATTGGTTTGTCTTTGCAGAAAAGACAAGAAAAACATTTGACACTCTAATTTTAATGAATACTTTCATTGCTCATGCAGTATTACAATCCTGGCAGCATGGTAACGCAACATGGATGCCTAATGAAGTTTAAAACGGTAACAGAAAAATGCTTAGTTATGCCATGATGTCTGCTGAATTGCACGTGTCTTATCCCTAGGAAACCCAATATGCTGGCAAAGCTTCCTGCATCATTCCTAAGATTTTCTAATTGTGTCTTTAACAGTGCAGCAGGGTTTGAGCCCACCTTCAAGTGCCAGCATTCTTTACGTACCTTCTCAATCATAAAAAGTTGACGATATGACACAATTTGAAGTTTCTGCACAAGAGATTTCCAGATGCTCAGCTCAGTGCAATAGCTGGGACTTGGATTTTTTTGCAGCAGGTTGCTTAGTAAAATCTCAGTTACTATTTTCAGATATTTCAGAACAAACAACTCAGAAGCTAATGGCATCACACTCGCATTGTCAAAAGCAAAGCTGCCAAGTTCAGCAGCTCTCCCACAGACACCAAATAATCCTTCCCTTGAACACTGTATCGAACTTGGCCCTCTTCACATCAATAAGTGGAAAAAAAATCAGCCAGCACACAGGCAAACCCATCGTATGTCACGCAAACTGCCTTAAAGTTTTGCCACACGAGAACGTCACACCTCAGCACTGAAACCTTTCCCCTCGGCAGGGAAGGCGCGTCTGCTCCTGCATCTCCGAAAACCCACGCAGAGCCCAACCTCTACCTCACCGCATGTGTGGCTCTGCTGTCACTGCTGCTCCTGCCCACAGGTATTAAAGCCTGACATTGCAATAATGCTGTGTGCTGTTCATTAAAGCCTCACAGCTACTAAACCAGAAAAAATATCAAAAATTGAGTTAGAAATTATGGCTACACCACTCCAAGCCATGCCTGTTCCCTTGCCCTAGAAACCTTCCCTTCCTTACAATCCTACAGACCGGCAAGCTTTATTTTGATGAATAAATTGAGATCAACCACCTCCCTCCCTGCCCCAAACAATTCACGTTTTTTTTAAAAAGCACTAAATGAGGACTTATGCTCAGGGATCAGGCTAAAGTGAACTGAGAGGCACACAAAGAACCAGAAAGCCACCAACCTTAGGTGTTACTGTGGCTCACTCAGGATGCAGATCTTTACTCTGATCTCTGACAAACTTGCTACCTAAGTTGCCTTAACTCAGTGGGTTGACTTAAAAAACATCAGTCTTACCCTGTAACGTGAGCTCAGGCTCAGTTCATCACGTCAGGGCCCTGAAATTCCAGCGTGGCCACATACCAGCAGCAGCAGCAGTTCTGCAGGAGTCCCAAGTGACCAGCAATGAGATCTGTACATCTCCAGAAGCCTTCAGATTGCACAGGAAACAGAAGACTGGAGCAGTTCTATGAACAGATTAACGAAATCCCCCTTCCCCAACTAAGAAGACCTTGCAAATTTTACAGTCTTTATTGCACCAACCTTGCTAAATACCTGTCCCCCTCATTATGCTTGCATATGAACAAGGCTCATAATACTTAACAGCTTAACTGTTCGACACCTGCCAGTGCTTCAGTGACTGCAGTGTGGGAGCTGATGTCTTCAAAAGCTGAAACTGCCCCATTTACATTACAACAGAGCAGTATTTCTTGACATTCTTGAAAAAGGGCACCTCTACCCTGATACACAAGATTAAAATCACATTTATTTTTCTGGAGTGCACCGAAGTGATGCCAGTGAAACACCATATACCCGAAGTTCTTTAAAAATATGTAGAAGGAAATTAATCCCAGCATTCTGCTGAATGCTGTTCTAACTGGACTTTCTTTCCAACTCTTTTGTCGGATTTCCTTTAAAACATCATCTTCCTCAGAGCCTCCAACCTCTCAAGGTGCCCAGGAGGCAGCCTCTGGTCAGGTAAATCAGAAAGTGCATTCTCAAATTAAGGAATTCACACTGAGGGTACTAAGCTAGAAGCTCCTTGTTAGTACAGAGCATCCTCTTGCTCTGCCTTCGTCCTTCTTGACAGCAATTCTGACCCTGTTTTGAAGAAGGGAGAAGGAAATTCCACATTGGAAAACTTTTTGGACATGAACAGGTGCTGAGCATCCTGCCCTGTTTTTTCCAGTTCATTTAAATACACATTCACAAGGAAGCCAGACTCTTCATCTGAAAACCCTATACTCACTTAGCCAACATTTAAGCACTACCAAGAGCCAAAGTTAATACTCTGTTTGTTTTAAATGTCACGAGCCAAAATAAAAGCAACGCTGACGACTCTCAAACAACGCCAGCCCAGCCAGCCCAGTGCCCCCCGGTACCCTCATCTAAAAAAATCTAGATAAAGACGATGAACGCACACAGTTGTAATCTACAGTATTTCAGTGACCAAGCCGCCACGTGCTGGTTTGCACACTTATGCAATGCCAGCCACGAACCTTGGATCAAAGCAGCAACTGAAATAACTACAGGCATGTACAGCTCAGCCTGCTGCCAGGCAGTCCAGCCAGTACCCCCACCACCTCCCCCTGCCCAGCACGCCGGGTTTTTTTCACCTAACCAACAGCCCTAATGAAGAAGCATAAACATCCCAGCAAGTTCATTCACATCCCTCCAAAAGGAACTTGTGGACAATTATAGGATATAATTGGGAAGTACAATCATTGAACTTTTAAGCAGCTATTGTTACAAACTGAGAGAATGGTTAGTGGTGCTTCCTCCAGGACATGGTTGGTTATTCACCAGCTCTGTAATTAATCAAAAGGTCCCGAAATCCTCAACCTTCCAGTCAGAAACTATCTTTGTGCTGGTCACACCTGGGTTTTTTTGAACTTTTTTGTGTTTTGTTTTGTGGTGGTCGGGGTTTTTTTAAACACAAAATTTACTGACAGAGGCAATCTCTGTCAAACCCAATTCCTGATAGAGAAAGATGTTTCAGAGAGCTTTGCCAAGTGACATATTTCGGTTGGTCTTCTCACACACTGAATACACTTCTTTGTATGGACTCAGGGGTTCACAATCCCTTCAAAGCCTTCTACAACAAAGATTTCCAGTTCCTTCATCATAAAATGAAAGAATGCTATACCATCATACACAACTGAAATTTAATTTGCTCTGCTGAAATCTGGGAAGGGGCATCAGAATTGCGTTTGATTTAGAATACTTTTACAATCAAGTAAAATTTTTAAGATTTTAAATACAGAATCATTGCTATGCCTTCTTTAAGGGGGTGTTGAAGGGAGGAAAACATACAGAATCTATGAGCTGGCCAAATCTTTATCTTCACTTACAGTAACAAAGCAACCCCAACATGCAGCAGGATTTTCTCTGAATGAAACAAACTGAGCAAGACCATCACACCAGGCTGAGCCACTTGCAGCTCTCCCATTCGTGCATTACTAACGCAGGTTAACTCTTGCTCAGTGTTATTATTATTTTACATTTTGTGACTTCCCGCTTCTACATCCATGCCCAGACAGAGCAATTTCCAACAAAAGTGTCTGATAAGTGTTGTCATTCTTGTACATTTTATCAAACCAGGGGCAGTGCAGGTTCCCTTGTTTAAGCAAATAAGGTCGCTTGGAACTGTTCTTGAAGTGGGAAAAGTAAGTATTCTATCTGAAGTACCCTCAACTACCAGGCAACCCCTGAAAATCACGAGCAGTCAACGTCACCACTGAAGATGAGAGATCTTAAAACATCTTCCAGTAATGTCAGCGCTGAACTCCTGCATGTGAAGCATTAAACTCCTCTCAGCCTCCTCAGTGGCCCAGAGACTGACTTAAATAACAAGTGTTTTGGGGAAGGGGCTAAGGATGAAAGAATTAAAATGGCAACTCAGACCAAACGAGATGGAAACTTTTCCAATTTTCACTGTATCAGCAGCAAAATACCTCATTCTCCTTTCTAACTAACCAAAAAGCTTTGCCTTGACAAGCCCTCTGTACAGAAATTAAGATATCTTAACTTTGGGGGAGGATTCTCTGTATTTACTGCTTATTAACTGTTGGATGAGCTAGGAATTCGTTCTTGTGCACATGCTCTAATGACAGAACAGATCTGACAGTGGCTTCTGTCTAAAGTGCTGGTCAGGAATTGGGGTGGGGGAAGCAAATCCTCAGTCCCCTGCATTTGCGTCAAGGTGCAGTGGTGAAGAAGCCGAAGACACGTACATGTGGTGAGACCGCAGGAGCTGCACGCATGGGGATTTCTCAGCAAGCTGAAACTGGTACATACTGAAATCCCACAGTCTTGCATCACCCCAGGTTGGTGGAGAAAAGCCTAATAGATACTTCTTCACAGCCCCAAGTTTTGTTTGGTGTGTTTAAGTAGCATACTCTTAAATAGCCATTTGTATGGAGCGATTGCTTCCACCCCTCTTCCCCCAATTCTGGGCTGTATCACACCATCAAGCACCATAAATCTCTTAAGTCCTCTTAATAAGCTGACGTGAATTAGTTTAGGATGTCTAGCCATTTGCAAGCATCACAATAGCCCCAACCACAAGCACTACACGCACTCAATAAAGCTGTCGCTTGGCAAGGTTCAGAACAGACGCCCCAGTGAGATTATCGGGTGTCAACTTCCATCTGGCATTTGTCAGAGCTAGAGCTGGGGAAAGGCAGCTCTGATAAGATCTCCAAATAAAAGGAGCTCTTCCACTTCATGTGGTAGCAACTGGAAAAATTTCTTTTGTGTTTGAAGCTTTAAAAATATCTTGCCCTTGAGGTTGGCTAAGTCTGTTCTGTGCTTCAAGACCCCTTTCCCATATGAAGGTAGTAAAACTAAGCTTATGGTCACAGAAATTCCAAGCACATAAAAATTACAGGAAGCTGTTGCTAAGTAATATTTCTACCTAAGTAAACATCACAAAATGTTTCCCACATACACCTCTGAACTTTGTTATTCAAACCTGCCTTGAAGATGCTCATAGCTGCAGATTTTCTCCTGGCACCAGTGCTATTTCACAGCAGTTGAAAGGTATTTCAGGCTGAGCAACGTTTTTCTAATTTGCTTTGTTGTGTTGCTTGTCCTAGGAAACAAAGCAAGCTACTAAAGCCACTCTTCAGTTCCTTACCTATCCCCTACCCGTCCCAGAATTTTCCCTGGATAAATCACAGCAAAATTAAAGAGAGATTCCATTGTATCACTAGTCTCCAGACCTGCTTCCCCAACGTCATAACAAAATCTGGACAAACATTATTATTTTCATACAGTACCTTCCTTTAGCGGCTCCTTTGCACGTCACTTACTTCAGACCATCATCCCTTCTATCAGCTCTGTCTTACCGTCCTCTTTAACTGGCCCAAATGGTTTCATGTACTTTCTGCTTTCTTTCCATGAGGTTAGTATTTTGCAACAAATTCTAGATTGCACCAAGTGAGAGACATGGCTTCTGTTTTTATCACATAAAGCAACAGATCAAAGAAAGAGTCTATCGACAAACCTGAAATGGCCCACACTCTTCATAACTCAAATTTCCTGGTAGTGTGAAGTCCCAAGGTCAAGAAGACAACAGACTCCCACAAAGGTTTTATTCAGGATGAATAGGAGAACTTGAATTTCATCATATCCTCTACGGAACAAAGCCTGTATTTCAGATATCCATCTTTATATTCCAGGAATGCGTGGCCCTTTGATATTCACCAAGGGACTGATATTGCAGATCATTTTCCTGGTCTTTTTTATTTGGCCATTCCATTTTTCCTTCCTATTACCTTACTCCACCTCCAGATGACCTAATATGCAAGAAAAAGGCTGAACCTGCCCTTATAATTATACTGCCAGAAACATCAGACTGCTTCAAATTATGTATGGACATAGAAATCTGACTGCACAGAGAATTGGCAGGAAATCCTGTTTCAGAGGGAATTGTTCCTTCCGCAAGTGAAGTGACAGACATATAGCATTTTTATTACATAAAAAAACCCCAACATCAACATGTGGAAAAAAAATGCAAAATATGAAAATCATGTTTGGCAAATCTAGACTGAGGTCTAGGACGTGGCATTTCCAGCATTTTTGTTGTCTGCGTTCTTCAGCAAAGACACTCTCTGCATGAACATGCTGCACCGAACCCAGAACTGCATTTTTATGGCAATAAAAGTAAGTATGTATGTAAAAAAAAAACCTTATAAAAATGTGGGCTGGAAAGGTACAAAACCTTCAGAACAGGAACAGCACTTGGCTGCCATAAACAGCATAAGGCTAGACCCAAATTCCAAACCAACTACATACTTCCCTCTCTTCCTACCTAAAATATGAGTTGGCCTTAATTGAACCAACTTGCTTTTCACACCAACACATGTAATTTAGAAAAAAAAAGAAAACTTTCAGGACACACATCCTGACCAATCTCAATCTATGGCATACCCACTTACACATCTTTGCAGTCAGACCCAGATTCCTCAGTATTGCAACTGTTTTTTCAAAGCATGCAGCTGCCCACAAATCATTTCAGTTCCTCCGCTGTTTTCATCCACAACCTTAGCTCTAACATCTGTAAGAAGATCCTTCACTTTGTTGTCTTGAACATGTTATCACAAACTAAAAAAATTTCTGGGCTGAAGTTATAGCTGCAAGCATGATTCAGAGACTTGGATATGTGCCTCAGAGGTAATTATATGCTATAACTGAAAGTTAGTTTTGGAGTTAAGTGGAATATCTGTGCTGATTAAAATAGAGAAATAGCCAAGATGCATCGTCAATATGAGATGGGGCAGGGATAACGTGAAGGAAGCCACCACAATACAGCAGGCAGGGGAAGGTCTGAGACCGGTGTGGAAGAGATGGGGGACACCCAGGACCCCACTCCAACTCCAGCCATCTCGCCCTTCTCACTCACACAAGACCCTTCTGCGACATCTTTCAGCCTTCCCACACCTGCTCTCTTGCCCATCTCCTAATCTTCTTCAGCAAGACTCAAACTTAACAGGCTGGAAAAGCTTGCCAGCTTGGGACTTGTCTTTGTCAACTGACACACACTGTAACATCAAAACAAAATATCTACATATTCTTTAAGGATTTTTTTTCTGGTAGACAAAACAGCAAACAAAATATCCTGGCCAGCAGCCCCAGGGCAGCAGTGCTACCCATTTAGGCAGCGACAACTTCCCGCACAACAAAAAAGTAGCAAATAGGAGATTCTACACCAAGTTTTATAAAACAGGCTAGAGGTACAAATAACCTCTGTTGAAACAACACACAAATGCAAACTTTCCCCAAGAAAATTATACTGAAATGGCTACGTTTCATTCCAGCACTGGTTAAAAAACAAGGAGCAAAACTAAAAGAGAATACACTTAAAACCAGAGAAATGGGAGACTTCGGCACAGCGTGAGCCACTGAAGATTCCCAGATAACCTGTAAAAATGCAGAGGGAAACGTTTCATGACATTAATGCCCTCAATACTGGGAATTGCTACGAGGCTCTTCAGGCTAAGGAAAGCCAAAGTACAATTCACACAAGCCCTTAATAATCCCGACAAAACCATTACACATGCTAAGGATATGTTACGGCTGGCACGAGAACAGAGAAGGCAGCAATTCCACCAATAGGTTCACTAAATAAATGTCACTTAACCTCTACCATAGTTACTAGTGTGTGTGCTGAAAGTCTAAAGGCTACTCAAAAAAGCCTAAAAAGTCTAAAAGACTACTCAAGCTGTTAAAATAACTTTAGAAGCACACAGGCTGGTGTCACAATATAATAGATACCAGCTTGCTGAAAACACCAGCTCCCAATAAATAAAAGTAGAAAACTTAGCATTCAAAACAAGATAAGTGCGGCTTGTTAAGTGGTTTTGAAAACACATACCAGTTACAGCCAGAATATGTAGGAGTATTGCTTCTCTAAATCTTCCGCAAGGAACACAGAAAGCCAGATGGGAGCATCTGTATATAATTACTTTCAAAACCATTGTCAAATTCAAATTTCAATTTCAAATGCAAATCAAATGGACTTACTAGCTTGGCTCCTTCAGGAACTAAGCTCAGATGGTGTGTGATGCTGTATGGGTATCCTCTAACAAATTTAGCTGAACCTGTACGAGAGGCTCAGGAGCTGCGATTTCTGCCCCAATGGTAAAAGACTACATTCCTACAGGTTTCATGGGAACAGGCAGTTATATAAAGGAAGGAAACCACACATTCCAACCTGCTGCAGCACAGCCCCAGAAAATTCACAGGAGTGAGGGACATTATGAGTAGTCTAGCTACTGAAATAGTTTCACTTACATCTTTAACCTTATGAAACAGCAGAAAACATAAAACATGAATGCATAAGAAACCAGGTTTCAGCACTGATAACAACTGTGTACTGAAAGAGTTCATACATTAAAATGCTTTATAACCTTATTTTTCACTTTAAAAAAAGGCACACACATACATGCTTGCATCTTCCTGCTCATACCCTGTTATTCTGGTGACAAAAAATAACCACTTTCTTTAAAAGGAAGCTAGATGATTTTGAGGTGAGGAGTAGCAGAGGGGAAACCACATTAATTTCATTAGTTTATGCATACTGGGAGGAATTCCTTCTCAAATTTGGCACTTAGCACTCAGAGTTGCCCTTTAGAGCTTGGCAAGAAATTCTCTCCAGCCCACAAGTTTCCTAATTTCATCTTAGGACACACTGCTTCATTGGGATGCACTACCTCCAGAAAGACAGTCAACTCTAAATCTGTCAGTTTTACCTCAATTCACTTTGCTCCCCGTCAGGTCAGATTTAACATAAATCACAGTAAATATATAATTAAAACTAAACTTAAGGTCAGTTCCAAGTCTGGAAAAAACAAATCTGTATGAAAGCAAAAGCAACCCTAAATACAGTTTAAGAACTGGAGTTCAGGGGTTGCAACAGTGGCTAGCTTTCTGAACATACCTTCTGCCCTGAATTAAAACCCCAGGCTCAAAGCCCAGTTATTTCACCCTTCCCAGGGCTCCTGCTACGGGTAACCCCCATCCAGGTCCTCACTCCTCCTTTCCCTTTTCCCTTCAGGTCTGACTCAGCTTCCAGCTTCTTATTCTGTGCAAACATTGCTCACTTATCATCATGTTCCTTACACCTTTTTATGGCAGGAAGGTTTCAGTAAAAATGTAATTGCACCTTTCTAGTGGCAGGTTTATTCCATAAAGACTTTTCCCTGCCATTCTGTTCCCACCTGCTGTGGCTCTTCAGTCAACCTGGACTTCTAATCCTCCACCCAAGCCCCAACAGAGACACTAAACCATCAAACTATTATACAAGATAGCAGTTACACTCAAGATCTGTTGATCCTGTGAGCTCTAGGCAGTCCCAAACTTTCCAGAGAAACCAAACACAACATTTTTAGATACATTATTCACATAGGTAAAAGAACTGCTACTACAGCTCCATCCCAAAGGTTCTCTCACCTGTCCAGCGTCAATTTTGAGCCTTGCTTTCAGGAACCTGTGCTTAAAGGTAGCAATTAATAGGTAGCTATTAGCCCTCCAACAGATACGACAGGTTAAAAATTGACAGCAAAACCGTAGTCGACATACATCACCCGGCAGACTCACCTCTCTGACAGCGATCGTGGGTCCAGCAGCGTTCAATGAAAATGCCATTTATCACAGTAGGCGGACAGTTGCTCTTCCCTTTCACAGTTCCCGGACACACATCTCCACACTCTTCTTTGTCATCCTTGTTGGCCACAATGTAATTATCTTCCACAGAATCCAAAATCCTTGACCAGTCGATCGTGGACAAGTAACATAATTCGTTGTTCTTCTCAATCCGCACAGCGCCTCGAGTGATGTTCATCAGGTTATAGAGGCCAATCTCTTTCAAGTGAACCATCTCAAAAATGACGAGCGCATAGTTAAAAAACAGATGAGTTCCCCGAATCACAGTGAGGTTGGGGAAAAGTCCCTTTAAACTCTCCAGGCCATACACACGAAAAAGCAGCAAGTAGTCTGTAATCATTGTCAGTTTAGGAAAGCTGAGCTCACGGAAATCTTCAGGCTTGGTTTTAAACATCAGCAATATTTGCAAGTGGCCCTCGATCACAGTGCAGTTCTCAAGCATGTTCAACCGGGTCAGATTGTTGCGAATGTCCATGCTTCTGCAAACTGGAAGGCAAAGAACAACCTAATTTATTCAAGAAAAGGTAATTGTTTTCATTTTCTAAATACACAGTTTTGTCCAACCGTACGGTAATATATAGCTGCACTCAGAGCATGTGGCTAGGGCCTTCTCAGTAAAGCATGCTCCCAGTGTTAAGAAATATACTGTGGGGAATGTGCCCTGGTATATTATTACAAAATAAAACTATTGCATCATTTTTTTTCTGCCATCTTGATCTTCCCTGTATTACCTCTGTCACGACTGCAGCTGTAACACCAGTCCTGAGACGTCATTTGGCATTTACAAAAGTAAGAGACCTCTATGCAACTGAATCTGTTTTCTTTAGATAGTTGCCAGCGACACACCTACCTCATCTCAGATTGTGCAATTAATGCCAGTGGATTAGAGGGAGTAATTTAGAATGGTTACAGGGTGGGAAAGATAGGAAGAGAATGATGGCTAGGAAATGGTAACGCTTCAGAAGAGAGCAGAAAAACCTGGAAATACACACATGCAAGAGTACAGCCTACACTCTTGCCCAGACTTTGCTGACAGGAGTTATTTACTACACCAGTAATTTTTGCCCTAAGCATTCTTTTCAGATTAGGTGTTTGGACTTTTTTGTTATTATTTTCTCAAGGTTGCAAATCTCCCTGCCTTGACTATCTGGACAGTTTATTTAGCAGAACCAGTAACCCAAAGAATTGGCAAAAGGAAAAGTCACATAAATTAGAAGGTAAACAGAATAACACGAATCCAGGCACCCACAAAAGGAAAAGACCGGAAGGAAAAAGTTTGACTAGGGAAATACTGGGGTTTTTTTAAGTCTAAGCACAGGTAAGAAATCAAGAAGGAAATTCTGAACCCTATGCCTGTAAAGCACAATGGAAGTCCCAGCCATAACCCTTTTAAAAATCAAACTTCATAGAAATACACAGACAAACCTTTTTTTTTTTTTTTAAGACTGCACCCACTTCCCCTCTTTTGTCTAAGGCTGAGCTAGCCACCCCCCCCCCACCCCCCCCGGATTAAAAGCACAGGAACTTTACTCTTTTTGTCACTGCATGTAAAGCTCACTGACTAAAATTACTGCATCGCAGCTGCAAGAAATCACCCAGCAGTGATCAGGCCTCAAAAAACTGATGTAGAGACAGATGTTTAATAGTTACAATTGTCTGACTCCTCATGGTTTTACACAGACCACTGCTGTGTGGGTTAAAAATAAATTCTATGCAAATGTCTTAATGATTATTCAAAAAATTGTTCCAGTGCAGTAAAAAAACCCCAAATCTGGCAACACTAATATAGGATTTGAAACAATGTTATTGCCCAATGGGATTTTTTGGCACTATATCCAAGCCATTTCATAAATTGCTTTCTGGAAGAAAAAAGCTAATGTGCACAGTGCCTCAAAGATCAAGGATGTACTTTTTCAAAGTGGGAAAGGAAATCTGATGTGCAGCTAGCAGCAACCTCTTTGCCCCATGAAAAACTGCAGCCAAACTGGAAGCAAGCCAGAAAGCTGTCTCGCTGCACATCCCAACCATGGGCTAAAAGCACTGGGAGAGCCACAGATCTAGTTGAAGTATTCTAAATTACTTATTTAAAAAAATTAAGAGGTATTTCCAAGGAAGCAAGTGTATGACAGGGTAGGCCAGTGGTTTCTTCATGAAAGGAGAAACAACAGAAGGACAAATAAAAGTCGGACGCTGACATTCAATGCACAAGTCACCAGTGCAGCTAAAACTATCCAGTAAATTCAAAATCCAGCATCTTGGTTCTTATATACTGGTTGCTGAGCACACAGGCAAAATACAGCATGCCGAAGTGGTACCTACAACCAGCTGCTGTATCACAGTATGAAGTACTACCTTGAGTAACGTGAATGTATACAGCTGACCTCAAGGAAAAGGAAAGGTCAAAAAATACAACTCAGCTCTACAGACTAAGAGTAAAAGCTCTAGGCTTTTATTGTGGCTCAAGGCCACAACATATATATACATATATATACACACTAAGCATAATTACATCAGTCTTACATCATTTTGACCAGAATTAAGTCACTAGAAACAAGCCACAAGCTGGCCCCCAGACAAGCCCTTAATCCACATGGCTATCCCTGTTCAGCTCCATAGAAAGAGAAGAGAGCAAAAACTTGAGCACGGATGAAAAGAACTGCAGTTTGGTAGTCAGGAAGTCCCGCAAGTGCTGTGGCTGCACTTCAGGCTACAAAAAACTTCCTATCACCTGGTAACGCAGCCAGGGAATGGGGTCTGAAGGAGCTATCCCGGGTGGTCAGCTGCTGCATCAGCCCCATGCCACGCACCAGAGGGTAGGGTGCCATGCACCAAGGAAGATCATGGTCCTGCTTGGCTGAGGAAAGGTACGCATCCAGCAAGGCTTCACAGAGAGTGTTCTCTGCTTCTACCTAGCACCAGGCTGATCATCTGCGCTCCCAGAGGTCGCAGCGCTCACCACTTTCCTACAGACTCAAAAGAAGTCAAATTACACTGCTTGTGAATCTGACCCGTACCGCTACAGGCTTCTGGAGATCACTACTAAGTGCTGCTCCTGGCCCAAAACAGCCAGCAAGCCCCTCAAAGATCTTCCTATCTCCTCAAAAAATGCAGTGACTGAAACACCCACGCAAGGTACAAACCTCCCTCGCCTTCAGCTCTCCCCACCCTGAAACACATCCCTCACCGGAGATCCGTGACCAAAGGCTAAGATAGCCAAACATTTTGACCAGGTGACTTGAAGAAGAAAGGTAGCTGAAGCTGAATCTAAAAAGAGATAGGCAAAGCTTGGGAGTAAGCAGAAAAGCATTTTGAGGAGTTAAATAATCATCTAAATCCAGCAGAGCTGGAAGTGCACATCCACAATCCACCAGTTGTTTGCACTTTAGAACTATTCCTGTATTTTTCACCTGTTCCAAACTCTGATACAGAATGCATTATTTGTAATTAGTGCTGCCGGCACAGACCAGACAGGAGATTCCACACATCCTGGCAAACCAGGATGTGACCTGAGTTACTCAAACTCTGCTTCTTTCAAAGCTGAGCAACAGCAACGTAATAAACCTGTCACGCTGTCTGCTGTGCTTAAGGGGTTCCAACACCGGGGGCTTCTGCACAAGTCCTTTTAACGAAGGCAGTATCAAACAGTGACATTAGCCTGGTATAGAAACGTAGGAGGAATTTAAAACAAATTAGAGGTTTGGTTCTGAAATAAACAGTTGAATAAAAAGCTAATACAATGGTAACTCTACAAAGACTAAAAGGGTTTATACAGATTTTTCCCACATTTAGAAAAAAAATCACACCTAAGAACTGTTCTTCATGTTCTACTTAAGTTTAGTTTTTCAGTGATAAATACTGCCCCAGTATCTGAGCTCCTTTTTTTTTTTTTTACCACCACAATGATCAGTGAGAATAATGAGTTAAGAATACCTGAAACAAAATATGTTTTTTTGTATGAGGGTTCTCAATCTTTTCACGCTTTTGAATTCTGTTCAGCAGTTTGTACCTTCTGCTCACGCAGTAGCTGCTTAAGTCACCCCATAAATTTATTGTTACCAAGACAACAAGAAGCAGTTTTAAGCAAAATAGTAAGTGTTTTTCCATAGCTTCCCTTGATAGTATTTCTTCTGCAGGGACAGGGGAATTAATCAACAATTCAGTATGAAAGCTAGGCAGGTTTGATCCCAGAAGGAGAACAAAGTTGAGCAGTCAATTATGCTACAGACAACCTGGTTTCAAAAAACACATAAATCAGCTTTCAGGGAAATAAAAATCTCAAATTGATTCTCCAGTAGTAGGCCCAAAGCTATTCCTGTTCAAACTGCTGGCAAAATCTCTACTAAACATAAATTCCTAAATTTCAGCAGAAACAGGCTCCATGTCCAGCAGCACAGCACTACACTGCCAGAGAGGAAACACTCCTCCATCCCTAGTTACCAAGCTATTCAAAGCAGCTTAAAAAAAACCCAATAAAAATATAATTATAGATATGTTTCATCAGACCCCCAAGAAAATGTTGTAAAGCATGCATTTTAAAAACAAACAAACAGAAAAATCCCAAGATGCCAAAGCCTCTTGAACAAACTAGTTTGGTAACCTTAAAGTACTGAATGAAGAAACTGGATCTGATGTCAGAGGTTAGTGTTCAAGATAAAAGTCCAACCAGGGGAATAGCTGGAACTTAAGGCTTGTTTATAGTAAACCATGTGGATACCAAACCTTCATGATTCACTGCTTCAGAGCTCTGGCCCTTTATCAATCAAGACCAGAACAATGTAGCACTGCACAGAAAGATCACAAACCATTTCAGGTAACTATTAGTTAATTCTGCATTTTTATAGCCTTTGCTGCCTACTTGAAGAAACTAATTCTTTAAGAAAAATGACACTCACTTTGGTCAAGTCAAAAGCCTTGCAATTCTATGTAAGGCTGACTTCTAGAAGCAGTATTAGGAAACTGGGAAAAGGATTTGGGATAACTGCTGGGAGAGGAAAACACCCTGTTAAGCGACCGGTTAGTAGAAAGGACTGTAAGACAGCTTCTAGCCTACTGTAGCAATAGTTTCACAGATATAAAATAATTTAATTGTGAAATATTAATTTTTAAACTTCAGTTTTCCACCTCAGCCATTGAGATCTGAGCAATGAAGCAAACTGAGATATGGACTCAGAAAGAAGCCCATGTATACACCTCCGGCCCCCTCCGACAACATCTCTGCCTGTTCTCTTCCGTTACAGAAGACAGCGCTGCCGAACCAGGGCAAACCTCTCACGGAGGTCGCTTTCCTTAATGCCAAAAGCATGGATAGCCTCACAGTCTGGCCTAGAAAGCCTGGTTTGCTATATCATTATGATCTCTGCATTCAATTTAAAACATAAACAGAAAACACAACTCATGCTGCTGTGCTTCCCATGCAAAGATAAAAGGCAGCGAAGCGACTGCATCCCAGGACTGCAGGAGATCGCGCAGGGTAACAGGCAGAGATCAATGCCGACAGACCTTCAGATCCCTCGTTACTTGAAAGGGAGAGAGAACAGGTTTTACACGTTGCCAATATCAACGTAATTTATAGTCCACAAGACAGTCACCCCACAACTGACCTCCAGAAAGCTTACGGGTTCTACAGACTATTCAGAGACAGTTAGTGTACAACCACTCTTTAAAATAGCAAGAGGGCATGCTGGGACAGCTGACAGACACAGTTGTTGCCTGGTTTTGAGACAGCCCTGGCCTGCTGCACCTACTCTTTCTACTTGATACTCTTGGGAGCAAAATTTCACTCTAGACCGAGTCTCTCAACGTCAAAAATTAACACAGGCTTGAGGTGGAACAAGGGACCAGCTTCTTAATGAGTTTCTGAGCACATATGAGAGGTTGCACTATTTTAAATACTTTTAAATAAAAACCTGCTATGAGCTAGAAATAATAAAGAAACAAATTATTTTCAAAGGCTATTACTACAGAAAGACAAAGTGAAATCTGTCCCACCTGCTGATGTAGGTAAAGAGATCTGAGCTACATTTCTAGCTCCCACCATCAGCAGCAGGCAAAGGAGTAGACGTGTGGAGCCCAAATTTAGGTGAAGAGTTTAGAAGGGGAGGAAGCATCCTCTAAATTCCAGTGACTATTGACTATAATTTTCTACTAATCACAAAAGGAGCCCAAAGCTAGCTGCTGAGTTGGTAGCTGCCTAAAACTAGATGAGGTAAATCCCACCCTAAATACCACAGCTAATGAATTGACGTGCATGAGTCATGTGTGAGATTTATTTCAAGCAGTTGCAGTATGTTTACACAGTGATAAAAAAAACACAACACACAAACTGGGTTTTCTTCATAAAACAAGATATATGTATCATCAGTTTATGTGCAGGTCAGGTCTCCTTTCCTTAACCCTTGCTTCTACTCCTCTCAGTAACTTCTGAACTCACCAACTAACTTCATTCACATGTAAAAGAGGAAGAGAGTTCTCGCACATCATGATCCTGAAAGACTTAGGAAAACGGGATGGATTAAGGAGGAAAAACTCAGCATCTCCATCCAAAGGATGCTTTAAGTGTGAACTCAAACCATCCCCCAGTTCGCCTGCTGAACCACCCATAGACATACTACATGATGCTTTCTTACTTGACATTGCCTAAAAGTAGTAAGGGGAAGAGAAAGACATAGGGTACAAGAAAAACTGTGCAAGGTTGGGCTCAGAGGTGGGGGGGTCTATTGTCGCTGGAGAGCAGTGTGATCACGGGGCACGTCTGCAGAGAACGCAGGACACAAATCTCCAAGAAAGCAGACTTCATTAGTTCCGTTGCTCAGGGAACAACTTGTTTGCTTATACTATTGTACGTGCATCTACCCTTCCAGCCATGCTGATGCAGGCCTTCACATTTAGCGTGTTGTTTTCCCCCCACACTGTAGCGCTGTGTGATCTAATCATTCTCAGAAAATGGAGTCAAACATCATAGCAGCTGAAAACCTTTTTAATTAGGGGCCTTATAATCTAAATTGTCTGCAAAATAGAAAGTATTTGCGCTACATGAATGACATAAGAACATTCCACCCCAGATTTTACTTGGTCTTGTGCATCATTCCTGTCTCTCCATCCATGAATTGGAGAGCAGATTTTTGTAGTAATACAACAAAGATTAGGGAGTTAAGATCACAAATACACTTGCAGCCCAAAAAGCAAGTATGATACAAATAAATAAATGAGAAGATTCACGGTAGTAGTAGTAGTAATAATAATAATAATGTTTTAAAATTAGGAACTGCTGGACTAAAGTTGTATATGTATTTATTACTAGTGTTTTATGTCAACTACCTTTTCCATTTCTCTGTTGTAACAGGCAGGTTTGTACACGCTTGCCAGCTGGAACCTACCCTCCCAAGTTAAAACCATACCACTGGTCTCTTTTAAGGCTTCCAGCATAAGAACATGACTGAGGAAGAAACTAGGCTATTTTTGCAATATAGAACTTGTCTGATTGCTGGGAAAAGGAGGCTGTCTTAAGGATACATCCTGCTTTATTCCCCGAGTATCACACACATCTCAAAACCGCCCCTCATCACACTGTCCGCGCTTGCACTGATTCTCTTGCTATCAGCTCTTCCAATGGGAAAGCTAAAAGGTAGGCTGTGGGGTCGTCTGCAGGAGAGAGAATTTATTTATCTAGTCAGCTCTCTTTAAACAAACACGTGCCTTTCATTAAAGAACATCTGTAAAAATCACCCAGAATTAAGACCTCTAACTAGAAGACTTTCCTATGCAAGTTTATTTAACGTGACCCATCAAAAGAGCTCATAAGGCTGAAACTTGCCGCGGATTTAGCAAGTTTGTGACCTCCCGTACATCAAACTCCGTGGATTTAGCGCACTTGCGGCCTGCGGTGCATCATTACACCCCTACCCGGCGCCCCCGGGGACCCCGCTGCCCACCTCGGGGCTCCAGCCCCCCCCCCCCCTCCCCCGCGGGTCCGAGGCAGCTGGAGGCCGGGCGGGGAAGGAAGGACACCCCCCAGCCCCACCACACCGACACCTCCCGACAGCGGAGTGGGATCGGGGGCCGCGCCCCTCCTCACACCTGAGCCCCTCCGGTGCCGGGTGAGGCCCCAGCCTGGCACACCACCCCCCCCACCCCGCGGCCCCGCTGGCCTCAAGCCCCGACGAGCGAGAAACCGGGGACGAGCGACAGCCCTCCCGCCCGGCGCCCGCCGCCCCACCGCCACCGTGGGGCTCAGCCGCGGGGTGAAGGTCACCCGCGCCGCCCCCCGCGGGAGGGCTGTGGGCCCCGCAGGCCCCGCCACAGCCGCCGGCCCCGCTCCGCGGCCGACGCCGCCGCCTCGCCCCGAACAGGTACAAAGGGTAAGCGGGGCCGCACCGCCCCGCGCCGCCCGCCTCACCCCCTCCGGCGGCGGCCGCGGCCCCGCCGCCCGCCCGGGCCCCATCGGCCGCCCAGGCCGCGCCCCCGGCCCGCACTCACTCTCCCCGCGGCTCCGGCCGCACCAGGCCGCCAGCACCACGGCCACGGCCAGTGCCGCCGCCGCCGCTCTCGGTCCCATGCCCGCGTCGCTGCAGCCGCCGCGGCTCGGCGAGTCCCGGCGGGGGCGAATCAGAGGCCGCGGGGCGGGAGCGGGGGCCGGGCCCGGCTTCGCATTGTCGGTGAGACACCCGGCGGGCGGCCGCGGCCCCCTTTATAGCGCCCGGCTCCTCCCTGCTCCTCGGCGGCAGCCCCGGCGGCGGCGGCCCCTTCCAGCGCAGGCCGGGCTGGCGGCGGCCTCCCTGGCCAGTAAACAAGGGGCTGCCCCCGTCAGCTGGGAGCGGAGCGGAGCGGGGCGGCGGCAAGAGGCGGCGCGGAGCCGGGCAGGGGACGGGACGGGACGGGGGAGGAGCAGCGGCATCCACCTGCCGGGGACGGCCCCGGGGGCTCAGCCCGCCGAGGGGGGCAGCGCTGTCGGCCTCCGCGGGGCTGGCCCAGCCTCGCCTGGAGCGAGGCACACCGAGGAGCCCGGGCGCGGGCGGCGGGCCTGAACGCGGCGGGAGAGCGGCCTTGTCCCCGCGGGCCTGCCCCTCCTCCCCTACACCGCCTGGGCCTCAGAGCATCGGAAAGGGGGCGCGGGGGGGGGGGGGCACCTCCTGCGCACCGCCGCCATGGCCCAGATCAGAGCCACTTCTAGTTTCTGGTTGTCTTTTTCCCGGTGGGATTCAGCGTTCGCTGCCTTTGCCTCCTTTTTTAATCACCTCTGTGCTGTAGCGGTGCTAAGCCATGATAGCAGTTACCTGGCGCTCGCTTCCACCCATTTCTGCAAGATACTGAGTTACAAACTGCTGCATTAAAGCTTTTTTAGTCCAAAAATACTTGGTAAATAAGCATTCTTTCAATGCTCTCCTCCACCATCTTCACCTTACAAGAGATTCTGTATTAGGTGTCTTGCTTGGTAGGCCAGCAGGCAGGCCAGTGGTGGCCAGCAGGGCACTTGGCATGGGCTCCTTTTTCTAGGCACCAAATTGCATGAAGAGAGGTTGCACTATTTAAAATACTTTGTGTTACTTCTCCGTTTAAAGAATAGCTGCAGTTGTCACAGGGATATTACACAGTCGTGAACGGGAGGAGGACTGGTCTATGAAATCACATCTATTTTGGTATGGTTCCCTCTGACGTTCTTTGAGGTTTCCCAGTGGGACAGGGAGAAGCCGATGGCCCGATTCGACTGAATCACCGGAGTTTGAGCAGTATTAGCTGTGATGGTACCCATGTAACAATAACTACATCTTTGCATTTGCAAACTATTTAAGATGAAAGGCCCTGCTTAAGTGGCGGCGATTTCTCTGTCACCATTACAGCAGGAAAAGATGTGTGTCTGCACAGCATGTTCACTATCGGTTCAGCCTTTGGTGCATCAGAACTGCCATTGTGGGAACACATCCCCCACATTTTTGCTCGTGCTGCCATTTTCTCAAGAACAGACGACTGCTTAGGACGCACAAGTACAGCAGAGACTCAGCACCTAACTCATTTCACAACACTTCAGGAAGTCAGGGCAGTTAAGGAATGGAAATAAACAACAAAACTATGTGTTCTCTGCTTGCAAATTAACCTGCTTTATGACTATAGACTTTGCACAAAACACACAGAGCCAAACAGCATCTAGACAGCTTGGGCCATGTGGAATTTGTAATGGGACTGTAATAGCAACCTACTTTTGCTTACACACTTATGTTCTTACTGCCTTTCATATAATAATGATATCACCTTACAGATTGGCACCAGAGGATTAAAGGCTACAGATTTATTATCTTTCCATCAAATACTATTTTTAGTTTCTAATTACTGATTAAGAATATCAGGGTGCAATCTTTCCAGCATCTTTCCCATAAGTTCACTGCTACATATTCATCGTGCTACAGTACACTAGTTTTGCAATCAGATAAACCAACAGCAGCAATGTGGGTGCTGAGAAACTAAGCCAGCACCTGCTTACTCTTTTTTTTCTCCTCTTCTCTCTCCTAATAGCTGCACTGCAGATTCTTCTCTAATGTCTGATTCAAGAAACCACTAAGTCACTGGTTTGATATATTAAATAGGACTCCTTTCTTCAACAACATTCTTTCTCCCCTCCACAGATGTTTCATGGTTTAGTTAAAATAACGTGTAACTAAGCAGTGGTAAGTATCTGCTATGAACTGTAACACTTGCAAACTACTGGGGTTCAGTTCTGAATCCTCTGAAGAAAATAAATAGAGACTTGAAACAGAGGGTATCTACCTATCTGACGCCACAAAGACTTTTTTTCTGTTTTGATCCATTCCTTAAATAAATCCCTGAAGTATCAACTGCCAGGGAAGGAAAGGAAAATGGGTACGGAACTCTGAAATAATACTCTGTTTTCTAACTTTCAATATTTTTTTAATCTTTGATGCAGAAGATTATCTATAATTACATACCTGAACAGTGTGCACTTGCTGAATAATATTCCTCACAGGACAAAATTGTACAAAGAGTATCAGCCAGGTTACTATTTCTGTCTAAAGAATCCTCAGTGCATGTGGAAGGCAGGGATCTTTTAGTCTTGAAACTATTTAGAAAATTAGTGTGACAAAATTTTTATTGTGATTTCAGAGCTGGAACCCCACTGTGGTGTTTTCATGAAAACACACTTCTGTTTTTGTCATCTATGGCATTTCAGCTGAGGTAATACCCAGTAAAAGTGCTATATACTATACAGTATGAAAGCAGTACATCGCAAGATAATGCAGTAAGTTTACGGGCCCCATCAAAAGCCCCATTCCTTTTGAAATCCCCAAAAAAGAGCCATTCCATGGATTCCTCTTTGCTCTAGTCACTTCACAGCTGCCAAGAATCACAGGATGGACTGAAAGGGTACCAAAAAGCCAGAGAAACAGCAATTTAAAGCTGTATGTCTAATGCCTCCTCATAAAAGGTGCATAAAGTCTGTCTGTAGGGTCAGTGCCCTCCAAACAATGGCATTCACCATTTAAAAAGAAAATAATAAACACAGGCCCTTATTCTTTGCTCATTCTTATAAATATACAAAAATATAAAGGTTAAAATAGCTTAGGGCTATGGACATGTTACCATGCCCAAAGATGTTTCAGATTATGCTGCTTTTACATGGCACATCTAGCATGGCTTCAAGTCCTGGAAAAGAACTTTGACATATATTGTCACCAAAAAAAAAAAAAAAAAATGTTGGGGCCCAAACCTTGCACTAGTTTTTGCATTCCGTGTGCACTGGTCTACTCTAGCCCACAAAAGTTGAGGGAAAAAACAAAGAAACCCAAACAACTTTTGGGAGCAGTGTCCCAAGCTTCCTTTTCTGTGAGACTGGAAACACAGTCATACTGCTCTGCCTTACAAATGCCTCCACACGAAACCAGCCTAAGCATACCAACATCCTAAGCAGATTCCAGCTCCTCCAGATCGATGCTGCTAGGAATTGAAGCCCTTGGAAGCCCACCCCTGGCAGCAACATCCCTAGAGGAGGAACCACCTTTGCACAAATGAGTACGGAAGATGACTTTGTAGACCAGCTCGACGTTACTCCCTACCTTCTGAAAGGGCTGAAGCTGCCAGCTTTATCATCATTTTCATTGAGCTTTCCCCTGCTCAAGTTAACAAAAGGTAAGAGACAAAGTTGCTTAGGCACCAAGAACACAGTTCTTCAAAGTCTTATCTGCAGGGCCTGCTGTCTGCAGCAGCGTGGGGACGCTGAATGCATGGGTGTTTGCATGCTACCCTTGGATTGCAGTCATCCTTGTACTGATGCAACTGCACATGAGAGAGAACACAGCTTGGCTTCCCCATCACCGAGACACCGCGCTTGCTGAAAGCTGTGCGTCTTGAGAACGAAATACATCTTTCTCTCATGAAATATGCACTGGAACCAAACACGTGGGTGGGTTACAAAAGTAAAGTTCCATGCTAATTAATCAGCCCTGGAATATTCAAGGAACACAAAGCTTTGTGCCCAAAAGGAGCTTTTAGAGCAGTTGACTCACTAAGAAGATACATCGGTAGTAATTCTAAGTAATTTTAAGAACAACAGAGCTGAAATTCAGTGAGCCAAAGCTACGCAGCAAGCCAGAAGGCCGAGCTGAGAGTCAGAATTCTCACTTTCTGCTTCATCCACCATTCAGCACTGCCTGATCCTCACAACAGGTCGCAACTGCCTAGGTGAATAGTTACACTGTTGCTCAGATTGCTCTATTTTTATTGTCAAACATATTTGCCTGCTCACAAGTTTCTCACCATGAAGTACGCACGTTATTCAGCCTCCTGTCCTTTGAAGATGCAAAAGAATTGCTGTTGAAGCCCACAATAGCCAAGTCTCTGCAGCATTGGCAGGATGTTGCTGTAAAGGCTACAGAATTGACTTCTCAGTGACTAAACCCAAAGCTGAGAGTACAGGAGAGCCAATTTTGGAAAATGTATCTCATCCTGTTTGGAGTCACACAGAACCATTTGCCAAATTTCTTAATATAAAATACTTCACGTCATGGATTGACAAAGTTTCTTTCTTACCCTTCCTTCCGTCCGCACCAAATCCAGTAAGTGACTGCTCCTTTCTTGATGGGAGAAAGCTCAGAGGATGAAGATCCGGTCACTTTTTGTGCTAAGGACAGTTTTTTACTGTTGAAACAGGAAACACTGTCAGATCCTTCTGGGGAATTCTATTGTTACATTAGCAAATACAACCTTTGCCCAAGGTGAAAGTGGCAGAGGGCATCTCTGTCACATGTGGAAAGAAACTGGAGATGAAGGATGCAAAAGAAACCACAGCTCTCCACGGCCTACTGCAGCATTGCCTCGTCTTATCATCTTTTATCCAGTTTCTGGTTTTGTTCGGTTTTTGGATGTCACAGAGGCAGATGCACTATTGGACTTTGTTTCCATTCCTTGTTGGAACATCTTTGTTCTAATTTGGCATCAAACTTCTAAACTTAAAAGAACCTCAGTTTTTCTTCATTGCTACAAAAACCACCCTACAGTTCAGCATTCCCAACCTGTGTCTAGCAAGCAGGGCCCAGCTGTTACACAGCCAGAAAGATCTGTATCTGGCCTTCAGCCCCCTCATCCAGCATTCTCTCCTACAGCTTCTCACAGGTACACCTAAGCCAACCCCACACCTAGTTTGCACAACCTACTCCCCTGCTGCCAGGCATGCTGTTCTCTATCAGCAACCACGTGCAAGTTAGCGGCTGCAACAGCGTCACTCTAATACGTGGTATGGGCATGCCACGCTCCAGGCAACCAACTGGCTACACCAGTTCTAACCTACAACTTGCCACCCCTTGCTTTGTCTCTTTTTTTCATTTCTTTACACTAACGCATGTTTTTACTGATGCAGAGCCAAATTTGGAGGGACAGCACTCCAGGCAGCATAGGGGAGTTCAGCAAACCACAACTGTGTGCTCCATGCTGCTTTATCTCATATTCTGTATTTTGAATGACACAGAACTTCTAGTTCCCATTTTGATAACCAGTTCTTTCTGTAGCTAGGAGACACGCCCTTTCTTTGTAAATGTTACAAATCAGGCATATCTGATCCATTATTCACTAACTGCTGCTGCTTCCCACTTCCACCTCCTATTAGGAGGTAGCGCGCATGCCAGAAATGTCACGGCAGCATCATGTGACAGGTGGTATTGATTTAGCTAAGTTGGGTTTTAATGTCACTCCTGTTCAGTGGGAACACATGGTGAGCACACACCGAGCCTCAGCAATGTGGCACATCAGGACAAGAGCTACCTGCCCTGCACTGGGGTGTAGGACTGTGGCATGGCATCAGCACTCTGCTGTAGACCAAGAAATTCGATTATTATTTGCTGCTCCTATCTGCTATATTATTGTGGTTAAAATTTTTTTCGTGCTTGTGACTATTAATCATAAGACTTTGCTGGAAACCTGACGTGAAACTTCATAATCAGAGACAGAACAGAGGTGACTTGCCTGGTATTGCATGGTGAGCAATACCACTCTGTTGTTTTTGCCCTTTTACAAGATACCCCCTCTTTTGGCAGAACAGCTGCCAGTTTGGAAAAGCTGCGTGTCAGGCTTTACAGGCTGCGAGCAGAGACTTTGCAACGTAAAGCCTGGGCAACATATGCCCAAAACAAGCTGAGATTACCCAGCCACAGGAGCTGTTGTATACAGCGCTCTGCTCCTGATATTCCCGCATCTTTACTGACAGACTATGTACTGTAAACAACTCTTCCAAAACATCAGATCTAGCTGTGATGGAGGACACCACTTAAACATTAAGTATTATAATACAAGGAGTCTATATCACCAAGGATGTTTGCCAGAAAAGCTTAGACTGACCCATGGTTACTGTTGCTGCCAGGCTCGGAAATGGTGCATTCACCGTCCTGACGTGACCTAAGTCTCCAAAATTTTTTTTGGTAGGGTTTTTTTTTTGGTTTTTTTTTTTTGTTTTTTTTTTTTTTTTACTTGCTCTCTGAAAGTAGGTAGTCTGCCAAGAAGCCAGTGAAGGCCCAGCCCTATGCCTGATAAACATCTCTCCATCTGGATTTCCCAAGCTTTTGGGAAAGTTAAGCAATTCTCACTTCACAATGTTTGCAACTCTCACAGAAAGCTATTTCTATATATAACGTTATTCTGTAGAGGGAAGCACATCAGAGCCCCATGCTACGAAATGGAGCCGAGGGCTAAAGTGACAGATCACACAACCCCTGCCCCCCCCATAATTAGTAAAAAATAAAAACTGTCACTCCACCTATGACATGTCACAAAGCCTTGGGTGATTGTTTATTCTAAATACTACCAGAACCCATCTCCAAAGTGCTTTTGAATGACTATTAATCACTAAAGGAACTCAAGAAAAGCAAAAGACTGCAACTGCCAATTGACAACACAGCCATTGCATGCAGGGAGATTGCTGGCCACTGAGGCAATTAATCCGTTGGGTTTGCCAGGGCAGAAGGTAACATTCTTCCACTGGGTCAGAGGTAACCAGAAGCTCTGTGCAGCACTGGAGGCACTGCGCTCAACAGTCATGTGAGATATCACAAAAGGTGCTAGTAATTACAGAATTCAGTCTCAGTTCTGGCAGTTTACCCTTCAAAGTAACAAACGCTCACAAAATGTCAACAGCTAAACAGCATGTGTTTCTGAACTGATTTCCTAGCAGGCTTCTTGGTAAAGGAATGGCTGTTAAGTCTTGGAGGGGTGGATATTTTCCTGTGGGCGAGCTATCACTAGTAGTTCCCCTTCAGGTCTTTCCAACTGAACTTCTAATTTCTAAGTGCCAAAAAGCAGAGCCAACACATGGCTGACAGCAAAATTCAGCTGCAATGACAGCAAGTCTTTTGCAAGCTGGAAAAAAAAAAAACCAAACTCAAGTAATAAAGGGGAAAATATTATTGATGATGAAGAATTACTGTTGTATCACAAAAATCATTCCGGCACTACATACAACCTCTGCTCTAAGAGAAGAGCTCAGCACTGAGATGCCCACAGGGAGAGTAGTAACCAATCAGAATTAAAAAATAATTTGGTGACAGCATTCACTAACAAAGCACAGTGAGATGTCAAATGTTACAGTTGAAGAAAAACTGCTGAGAAAAATAGAAATGCCCATAAATGGATTGCTACATTTCTATAAAGTTCAAGGTAACTAGTTTGCTCAAACAGAATGAGGATATCACACAGAGTAGCAGCTAGAATAAAAAGCCGTATTTCATAGTATAATCACTCATTTGATAATCTGTAAGTGAATGGCATACTATTGCAAACATCCTATTACATGAACAAAAATGCTTTACATAAAAAAAGTTAACTGTCTTCATTAACACAACTGGATTGGGAAAGAACAAAGAACAACTCTGTAAGAGCCTGCTACTTTGGGATGCGTTCAAAGCAGCAGTCAGATTTTTGTAAGAACTCCATTGCTGTGACAGAGCTCCTCCCCGCCCCTTGCTCTCAGCCAGGGCCGCAGCGATCACCGGACGTGCCTAGCACACCCAGCTGGTGGCTCCGAGCTGCGACAGGCACGGCAGAGGAACCCTCTGGCTCTTCAGCAAAGGCCACCTGCTGCTCCTCACTTCCTCTTAATGACTGCACAGATGCAGAATGGCTTGTTTTTAGCTTATCACAAGCACTTGAAATGGCTTTTACGTTGTCACAACAAACCTTGCTTTACTGCATGCTCTCTAGCAGTAGCAGCATTTAAAAAAATACTCATTCCAGTTTATTTTGTATCTGCTTTATTGTAATGACCTCTTAGGAATATGAGTTTGACACACTCCTGACCAGAATAATTTGTCTCAAAAGGTAAAGGCTGAATTTTTAATTTTCTAAAAAAATTATTTCTGTCTTGGAGACACCAGCTTCCTTTGCCCACATCTTAAGAGTGAAAAGATGTTTGCACAGGTGAGGTTCACGCCATATGGAGAGTACTGTTTGTACAATTCTGCTGTGCCAGGGTCACAGTGTTTTCTTGATGCAACAGCAACAACAGACAATGAGCAAGTGAGAACACTTGTGCATACCAAAAAAAAAAAAAGGAAGCAAACATTGCAACAGCAAGCAACTTCAGCCCTTCTGTAGTAAGTCTAAAATGAAGAAGACTGCCAAGTCCAAAGTCTCAAATACCCATATGGGAAAAATGTGAGTCTGAGAATAATTTTACCTGCTGATACTCTCTGAATCGGAGCCAGGCAAGCAACTCAATGGCAGCATTCTCTTTCTATACCCTACAGCTGTGTATGTACATAACTTTGTAATTAAATATCCTGTTGGCAGCAAGGTCCTAGTTCAGCGCAGTAAAGCTGTAAAGACAGGAAAAACTGTAAGACTCCAACTGTTACTTGTATTTGCATCAAGTAAACGCCTTTTAGGAATTTTAACATTTGCCACAGCCACATTAGAAACAGGAGTATACCTATACGCTAAAGAACTTAGCAGCAGCTCAGCGTAAATTGCCATGTTATCCCAGTTCTCCCCTCAATAGGCAACAGTATTCACTAGGTAAAAAGTAACCAAGCATCCAAGAAAGCCTTCGTCACGAAACCCTTCACTGAATCCAGTGATTGCACAAGACAGAGATGCAAGGGCAAGCCTTGGACAGCCTCTTTAAGAACATGATAGGTGAAAAGGAGACTGCTGACAGTTATCATACCAGCTGAGCTTTCCAACCGCACTTCTGGGAATTTAAATAAATAATAATAAAAAAAAATCATTTTAGTTTGGGGAAAATCCTGATAAAAAGAATCATGCTGATGAATATAAAACAAACTACAATTAACATTATCCATAAAAGCCAGTTGACAGATTTCTTTGCATGCTGTTCAAGGCGGTCAGATTCATCCTTGAGCTTCTCAAAGTTCTGGTCTGCCATCCTGAGAGAATGCGACAGTGTCTGAGGAACAAAGAGAACAAATGGTTTCAAACTCAGGTTTAAAAGTCCTGACTGCTATTTTTTCCAACTGAGAAAAGGTAATTGTGCTACAAAAGCAGACAGGTATTGCCTCCAGGCATCTCCCCAGTTTAATCTGAAGTTATAGATACAGTATTTAACACATTGGCACTTTAACCTTCTAGGTTGCAAAACTGAGAGGCAAGCACTTCAACATGCGCTACCTGGTTATCTTGTTTTATCACATTCTGTGCAGCCAGAGTGTTGTTTTTGAGACTGCGAGCCAGACTTAGCATTTCTTCAGCTAACTTCTCCTGCATATCCTGATGGTGCTGTAACACAGCATCCAGCTCGACGGCTGACTGCTTCTCATCAGATGCAGGGCCTCTGCAAGAACATAAAGGAAAAAACCACTGGTATTTGTACTTCCTTGTGGGTCTATCTCCCAAGGTTTCCCCAGAACTCTACAACTCTGACAAAACAACAAGAAGTCATCATATTTTAGTTTCTACCAGCAGGTTGCTGGTACTTCTAGATGAAGTACATTTGTGATTTAAAGGTTCTTGGGAAAGTAATTCCCAAACACTTAAGCATCAGAACGAGAAATTTTTACTTACTTTCGCTTCCTTATGTTTAAGTCCTCATAATCTGGAAGACAAAAAAAAAAAGTTACATTTGTGTTTTATAGCACGTTATAAATTCCTGTGCAGTCATAGGCTGAAGAAATAAGATTTCTAGAAGGGATTTTCAGATGTCCAAATGCTACCTGGTCCTCTACCCCAGGGAATATGGATTTCTAATGCCTACTTACTTTCCACAGGGAAAAGACAACACATAACATCAAAAGTATGGTTGAGAGAAAACAAACCCAGAGATTAATCATATCCCCAAGGGCATGGTTTAAGCCTGTGTGTCTTGGCACTCTCTTTCAGGACACATCAGATTGGCCTAGCTCCAGCCACTGTAACAGTAGCTATGGAAACCGCAAATTAATTCCTACCAGTTCCCTACACGAATAACACAGCTGTATATTTAAAGGGGAATTGAAGAACGCCGACTCTAAGCGCCTAAAAATCACATGATTTGCTCAGAACAGGACTAACAACAAAGGTAAATTGTCCTTGTTAATTCTATAACGTCTGTTTCTGTACAAATTCTAGAAAAACAGATTCCTGAAAGTCCCTGCTACCATACTGATGAAAGCTAAGTGTTATCTGTTCAGGTTTTTGGTTTTGTTTGTTTTTAAAATTGTCTATCTTGAAAAGAAGTGAGCCACTAAATTAAAAGCACACTTTGGCCAATCTCTAATACCTGACATTCCTCTTTCTCTCCCTTGTAAGACTCAGGTTAACTAAAATTAAACAACAGATTAAACTTACCATCGATAGTCAAGGGGTCCTGGGAGGCAGAAAGCGAAACAAAACAAAACAAAAAGAGAATTACAAAGGGCCAGTGATAAAAGCCAGTCCTCCAAGGTCTAGCATAGTGCCTGTGTCCAGCAGACTATCCAAATCAGAAAAGCTGACACACACCCCTCCACCCCCAGCCTGAGGCACAGCCACCAAAGGCAACTGAATGCAATCGGAGACAATATATAAAGTAGCAGTAAAAAGCAGCAGCACCAAAACATACTGTACCAAGCAGCTCACTCCTCATCTTGCCTGTGCAACGAGCCTTTGTCTGCAGATGAACTGTTTTAGTAGCTGGGGTTCTCTCTTTGGTTGTTGTAGGGGTACGTCCAGGGGCCAAGAACTGATTGGCCAGAGCCTTTTCAGTTGATGAAGACTGTGAGCAGGATGAAACAAGTCATGAATATCACATTCTGCAGCGTGTGGTCACTGGGGTGTGTGACACCAAGGATGCAGGGAGCCCTTCTGTAGCTGCTTCCCATAGAACAGTGAAATCTGTCTGATCAGCAGCACTGACTGCACCTGCAGTAATTGCAGTACAGCTTATTGGCATCTCACAGCTCCCCAGACACACATGGTACCATCCAGAAGGGGCATCGGGCCTAAAGGACAGGACCTGCCCCTCTATCTCACACATCCAAGAAGTGAGAAGTATGCAGGGAAGACGTACTTTGCTTTCCAATAGCAGAAGTTTCAGATTTCATACAATACCCCCTTTTAAAAAAACATCCAAACCCCTATACATTTATTCATGTTTTTACACAGACTGCCTGATAAGATTTTCACAAGTGTTACTTTGAGACATAAAGGCAAACATAGGAACCAGACAATAAGGTGAACATAAGCATAGAACACTTAAGTCTTTTCAAGCTGAACTAACAGATCTTACCAATTTTTCAGCCTCTAGAAGCCCCTTTAGGAAGTCCACTTTGCGAGAGTATTCATTCAGCAGTTCTGGGGCTGGCTTGCTATTGGAATTGAAGAGGAAGAATATGAAAACCAGAAGTTATCAGTATTTTCTATTGCTCAAGTGACTTAAGTGACTAATAAAATAAAATAAAAAGAACCCTAATGCATAGTTCTTCTTAAGAGAAGTAGCCCCGGGCTAGGGACATACTTGCAGCTCCCTGGATGCCCCATTTCCCTGGCAGCCGGGCACAGGCCCACGCAGGGCCGGGGTGATGCCAGGCCAGTGCAGCGTGGCAGCTCTTGGCGGGCACAGTTTCTCCCTCACCGCCTGGTATTCCCACAGGGAAGTGTAGGTGCTGCTGCGGTGTCTGCGGGCTCCGTCTGTCTTGCAAGTATAAGGTGAAGGAAACCCCAAGGTACCTGCCTGCCATCGGACTTTGGAGCGACTCACCTGGCTTGCTTGTTCAGCTCTCGGAGCATGTCTTCCAGAGCGGCCACATACTGAGGAGAAAAAAGCCTTTAAACGACAGTATTAAGCAAAAGCTTCGTCTGGCAGGGGGTTCTGCATGGCTGAGCGGCAGGCTGTGGTTTTAACGCTGCACAGCACTCGCTGCCCTCAGTGTGCTCCCAGCAGCCCCACCGCGCTGCTGCGGGGCCAGAGAGTCAGGAAGCTCCCGCGGTGCGGAAAGCTGGGCCGGGCCTCACCTTCTCCAGCCGCCACTCCTCGCGGTCCCGCCGCTCGGCCGCCAGCGCCTCGCACCTGCTCAAAAGCCGCATCAGGTTGAGCTCCAGCCGCGTCGCCGCCATGGCGGCCGGGCGCCAGCGGAAGCCGCCTCAAGGCCACTTCCGGCAGGGCGGCGGGCGCCATCTTGGGGCGGGGCGGGAGGCGCGGGGCGGGCCGGCCGGCCTCTAGCGCGGTGCTCTGACCGCCGCTTTATTTAAAACCATCACCACCCTAAACCCAACCCAACCCTCACAGCCGGCTGCTGCTCTGGGCCACTGCGGCCGTGCCGCGGTGGCACAGCCACAGCCATGGAGGCAGCAGCGCCCGAACTGTGCTCTGCCTTCGCTTCAGCATGACGCAAGGCCGACGGACCCGGGATGCCCGAGCAGCTCCGAAGGGCTGCTGTGCACCGCCTGCTGCTTCCAAACCTTTGATGCCAGATCGCATCTGGTCCTCTGGGGTTGTGCCGCACGGGGTGAAGCGTGGGGAGGATGAGGCGGCTCCGCACCGTGCCAGGGTCCTGCACTGTGGCTGCGTGCTGAGCTGCTCGTTTGCTCCAAGGGCATCAAAATACTCGGAGGAACACCAGGGGCTTGCCCTTCGTGCTTTCCCAATGGTTTGTCAAGTACTCACAATGATAATGCAATTCAGATTAAAGGTTTCCTTCGGAAGAAACCGTTCATTAGACAAAACAGATGTTTAGAAACCAACACGTGTATTTTTTAAAAGTGCAATGTATTAATAAACATTTTTAATATATTTTGGTCTCAGTTAAGGCTATTACATTAACAGTTTTGTAAACCACAAAGAAAACTGTCATAAAAAAAATAAAAAATTAAGGCAACACACTGATCCAAACTCACTGTTAGAGTCCATTGTAAAGGCAAATGGAAAAAGGCCCGGGTAGCAGAATCAGGGGATGTTTCCCTGTACACTCAACACATGTATTTTACTCAACATCAGTTTTACGTTCTACTTTCTTTGCAGGGTTTTAATTTAAAGTGAAGAATATTTGCTTTAGACAACTCTGCTTAACCCTTACAGTACAGTACATGTCCAGGCTGTCTTCCCTGCAGCCACTTAAAAGAATGTGAATTAAGTTCACAGCCTTCAAAGGGTTAAAGCCAAAGTTGCAGTCAACTTAAAAAAAAAGTCCAGACAGCTAAGTATTTCACTTCTCTACACAGGGAATGTGAGAGTAAGGGTCCGAAAACCTCCGTTTTACTTTTGCTGTTGGTTTGTACTCATCCAAGAGTTCCTGAGCATGGACCGTGGCAGACCCTTGTGCAATGTATACAGAGTGGATTTTATCAGTTCGCCTTGCTGGCTGCTCCCTTTGTCTCACCATTACTGGTGACTCTTTGTTAGCTGAAATCCTGCCCTGGGATTCTGTACATTTGAAAATCCCAGGAGGAAGTTTTATATTTGCTGTTGGCATCACTGGAGTTCGACGGGGCACTTTAATCTTGGGCAGTGTTAAAGATGATCTGTGTCTTGAAGCCAGGGATGCAGAGGAAGAATTTGAAGAGGTTTGCAAAAGAGAAGGCACTTTGCAAATGTCTTTGGCAGACATACTGGAGTTCTGAGCACGGCAGTGTAATCCAATAATTGCTTTAAAGAAACAAGATACTTAGATACTGAAAGCACGCATAAAACTGTATCTTGATACAAGTAACTATGGCCAGATAACATCTGGTCACCTGGCTGTATGCAATGAAAGATGTAGAATAATAAAAAAAAACACATACTACCTTAGTACTGACCTTCGGTATCCACCCGTCCTGTTCTATCTTCAAGCAGGCTCTCTGTGCTTGCCGAGGTCTCGGAGTCTACATTTTCCTCATCAGAGCCTCGCTGATCAAGCTCAGGTAACCGGTAAGTTATATCTTCCCTGCATCAAAACAGAGATTGTAGCACTCTAGAAGGACAATGCCTCTGATAAGAGCAACTTCATGCAGCTTGTATTCAGGGGTAAGCCTTCCTGCAAGTAGTCATTAAATATTAATTCTCACGGTATTTTCTCTCAGCTAATCCTTTGTATTTCCCTTTTCACCTCCATAAAGGTCTATAGAACAGAATTAACTGGACCATTCTAGACAAAACATATACTGCTTTATTATCTGTGTTACCTCCAACTGCAAAGGGCATGACCTACAGAAATAAAGGGTGACTTACTTTTCTTCTTTTATTGACTGTATGCGATCAATGAGAATCTCCTTTTCCCGATTATCGGCTTCAGAAACTTCCTCTTCCTCATGCAGCAAGTCCAGTTCTGAGTTGCCACTATCATTTCCTTTGACCTGTGAGCTTTTACTCTGCAAGACGAATTTGTGTGAAACACTTCTCAGTCATAAGCAGCTATACAAATCTTGACTGTCTGGCAAGGTGGAAGACAAATGAATAATTCAAATGAAAGGCTGACAGAATTGATGAAGAGTTGTTAGTTACCCGTACAGATGTTTCAAAAAAGTAATATAAATTTTTCTATTCACCTGATTTCTGGTATTTTGTTACCTTTTTTGAAGCACGGTAATTTGATTTGCCAGCCTCAGCTCAGTTTTAGTAGTCACTTATGAGTAATATTATATATATATAATTATATATTAATATATATTATTTTCAGTACAAGTTACATTCAGAATGTCTATAAAATACCAGAGTCATGACAGGTCAGCAGCCCTGCATGCAGTCTGGGGAGAAAGTTGCATCAACACATGCAGTCTCGATTGTTGAAAAGAATATTTAAAACCAAGTTACAATACACATAGTAAGTATTTTAGTCATGCAATAGTACTGTAAGAAAAAAACCCCATGCATTCTTAACGCAGGCAGTGTACGTACCAGCATCCCCTCATAAGGGGAAGAAAACCCAAGTTTTACAGGCCAGAGCTAGAGAGAGATGAAGACCAAATTCACTATATGTCGCTTCAAACAGTTTGGTTTGTTTTAATTGGTACAAGAAACACAAAAGAAAAAGTGTATTTGCCCTAATAGAATGCAGCGTATTTTTGCCCACCATCCATCTCTGGAGTGAAGGAACTCCTTTGCCTTGTAAAAGACTCAGCAATCTTTGTTCTGCTGATTGAATTATAAGGGAATAGATTTTGACCACTACAAGAGCAGATCCCCACTCCTGAGCTCTACATTTATCAGACTCCAGTGCAGCTGTATATTATTTACCTCCTACCTACAGCTTTGGGCAAGCCCAAATCCCTTTTCTTCTTATTGTGCAACTGATCTTTCACTTACAGAATGGGATGGACAGGATAAGTAAGTTGCACATCCCTTCCCAAGAAACTGGTGGGATGCTTTCTGCTGGATGGTGTGTTTCTGTGGTTTATTTCAACACTTACCGTATTCTGCTGAAGCAATGAGAGTCGTCGAAAAGCGATGCTCTCAGCTGCTTCCAGCTGATTTATTTCATCCATTTTTATCTTGTACTTCCTTATCTGTTCTTTTATGAGCATCTCTACACACCTGGACAAAAGGGCAAGAGTTTATTGAGCAGCCTCATACTATAAAAGTCTTGGAGACAACCATGGTGGGATGAGGTGCCTCTCCAGGTTTGGGGATGTTTGCCACGCACACATGCGGATGGCCTGTGATCAAAATGTCCCAATGATGCCTTAAAAGGAGTAGCACTGCCTGGTAACAGGGTGAACAGTCCAATACAGCAAGCAAAACAGGACAGAGTGTTAAAGGTAATGGCACATGTTCTTCCTGGGATAACCCCAGAGCCTCTCACACTGACTGTACACAACAGTGGTAAGCAAACAGACGTTACCGTGGCTGCTAACTGCTTCTGCATCTTCTACCTGTCTTCCCTGCGCTGGCACAGACTGGCAGACACAGAACAAGCCTGCAACTACCCTTTTCCACCTCTATGGCCCCATGGGTCAGTAAGAAGTTACCAAAAGCTGTCATTTTTCAAACTCTGCATTGGAGGTAGATGCAAGGCCAGCCATGTAGTGAGGATGGCGAGGGGCATTCAGAGAGTCCGAGCTGCTGGAGGATCAGGAGAACAAAGAGGATCAAGGACAGAAGCTTCTTCAAGGAACAATGAAGAAGTAGTTATCAGGGGTTTCCAAGTATGCAGGAGACAGTTGAATTCTATATCCTACCGTTTATTATGGCTTGTGCCTCAGCAAAATGTATATGATTAGCGTGCAATCCCACCAAAATTGTCTTGACTTAAAATACAAACCCGATATTTAAGACTTAAGTCATCCTACTTTATGCTTTGTAAACCTGAGACACGTGGAACAACTCAGAGAAGGGCCCATAAATTGGCAACACTAGCTGAGCTAGCATTTAGCAATTCTTATCCCTCAGTTTCTCAGCTGGATATGAGTAAGGTTGTAACAAATGCAGGCAGCAGTACTGGCCTTCCACCGTATTTCAAAGTAGTACTTTGCAGCAGACTGCTAAAACTTACATGGTTGTTTTTGAAACATCCTTCATGCTTGTTAAAGGGTCAGAGGTATCAGGACAACGCAAGAGGCATGGAGCAAAAACAATGGCCAAGGCATTGGGTGACATACGATTGACATCTTCTATCAAAGCCACTCTGAAATTCAATGTTGAGGGGGGCAAAGGAAAAAAAAAAGGATTTTAGGCAAGCCTTGTTAGAATACAAGCAATGTGATTAAACTTTTGACAGTTCCCAAATAGCATGTACGGATGCTTCTAGGGTACTAAGTATGTATAGCAGTCTAAAGAAGTTCTGAAGTTATTTCACACCTACTAAGTAGACAAAGGTTCATGCATCAGAAAAAGAAACAAGAAGGCACCCAGGGTTAAGCTAGTTTGGTAGCCTCTCAAAGTATGTCTGGTGATTCAGCACCTTCTCTTTAAAAATCCCTTCTCCCTATGTTCAGAGAGGCATTTGAAAAATTCTCAAGTTCCTTGGATAAGGGCAATCCCTTTACTAGTACCATTTATCCCTGCTCCTAAGACTGGCATACATATAAGCATATATAATCCTTACACAGTCCCTACCAAGTATGCCAACATCCTCAGCTCACTGTGTACCCATCTGTATCAATCATGGTGCTCAGATGACTCGCCAAGTCTTTCAGATCGACCTTGTCTTCAAGTTGTTCTTACCTGATTTGATAGAAATTCACCAGACAGTAGAAGTAAGCACCTGTCTGTTCTTTAAGCACAATTGTCGACTTAAATTCTTTAATTTCTAAACCAGCACTCCCTACACTGATGCTCAAAAGATTTTAGAAAGCTTCCAAGAGGGACTCAAAAAAAGTCACACGGGAGTTTCTCTCTGAATGAAGTAATTAAACTCATTACTTGACCAGATGGAAGATGAGTCGCTCCAAGGTATTATGATTTGCTTGTGGAAGCTGTTCAAGGACACTGTAAATGGCACAGAGTTGCTCCTGTTTTTCTGGTAGTTCTGCACAAGGGGAGAAAGCACAAGATCATAATTGCTGTGCAACACTGTGCAAAGTACCGACATTGTCGCAAACTGTCTGCAACAGATAACAGATTAAATTCTTAGAAGTCACACTGTCATTTCATTTACCAGTTGTTACAACTGGATGTTAAAGCACCCCTTGTGGCACTGCAATTTTCCTGCCTTTTCAGATGCTACTGCTGTTCGCCATCATCAAGTGACACATCAAGATCTCCAACGATATTTAGGGTGCCTTAATCTCGCTGAAGTGAAATGAATCTAAAGATTTGAGACATCTGCATATCCAGACCTAGTTCAGAACATCAAGAAGAAAAAACTGTGTGTGAAAGGAAAACTATTCCCACACTCGCTGTTTTTAGAAAGAGCAGTTGTATAGTGA
Organism: Falco cherrug; assembly: GCF_023634085.1. Classification (NCBI taxonomy): domain Eukaryota; kingdom Metazoa; phylum Chordata; class Aves; order Falconiformes; family Falconidae; genus Falco; species Falco cherrug. The sequence goes on along the minus strand of NC_073700.1, from coordinate 44,061,460 downwards.
CATTACGCTACACAACAAAAACCAGGAATCCTGAAGCAAGGTCAAGTAAGCTAGAGGAGAAATTCCCTGAAAAGAGTTTTGTAAAATGTCTAAAATCATTGCTGTAAGTGCACTGGAAGGAAATTGTTTAGCCAGCATGAGCATCTTAAGTTTCTTTTCCCAAGGACATAATGAGTTAAAAGAAAAAAAACATTGTTTCAAACATTTCTAAAACCTACCTACAGCTCTGAGAAAATCATTGTACTGTGCAGATGTCATTAGTGGATCTGGTAGTTCCCGTAGCCATTGCTTAAGGATGCCCGTAATCGTGTGAATAGGGTAATTCTCCAGTTTCACTGAATTTGGATCTGAAAATTAATGGTTTTTTTAGAGCAGTTCATTCCTTTGATGTACACAATGGGACCCCAAAGAAGTAAGATTAGAAATACTCAAGTCTCCTGTTCACAGAATCCAAGTGGCAATTCAGAACAACAAAAAAAAAGAAAGTCTGCTGATATTAACTTATATGTACTAAGCAGCTTTTTCCAGCCAAGAAAAATACTAACAGCCTGCATGGCCACCAAAAGGCTGTTTTTTAAGAAACACTAGTATAAGTGCCAGATACTTTCAGGTAGAAGAGAATTGCAGGGAAAACTGGTATCACGCAAGGAAGTCAAAAGGGTGGACAACATTGCCTGACCTGCTTGCAGCAACTGTTTGAGCTCCTTCATACGATTTGCTGATCCTGATTTCCTGTAAATGCCTTCTGTGTAGAGACCGTGCATCTCCACATACTCCAGCAACTTCTCCATGACAATGGGGACTGAATTTCTCTCACTGGTCAGGGAACTCACACACACTCCAAAATGACGTGGTTCTGCATCCTGTTCATTCTGGAATTCATACAGGTCAAGCACTGTGAATACCTGTTCCCAAGCTAGAAGATTCCATTGTTTCATGCTACATAGCTTATGCTTCCAGAAACAAAAGCCAAGTGTTTTACTCTGGCTTGCTACAAGTCTTTGATCATAAAATAGATTTCCTGAGCTGCAGCAACAAAGAAACTTTAGGCACACATTGAAGGATTTCTCCAACAGTTTGTCCAACACAGCACACATTTTAAAGAAAGAGTTCCCAAGTTAACTTCTTTTAGAAGAGTGTTCTGCTTCTGCAACTGCAGGGCTTGCCTCTGCCTATATGTAGAAAAGGAAACTGTTCAAGCAATTTTTATTCAGCACCTGGACATCCACTGTTCATTTGCTGAGGAAAAAAATGCAGCATTTTGCATGCATCACTTATGGTATCACAGTACCGCATGCCAGATCTCCAGTTCTTACCTTTTTTCCACAGGATGTACAACTGCTCTGGATTTTGGACATGCATTTCTTGTGACAAGTCAACTTGCAAACTAGAGAAAGAAGCAATGATTACAAGCATTCCAAATCATGTTAAAATGCCAAGTATCTTGTTTTATTCACTTACTATACAAGCTGCACGTACTGTTCACTAAGCCCTACCTGTACCAGCCAAAGTTACAAGCAATCTGCACGTATTGTAAACTAAGTGGCACGAATGAGGTGTTTTTACTTACCACTGCAGAGACAGGCCTTTTCCATGGGCCAGATGTAGGATGAGCAGTGTTCACACGATTGCCGTATGCTCACTTGGTAGTTTGTGAATACATGGCCATTGTGTTCTTCAATCTGGTGGGAGACAGGAAGAAATTAATGGACTTTTTTTGCCTTTTAAAATTATTTTGAATAGAACTATCTACCCCATCTTAGATTTTCCCTTTTATTTTACAATTACAGCTGATGGCTTTGACCTTGAAATGGAATGTCACCCTATCTTAAGGCAGTTCGCTGGGTTTGCTGGATCATTTCATAATTGACTTGCTGCCTTGGTTAAAGTTCATCAGTGCAATACATTAGCTCTAGTTTGTTATTAACATTTAGTAGTTGTTTTCCTTTAAACAGTCTTGTAATTGAGAGCACCGTTAGGTTCTAAAAGATATTATGGACAAGCAAGTACCACATATCACTGCATAAGAAAGATCTTTGATTGATGGAAAAGTTTTATATTGTGTCATATCTTCATAAAAGAGTTAAGTGATTTACCATGCAAAATAAAATGGAACTTCAGTATAAAAGTCAAGCTCTGTCAAGAGTGTTTTTCTCTGTGTTCTTGTGAGTGCAGCTGAGGACTTAGATTATTACAAGAAAGAAGTACTTACTGCACAATCTTGTTTTCGTTTCTTCTTCCGGGCTTTGGTTTGCTGCAGTGGAATACAAAACTGGCATTAGTCTCTGCAATTCAGACATTCCATTGCCTTTTTTTTTTTTCCCCTACTCAGTTTCCCAGACTCTTCTTCACCTCCAGACATTTGAGACACTATACTGCAGCTTCAGCTTGGTACAACAAGGGTTGTCTGAGCTCTGTCAACTTCCTAAAAATCAGCTGAGCTCACTGCCTGACGATAAAGCAATTCCATCTCTAAAACCTTCAGAGAAAATGCACAAACGTTTAAGATTCTGAAAATATCGAGTGAGTTAAATAATGAACAATTCCAAAAAGGTGTACCAGCATTCAGAATTTGTTACATGCATGATTTGTGCATCAGAAGTGTTTTACAAATAATGAAGAACCCTATGGAAAAGGTTTCTGAGGTAACACAGGTTTCTTATGAGAGTAACATTGTTTAATCATCCCATAAGCCAGTAACAGACTAAAGTTTTATACCTTGGGCTGCTCAGATTCCTCTTTTTTTGTATATCCTCTGATGAATTCATCCAGAAGGGACTGGAAAAGATTCAAAACCAGCTTGACTTCTTTCTCTTCCCCTTTTTTGGCCAGATTTGTAACTAAAAGCTGGTAATTTTCCACCAGGTCTTTGTAGCCAACATGGATTTGCCCATTCTAGACAATGAAAAAATATTACTCAGAAGACAGTCTTTTTGGATACCACCGAGACAGTTTCATATTTTTATGTGCTTAAGTTCAGAGGTGAGAAAGCATGCTCATGATTAAAGTAAAAGATAACAGCCGAAGACAGAAACAAGCTAGCACACTTCCCTACTGTAGAAGGGTATTTGGCTGAGACAAGGCAGTGTCGGAAGAATATTGTAAAAGCTATTGGCACCTCTCTGGGTTTAAGCACAGCAACATTAAGAGGCTGAAGACAGCAAAATGTATCCGTTTCTAAAAACACGTTACAGCTAAGTGAATGAGAAAAATGAACAAAACAGTCTGGTTAAGATTACAGCGGAACTGTAAAATGTTCTCTTTCAAGTCTAACATTCAGCTTTAAATTCTATGCTAAGAATTGCTAAATTGCTTTGTTAAGGAGTGTAGGTCAAGCATTTAAACACACACTCAACTTATCACCTACCAACTTTTCACTTTTAGAGTTACGACTTACTGGAGCAGAATACATGGTCTTGATGTTTCCTCTAAACTTCTCCGTGGCTTCAAAAAACAAGCATTCAACACCAGACTTCTGGGAGCGTAAGTCATTGATCTAGAAGGCAAATCCATCTGTGTTAACTTTCATTAAAACAAGAACATCCAACCCATGTTAAAGCTTCAGTTGCTGAGCTTAGTCATCTATGACCATTCCAATTATTTAAAACAACGTTCCTTAACGCACTGTGATGATGATACAAAATAGGAGAGTCAGGCTGTTAGTTCTCTAGAGAACTATTTCCTTAACAACTCATACTTTTTCTAAGAAAAACAACTTCTGCGGCCCACTTGTTTGTAAACAAATGGAGAAGTAACACTAACGCCATGAATATTTGATTTAATATAACACATTCAGAGACAAAGGAAGGAAGAAGGGCCTTAATACAGACCTAATTCAGTCAAGATATCAATTCCCCTTTGCTTTAAATCATAATGTAAACTTGCACCTAAAAAAAGTAGTCTTTAAAACTCCACACAGTGAACACAGACTTGAATTTTAGCATAGTTGAGTGCCTTTTACCTTGTTTAGAAGGAACTCATCAAGATGTTTCAGTTCATTGGCATTTGCAATCTCACGGACCATGGAAGCTCGCCAATTCTGAGACACACTTGAGATCTTGCTGATCTTTATAGTACGGTTCTTCTTCATTTTACTGCTCTCTTTCATGTGGCGCTCCCCTGCCTGGAGGCGACTTGGCTGTCCAGAAGCAGCTGGGAAAGAAATTAATTTTTACAGTAAAACAGGACGACTGAATTCTACAGTATTTGTTCCCTCAGTAGCCATGCAAAACATCACAGAAAGATTACATTAGCAAGCTGAAGATTAAGTCACAGAAACTCACCTTCTGATACTTTCTGGGTTCCTCCTGTTTCTGGGAAGAGGACACAAGATACAAGGGAAAGGCCTTCTGCTTCATCAATCACATCAGGACTCTCCTTTGGAATTTTCTTGTCTGGCTTTTTCCCCAAAAGTCTACGCAAAGGACTTTTAAAAGCAGACCTGAACCCAAAAGCAGATACAGGTTTGTCCCATTAGTAATGAAAACTGGCTCTACTACAAGAAAAGCCTCTTTTAACAATGACCCACAACAGGATTAAACCTCTATTGTGCATATTTACTTTAAGTTCCAGCCTGCAGAAACACTGTGCAGCACAAAAAAGGGAAGAGTCTGAAAGTACACCTGGACATTCTGATATGTACTAGACTAGAGCACTACCCCTCAATATACACAGAGTCAACACCTCTCATATCCAAGACATCATTTCTGGCTTTGGAAGTCCCTGAGCTGCAGAACGCCAGAAGCTGGAGTCGCAGGCCAGGGAAACAGCATTACTTGCTTGCTGGGTTCTTAAGGTTTTTTCTTGGTGTCTTATTTCTCAGTGTGGATGACAGTACACAACATGAACCTTTGACCTGAGCTGTATGGTGGTTCTTAGGTTAAAAAGAACCAGTTCAAAGACAAGGGTTATGCAAGAAGCAGAGAATCTGTTCCTCAGCAGGGTCAGATATCATGCTCACATCAACACGAAGCAGCAACACAGCCACTCATAACTGATGCCAACATGTGTGTCTCTACAATCACAGTCTCAAGATGCCCAATTCAAGTACCAGTGGAAAAATCTCCTTTTCATTTTCTTAAAGGCAGGCCAGTCACACAGATGATACGTACTTGGCATCTACTTGCTGACTTGCTGGCTGCATGGAAACAACTGCATCCGAGGTAGGTAAGAAGTCACTGGGCTTCTTTTGCACAGGATATTTCTTGCCTTTTTCTTCTTCTACCGTATCTGGTGATTGCTACAGTAGAGAGGAGTCGTTAAAAAACTACATATTGAGTGAAACAGATTCTTCTAAATTGGCTTTAAAAAACTAGAATGGTGAAAAAAGTTTGCTTTATCAGACAAAACATTTTACCCAATAGATATTAGCTTACTAATGTAAGATCCAAGTATATTTAATGCTTTGATCAAGGATCCATTTATTAAAAATTAAGTTTTCAAATTATTGTATATTTGCTAATGACTTTTTAACATGGATTTCAAGCCAAAAAAAAAATCAACCTGAAAGGAACACTGGCATACAGAACACACTATAGCCAATTACTCACAAATCTTTAATAAACAAGAATAATTAAGTATAAATATGCACAATAGCACCAGTACCTGATTCACGGCAACAGACTGGGCCAGCATTGAGAGATCATTTAATGAAGATGAACTCCCCTTCTTTCTGCAATTTCACAAGATTAGTTTTAGAATATATATTTTATAGAAGTCTGTAGCCTCTTAATATTTGACACCTTTTAAATAACCTACATATCAATGTCACAATCAAGACAGAATCCTAATCAACTCTTGCAACTCACTTTTAAATGCAAGATGTACTGGAGAAGTGAAAAAAAAAATAAAAATAAAATCGGTATGTCAGATTTCTGGCCATATCAGAGGGATACTGCTTGTAAACTGCAAGTCACTAAGACCTTGTTTTCAATGGAAAAAGACAAATGAAAATAAACTCCAGACACTACTTTAACTAAAGCCCTGACACTCTGTTTTAATTCAGCAAGGCAGGCTTTGTAGCTTTTGTTAGCTTCTGAAAATATTCTACCCATACAGATTTAACTGCAGGACAGGGAGCCAAGAAAAAGCAGCAGTTGGTCATAGCTCTGTTTTTCCCTCTCATGCCAGATGTACAGCCTCCTAGGAGTCCTCCATCTATTTTTAAGTATTACAGATACCTGTCCTCTGAAAAAGTAAAAATAATTAGGAAGCTGCCCTTACTCTAGCTGATCCTGAGGAGACTTATCCGCACGTGTTCTTTCATCCAAAGATTGACTCAGCATATCATTCTGACTGGCATCAGATTGTCTCTTTCCTTTCCACTTCTCTCTCTTGTACTTGAGCTTTCCCGGGTCATCCACATATCTCTGGATTGGGGAAGAAGTAGGACTATCCAGATCTTTGGTTGCCTTCTGAACAAGATGTCTGTTTTTATCTGCCCAGCCTTCAGCTGGAGTTTGAAATCTCCCGGCAGCAAATAGCGTATTACAAAGATTCAGTGCAAGATTTGTTGGCCTTTCAGGGCAGGTGAAGCTTTGGCTGCCTTTTATCTGGTTATTTTGATTCCCTTGTGTTTTCATTCTATCAGCTGCCTTATCACCTATTTCTGATACAGGTGGTTGCTCAGGAATAGAACTACTTTCTTTTATCTTGCTTGATAGTGGCATGTCTGAAAGGGCTTTTTCTTCACTTGGACTTTTCTCTCCCTCACTGCTTCCTTGAAGGACAGTGTCTTGTGCTATGGATTTCTTTGGCTCTGGAACAGCTTCCAGGGCCTCTTCAGAAGAGGTTTGTTCCTCATGGCACAGTAAAGATGGTCCTTCCAAAGAAAACAGGACATGCTTATTCTGTAACTCATTATGTTCCAGCCCCCTCTGCCGGCGAGATTCACGTTTCTCCCGGCTGTTCGCTACTTTCTCGGAGCCCTCTGTCACGTTCTTCTGGGGTAAAGTGGCTTTTTCAGATGAGCTCAGGTTTTCAGTTTGCTCATTCGGAGTTCGATCTCCGCCCCCAACAGCTCGATCCAGCTCTGACTGATGTTTCACAGGCAACTGATCTGTTCCTGGTTCACTGCGCTCATCCTTGCTCATATCATTCTCTCTGTCTTGACCTTCCTGCATTTCTCTCTGCTTTTCTTCAGCTTTCTGCTTTTCTACAGTCATTTTCTGAAATCTGTTAAGAATTTGTAAGATGAAAACACAAATATTTAATGTCCAGCAATCAAGAAAATTCCCCAATTCTTTAAATGCAGCCTAAACAGGAATACAAACACACCTATAGTCCCAGAATGACTGCATGGAAGTCTTATTAGGACTGGCATGCATCAGTGCAGCTCAGCTGAATAATGCTCAAGTACTAAATGCTTAACTAGTTTCCACACACCACTAGCCATGTGGTACTGACTGCAGTATCACATGGTAATAACTGTCTTTAAGTTGTTTACTAAGTCAACATATCCCACAGAAACTGAGCCCGGCAGGTGAAGCCAAGCAGCCAAGTGGTTAAAACGCATGTTTTCCTATCATATTGCTCCTCTTCCTTTACCTCTTACGCTGTAGATGGCCTCTGACCACGGCTTGCAGGAGATAAATCCTCCTCTTCTGCTGAAGGTAGCATTTTCTCTCCCTGTATCCTCGCCATGCTGACTGAATATAAACGGCAGCATTATTCCTCTGCAGTGCCATCCTAACACAACGGGAACGCCAGCAAGCCTAAGAAGGGAGATTTCTACAGTAAGGTTCTAAAGTACTTGAAGGTGGGGAGTGTTATTTGAGAGGGTTTGCTTGTTAGGAAAAGAAGATTGGCAATTCTCAAGATACCTGTAAAACAATGGCTGCCTGCCGTGTTCTGAGAAAGCGTCTCCTTTCTAAAACCATCCTGAGCCAGCTCTGAAGGAGAATGATTTTCCTGATCACTTCTTTGTGTAGTGTATCCTGTAGTATCTGCCGTTCAGCCTCTTTCATAAAAACCTGCTCAGTTAAAGAGAAGCTCATCAGTAAACAGTTAATAGGAGCCTTTCAGCCTCCACTGGAGGTATCTCCACAAGCTAAAAATATGAGAACGGTAATGCTCATTACTGAACCAAACCTTATTAGCTGACAGCACGCCCAAAAAGTAGAAGTCATTTTGTTTTACCAAATTTCAGTGTTTGGATTCTAAAACACACAAACCTTTCTAAAATGAAAACATTGACCTGTTTGACAAATGCCAACAGCAACAATTTCCCAAAAGTAATATCCATGTAACACAGAATTGTACTGTATTGCAAGATGACAGGCTGCATCAAAACCAAGAAGGCAATTACTGATGTATGTGTCAACACTTGCAAGAATTAAAACAGGTACTTTAAATACCAAATGCAGAAAAGAGTAACACCTGTAAATGACCTGCACCAAGTTTTGCAGTGTACTTCAGTATTTCTTACTGGCTTATGGAAAGTTTCACAGACCTTGGTCTTCCCTATTTGATAGTAGTTTTCATCCAGTTTTAGTTTATTCAAATAAACACAGATATCTTCCTTAGAGGCTCTGGCATTTTTGGACAGTAACACCTGAAACTGGTCTATGAATTCCTGTGAAAAGCAGAGAAAGCAAGAGATCAGTTAGAAGGCAACTCACAAGTTTAGAGTTTTAACTTTATTTTAGAAATCTAGTTAAGAAATCTAAGCTATAGGGGTTTGAAAGTATTTATTTCTCACTCCAAATTGAGATATTTTTCCCTGCTCTCTAACATGTAGGCTTCATTCAGCCTCTGGTTAACAGTAAAGATCATCTATATGTGATCTACAAAGCTACACACAAAAAGTTTTCCAGAAAGCTAATTCACATAGGGAGACAGTAATGTGCAGCACTGATTGCTTGTTTCCAACACAGCACTCAATGCTTTCCTTCATGCAACAAGTAAAACAACTTGCTGGTGGATGACTCAGACGATAGTTTAGAGAACAAGTTGTTACTATGCAGGCTCTGTTAAAACTACAATGAATTTTTACAATTCATCACAAGCAGTCATTAACTTCATATGAAGAGAAACACAAAAGACTCTGAGGCAATGGATGTTTGTCCAAAAAGAGCAGGTATTTCTGAAAACATAATCCACCTCCAGTTCCTCACATACCTGGAATGTATATTTGGCACTGTAACCAGATCTTCTGATTCGCACAGTTTCTAGCATGCCAGTGTATCTCAACTGTTGAAGCACCAAGCTTTCATCAAAAAGCATCTCTTTCTGAAACAGATCAGCAGTCAACAGCTAGTAAATGTCTGAAGAGTCCTATTTCTGTCCAGTAGAGAAAGCATATTCTGTTTTCACACCCTAGTTACCTTTCACTTTCATACAGAATGACAGTGAACAAGTTGAAAGGGGGTTATTACAGGGTCAGAAGACTTAGATCCTCAGCAGTCAGTTCAGCTCAACGCTTAAGGCAGTCTTACCTTCTCAGCATTGGAGCGGATGCAACGGATGAAAAATGGCTCAGCTTTACCCAGTGTCTCCAATAACTTATTAAGTGAAGTCTAAAATGAAATATTCAAAGACATTTTTATTCTACAGACAAGAGCATTTTGAGTTGCATTTGACAGCAGTACAGCTTCTTCCTCAGAAGTAAGTTTCTCCCATACTGCATAGCAGATCCCTGTATTTGTTTTTACCTTTTCTCAAGGTAACAAAAAGTGGGGTTTGCAAATGCTGTAACAGTAGCACTAGATTTGCACAAAAAGATTAGGCTGATTGGCACAGAGAACTAACACATTTCATAGCATAAGGGTAGTCTCTAAATGCAGCCTAACTTTAATCAAGTAATAAGCCCTACTTCAGTCAAATCCCAAGCATAAGAACCACTTTGTTTTACAGCAAGATCAGCCTAGATCAGACCAGGAAGGTCTGTTCCCATGAGGTTAGGGTGCACCCAGAGGTGTACACCACCACATCAGTCACCTACCTGGAACTGAGCGCTTATGCTAGGTGGTTTCTTCTTTTTGTGTAAGTGCAACAGGGATTTTGTAGTTCGATCATGTAGAGTCATGCTTACTATGAGCTTCAGAGATTTGGAATCCAGTAAGTTCTAGAAGAAAGTTTTTATAATCAACGAAGTGCAAGTCTCTTAACTGAAGGGGAAATATTTCTGTCTGCATCAAAATGAGTAAGAACAAAACCAACTACCTAGAGCTCCACATTCAAGGACATATTACACTTCATGATTATTTCTATTTCAGATTAAAGCATCTTCTAAAGAGTGAAGCTTTTCCACTGCCCCATTCCAAGAGTGTAAGGTGAACAAGGTGAATTACACAATCACTGTGTTTGCCTTCCATGACTTGATTAGCAATGGCTTTATGTATTTAATTAGACTAGAGATGCCATGAACAGATGCCAATTCAGAATTTTTGCCCTGTTTGGCAATTCTTATAAAGGTGAACATTTACCCATCCTTTAGGTTGTCAAAAAAGGAAGTTTTAGAGGATAAACGATAACTTTCCTACACTATGAAACAGTATTTTCTGAAGTAAGATCTGCTAATCAAAATGAATGTTCACAGTGCAAAAAAAACCCCAAACAAACCAAGAGAATCTGAATTTACTGAATAGCTTTACCTTGGGAATGATCTGCTTTTGTTTGATACCTCTACTTTTCCTGTTAAAATATTAAAGATAATTTAAGAAAAAAAAATACACGTGATTTATGGTTATTTCAGCAAGCCATAAGTTGGTGCAAATTGTGAGGGAAGATGAAGGATAGAAGAAAATTAGCACAACAGTATCAGGGCGTGTTCATGCATGTCTCTTACAAGTGATCAAGGCAAGAAATGCAAACTGCTTCGCAACAAGTTTTGGGTTTTTTTAATAAACTCAGTAGGTATTGGAAACTTTCAAAAGTGGAACATCTTCTCTAAAGTTAAAGCCACCAAGAACTCCACTGTTGTATAGACTATTTTTGTGCAAGTTACTCTTTTTAGCTAACCATACAGTCATTGAACTCTCGTGATAATACTAAGGCATTATCAAATGAAAATACTTGATTCAGAAGTTATTGCTGCTTGCACCAGAACCCCTATGAAAGTAATTAGCTGCTCACAGAAGGACAACACATGCCCCAGCACTCCACTTACAAATTTGACACATCTGAGATCACCCCCAAAACATCCTGGGGCACTACACAAACCTCAGACATAGCTCTCATCCAACAGACAGACAGTGACTTAGAAATGAAAGCTCTCAGACACAGGGCTGTAGTTCACATCCTCCTAATTCTAAGCATGTTAACTCTGTGATGGAAGGCATGTTCCAACTCCATGCCACCCGTTTTACAATTTTTATTATTATACAATGGATCACAGATTGATTTTCTTACACATGCATAGGTGGGCACACGTAGAGTTTTAACCCAGGGATATACACAACATTAGCAACCTGAATTTCAGGAAACCATTAGTTGTAACTTGTGAGAGATTTCATTGTCAAATGTTTTGCAACAAGCTTGTACTACATACTTGGGTTTTAAAGCAAGTTTACATGAAAAGTAAATTTAACTTTCTGCTAATGCAATGAAGCAACAAAGCATTCTGTACAGCCTTTATATTTTCTAGAAGGAATTGTTTTATTCTTAATTGTCTTGTTTAGTTTTTTGCAAAGGCAAACTTGGGACAAGTATATTTTTCATGGACTAGAATAACTGCCTGGTTATTGTTGTACTTCCAAAGCAATACCTAGAGCACCAGAACTCACATGAAGTGGGAGCGGTGTTGAAGTCGACTGAGTGACCGAAGCAGCTTACAGGGATCATCACCCTGCCATGGAAGTCCTTTTATACTTGCGATGATTTGTTCATGCATGTCTCTAAAATGATTCACAGCAAAACAAAGATGGCAAACAAAGATACACAGCCATGAGAGGGGGGAAAAAAGGAGTTAAAAACTCAAGAGGTCCCATCACCAAGTGTGCGCCAAACAGTAGCAGGTCAATCCCAGACTACTTTTTCCTAAGCATGAATGATTCTGATGTCAAGTCAGCACTTGCTACTCTGTCAGTGCCCTAAAATTTAATTACCAGGGTTTCATACTAAACTTACTCTAATTCTGCTTTTTAAATTCTTGAGCCATCAATTCAGAAAAGAGAGGGAAATTTAGAAAAATTTAATTAATGGGCAAGGAGCCTTTTTGTTAAGCTAAGAGGCCTTTTTGGATAGATATAAACTTCTTTATAATCAAACAGTAAATATTTTTATATATAGATTTGACTACTAAAATGAGGCTGCTTAAGCAGACTTACATCAGAAAAACAGAAAAAAAATCAGTTAAAAACTGGCTATTACAGGAACACTTGATGAAATCCTGTTTTTCATTTCCATTTCAAACTTCTTCACATGTTTAGCTTTTCAAAGTAAGCCTGGGATAGTCCCTAATTTGTGGCAGATTACATTATTTTAAGCATGCACCGTGCTTGTGAAGTGTTGTGTCTTGGCATAGAACTTACCTTCTTTACTCTCCAGAGAGGCACAAACCAAAAATAACAGAAGCGTAAGAATCACTTCTGACTGTTAGATGCTATTACCATTCTGAGCTGCTCACCCAGGCAGCCACATTATTACAGATGGTTTCTTGTTTCCCTTGGTACCTCTGAACACTTTTGAATATCAAGATTTTATTTTGAGATATCACAAGGCAACAGGTATGTTAAGCTACCACCAATCCTTTCACCGAATTGTATCTTTAGTTCTTAGGGGCCACAAGTGACAGCAACTGCCCAGGATGAAGTAAGTATAAAGCAGCATGAAGTCCTTACTTCATGTATACTTCATGGCTTCACTTTTACACGGAGCATGCTCAGAAGGTCAGTCTGTCCGGGAATGTGCCTCCCTGGCCTTTAAGTGTCAGCCTATTTCTACTTGCTTCTTGTTTTCATAAAAAGAAATGATGTCTTCAAAAGCATTTATATTGAAATCCTCAGAACAATCAAATGAGAAATCAAGCATTGAGCAGCTGCAAAAGGAACATGTATAACACCTAAATATTCCATACAAAGGCAAATATGCCTACACAGAGCAATACGTGGAGGCAATTCTGCAGGACTTGCCCTGCCTCCTAATCACATCATGAGGCTGCAAAAAACGAGTGCTCCAACGAATCCTTTGGTAACGCAGACTGGCTGCAGAGGAATACACACTGCTAAGAGTAACATATACAAAACATATACAGACAGACAGCTCAAAAACCCTGTGGTAAATGGAAACGAGGCTACGTCACCAAAATTTAGCAGTACTGGGTCTTACATAAAATAGGCTAGAGTATTGTTTTGATAGTATTAAAAAGGCCAAACAAAACAAGATAGAAGAAATAAAACTTGCTATTCTTCTGGAAATATCTAGATGACATTTGATACATGAAAATGCAACTCAGCAATTCAGGTATTCTCCCTTACATGGGTTAAGTATGCGTTTCTCACCGATAAAATTTTTCTACTGGTGTATTTGATCTCTGGAGCTCTCCAAGGGGAACTCTAAGCCCTTGACGTACCACTCCTGTTATGAAATAAAACAGTAAGTTGAATTTTGACAAAGCTGTGAGCATAATAGAAAAAAAGCCCAACAAAACCACCATCTGTAACAACCAAAATATCTATCCAAGGGCCTGGAGTTTTTGTCTAGTAATTCAGTTATTAAGCTAGTCCACTTTGTTTCTCAAAACTTGCTACTACTGGAAAGTAAGTTGCAGCTGCTCAGAGAAGCTTTTCAAAATTAGTATTTAACCCTGAATCTCATTTAAACTTCAAGGAGGTCTGAGGAGATCAAAACTAGCGATAAGACGAGCATGCATACTAGAACTAGTTATACCTTCCCCAACTTTTACAAATAGGACTTAAAAGTTGGCACAGCCTGCTGGAAATTGTGCACTTATTGGAAGTCTGAGTGATCTCAAGTAAAACAGTGACAATCAATTTAGTGTGTGAATGTCAAGCCACTTTCACAAGTCAGTTTTGCCCTCAGTACAAACCAAGTTCACATCTGGATGATAAGGTTTTCCCATAAACTAGTTCTGTCAACAAGCATTAACCAATTCACAGTATTTGAAAGCATTTGCAGAACATTTTTTCATACTGTACCTGCAGTCTTTTGAGCTCTCTGGCGCCCAGCTTCTGCAAAAACAGCCATTGCTTGAATAGCTGCTCGCAGAACTGCCCAACGGAACACAGCTACAGGATCCATTCCTATCAGCTCCCGAACGTAAGCACTGTCGCTACTTCGTAGTAAAGCAACAATATCTGGTCTCATGTAATCCATGTTTTTCTCTCTGAAATCCTGCAAAACAGGCACATTGAACCACAAGCTCTCAGGAAAGCTGTGTTTTGATCCAAGATATTAATTGCTATTCAAAAGAATTCATTATTCTACACAGTTCTCACTACAGTGAGCATTATCCTACAACAACACCAAATAAATATATTCTGAAGTATATCTGAGGACACATACAATCCAGCCCATCCCCAGCAAATTTTCTACACCCTGACAAAACCCATCAGAAAGGCAAGGAATTGTTTTTTGTAGCAATCAGATTTATCACCTACTTTTATCTGGTATTTAACTTTCCCAGCAAAGTGTCGAATAATAAAAGCAGGCTCCATCACTGGGGTTCCAACAAAAAACTTGTTCTCTTCATGCTGCTGTTTGAATTTTGCAAGCAGAGTTTGGTTTGTGGCATGTGGAAAACTAGGAATACAAAACAAAAGGAGGTCAGCTGTTTTTCAACTACAGGTATGTAGTTGTTACTGAGGTGCAAGGTGATAGTGAATGACACCTATTGATCCTTGTGGAAAGTATTGTACTGTCCAAGATCCCTACACTGCGAGTCTTACACACCTGCTTCGAATCCTAGAGGTGGGCTTAATTTCTAGACCAAAACCAAACAGCTCCACACACAGAATGTTCTGAGGTTTCCAGTGTACGTCAGCACTTCCTCTCACTTCAACAGTCAAGTTTAGTTAGCATCATATTAACTGTTTACTACATTTGCTGCTTAATGTCCCAAAGACTTATATACATGCATTTTACTTTAAATATAATTCCACTCCACGGTGAAACACAAAAGTGAAAGTTTCTAAGTTTGCTTAAGACAAAGTTCAATTTTAGCATCAATCTCCATCATCACCACACTGGAGTCATTAGAAGCAAACTTGAGTGTAGCTCATAGTCATAAGATGACCCTTCACTTCCCACAACAGTTTAAGAAGTGCTGTATTTCTGTTCCCTTTCACAGTCCTTCCCTCCTCCCTGCCACACATTTTTTGTTCAGAAGACATTTGTTGCTTACTTGCTTTCTTCATCCAGAAGATAGAAGAGGCCAGTGGGCTTCTTGCTGATTAAGTGAATGCAGGCCACATTATCAGTATAGTCAATATTGTGCCAAGTGATCCCTTCACTCTTATATTCCTCCTGTGTAGCTCAAGAAAATTCCCTTATCAGTACAGTGCCCTGACCTTTAATGTCCTGCGGTCTAAGTGCTTAAAAGACATCCTTGAAAGCTATGGCAAGTTGTATTTGTTAGTTCAGGTAGCAGAAACAAAAATAAGGAAGATATTTATAAATAAGAACAGAACAGCAGGCATATTGGGTCAGATCAAAGGTCCACCTAGGCAAGTCACTCAACAGCAGATGCTTGGGGTGAAACTATTTAAAAACCAAATCAGTGAGAAGAATGTTTTGCTGTGCTTTCTCAGCAACCAGCAGCCTATGACCTTGCAGTTAAACCTCACATCTACATCACTGCATTAAAACCCTATGTAGACATATATTGGAGGAATTTAAGTCTATTTTTCTCTTCCATAGTTCTTGTATTACAGGTAATGACAACTACTTAACCTCAAGTTCCCAAATTACCAAATTGCACTGTCAGACAAAATAACAGAAGTTTCAAAACAGGCAGTTAAGCTGTATACATCAGCATCAGAACTTCCCTAAGGAAGCACTGCATATCGCTTAGGTTCAGAAAATGTGGCACACTCTGACAAAGAGAACGTGAAGCTCTTCTGCTGAAATGACAATGCATCAAATGACAGGACAAGCTTCCCATTAAGATATGGAACCAAAACATCAGTTTTTTTAAATGCTGTTAATGCCCACAGAAAAAAACCGCTAATGATAAGGTAGTAACGTAAAAAAAAAAGTTGCACAGAGAATTAGCTAAATAAGTTTTATGTTTAACAAAAGACAAAGAACACCTCTCACTGTCCCAGATGATAATAAGAAATGGATTATTTTTAAGTAGGTAGAATTCAGTCTGCCTAATGACAGACTGCTCAGTGTGCACGCCACATTACAGAGCTGAACTGCCGTTTTCCACAGACAAAGTCTTTCTTTAAAAAGATATAGAGATCCCTCCCCTGAGGGCCCTCAAGCTGCAAGAGATACAGGAAATGGGTCATTCAAGGATTAAGGTTTTTTGGAAAAATGGCATTAGAAAAAAGAAAACAATGTGACTATTTACTCTAGTTAGCCAGAATAGTCACTTCTGTTATAAGTTACAAAACAGGGACCTCAACATTATGTTTACATACGAAGTTTTTATGTTTGGCAATTTTCTTCTCTTTAAAATGCTTGTTTAGTTATTTATAGGTTGTTGACAAAATACCACATACTACAAAGCAACTTCTTTCTTCCAGCAGAGTGAACCAAGAACAACGCTTTAGCACAAACCAGAAAAAAAAAAATCCATGTCTAGAACAAAAAAAACCCCTAAACCTCTGCCTAAAACCAGGATCTGTTAGCTCTTGCAGCACTCAAAGACCTCTGTATGAGGATGATACCATCTAAAAATTAGTAAATCAACATACAACAGTAACATCAGGATTTCAGAACTACTGCCAGTATCAACATACAGTTGCATCCCCTAAATGCAGTCAGGTAGAAGAAGCAACAAAGACCAGTTATTAATTATTTACAAACTGACAAAAAGAAGAGAAACTGTTTTCCAACCACTAAACCAAAACAAAAACTTGAAAACCATCCCTCCTATCATTAAAAAAACAACCAAACAACCACCACCCCCCCCAAATGCCCCCTCCTGAAACAAACACCTCACCTACAGACTTTCAAACTCAAAGTTTACAGTTTTCATCTGACTTCTGTCAGGGATGCCTGAATGCCTTTTCAGTTTACTGCAGTCAAACAGAAACTTGATGCTAGCCCTCTGAAGAAAGGCCTCGCAATCATTAGTTTATGTAGAGCACTAAATACAGCAAAGCTACAACCTTAAATAATAGCAAGCAATGATAAAACATTAAAAAAAAATAAGGCTTTCAGAAATACATTCAAGCAGTTACAAAAATTATGCCATGGGGTTTTGCAGAACAGTGGCTAAATTTGCATAATATATGAGCACTTGATAAAAAAACGTTTGTTTCAGCAGCTCTAATTTCTTACCTGTTCTAATTTGAAAATATGCTGGTTGAAATAATACTGAAGCTGCTCATTTGCGTAATTAATACAGAACTGTTCAAAACTGTTGGTTTCAAAGTCTTCAAATCCAAAAATATCAAGTACACCAATGGACAAACACTAAAAGCAGATGTGGAAATCTAGTTAAGCAATCTCATACAGCAACTTAACCCACAACAGCTAACCATTACAAAAAGCACTGTAGTGTACGCTAATAGATTTTGAATATTTAACAGTTATGTCTGTCATGAAAACAGACATGATTAAATAATACAAGACATTTACCATGGACTTCAAAAGAATCTAAATTTTTTCCAGATATCTGAACATGTAATCTATAGCATTTTCTGTTAGCTCTAAATACACAACTTTCTACAAAGACTTGTTTTTGCGAGAAACTCACTGCAACAGATTCCTCAACGTCCTTCTTATTAAGGAGAGCATGATTAATTCGCAGAACAATCCAGTCAAACAGAGCACTGTATAAGGACTTTGCCATTGAATCTCGAGCTGTTATTGCCTGCAGATGAAACAATGTTCAGAACTTTGTTTCAAAAAAATGGTTTTACTTCAGACTAGTGTCACTTAAAGGTTACAATCCTAGCAGACAATAAAACGAAAGTTTTCCTTTAATGTTAACTCCTAACTTTCCAGACTTCCCTTGCTAAATGTAAAGTGTACCTTTAGCATTTTTTTAATCCAAAAAAAAGTAAGTTTCAGTTATTTAAAAATCATTCTACTAGTGTTCTTTTACTCACCTCATTGAGACTATATGGCAGAATAAGCTTATCATTAGAAGTCACAGTTTTTCTTTTCGTTAGCACTTCTACTAGAATTTCTCGTTTAACCTTCAACACAAGCAAGACCAAGAGTTACTGTCACCCTCAAACTTCTCAATGAGTAACTTGATAGCAATGGTGGACATACAATTTCTTCAGAGAAGCCCAAGCCCTTTGACAACAGCTACATTTATCATTCATCAATAGCTTTACAAGCTCTTCAGCTTCTTCAAATTATTCTCAGCTTAGATTCATTCAGATGTTTCCCTATGGCAGCAAACACTTCTACACTAAATTTATTCTGGCTCAGCTCTACGATTAGCAAGTAAGCAAATTCTATTTCCATGCTATGGGTTATATTCCATCCCTAACCCAAATAATTTCACCAATTGCATCCGTTTCCCCTCCCATAAGATAAATGTGGAAGTATCATAAACCAGACCTACACATAGCAAACTGGGCAACAAGATATTCAAGTAAAATGCTGAGGCAGAGCATGGCAAAAAGGTGTATCAAACATTACAGCTAAAGAGAAATACTCTACTTTTAAAAGCTGGGAAAGAATGTCCAACACTTCAGGAGGTCCTACTTCCAACCCTTCATCACGACCTGTAGCTTTCTTCTTGTATGTAACATTGCCCAAATAAAGAATAGCCGAAAGTATTGAAAAAATCCTAAGGAAGAAAAAAAGAATTTTATAAGAATTGTTCTTACGAGTTCATTATAACAGATTAGCAGACCTCAATCTATATTCAAGAATTTGTCTGTAAGCCCTCAAATACTCAGCTCCGCTTGCTTTCTACCGGACTAAATGCAATCCCAACACACATACAGTTTACTGCAATTCATGAACATTACCTAGCTATCAGTAGCAAAAGCTTAAAGGATTGTACTTACTGTTTTTTTGTTGCTGAAAGGAAGCCAACCATCTCCATGGCTTGTTTTAATCTTTCAAAGTCATGTCGGAGATCTTCCCCATCTTCAATTTTCAAGTTATGCTGTGAAGAGAAATTCATAATTAAAAGCAAAGAAAGAAGCCCAAACATCACAAGAAAACAAGTAAAATCTCTTCTTCTTTCTTTCATCTTTAACACAACAGACAGACAACACTTACCAATGCATTGGTAAATCCCTGTCACACGTTACCTGATTGAGGTAGAAATAATCTTCAGGTTGCTTGAGGTGAAATTCTTTACGTTCTTCCTCACTGACTCCAAGTAGCAAATAATAAAAGACATGGTAGTTCCTAAAAAGTCAATACATTTATCTTTCATGAAAACATAAAGATTTTCTTTTATTCTATATACCTTAGATGCTCTAAAACTCTTGCATTGATTATAATCATGTTAGTAAACTGTATTATCTCTTACCTTTCATCTTTTTCTTGAGAAACCAGACGAGATTTTTCAAGCAGGTATTTTTCAACAACAGCCCTGAAAAGCCACAAAAAATTAAAAAAGCATGAAGGCAAAGGCGAAGATCTCACAAAACAGACAGCAACTGCCAAGAGAATTCAAATAATGAAATGTGCACTGGAATATACAAGAGAACAGCTTAGTCACTATCTTAAATCTAAAACAAGAATTTCCGTATGCACTACGTTGTAAGTGGAACAAAGAGAAATAACTAACACCTATCTTCAGTACTTGGTTTTAGTAGACATAACTGGAGAAAAGGCAGACGAAGCTAGAAAAGTGCTGATGAAAAATTGAAAGCAGAAACAAGATACGCAGAGTGTTAACAATATGTTATCTACTCTGAGATTAACAGTTATCTGACATGGAATGCCAAGACTACAAAGCTCCAATAATACACTGGATCACTCTCTGATTCTCAATCTAACCAATCTGCTAGATTTTTATGACAGTACATCTCAGCCTGAAATAGAAGCCAGCCAGATAGAAACCCCCTTACAGTTTGACAAAGTCACCTCCTAAATTATTATCTAAACTCCTTGACATGGGATACAGCGAATAAGGTCAAAGTTTGAGCAGAGTTTTTCTTGTGCTGAAGACAAAAAAAATGTATTCAAATTGTACCAATCTCCTGAGCTTGTGTGACTGTTTGAAAAAATGCCAATTTTATTCACAGTAACACTCAAAGCAAATGTTGTACAGAGTTCCCAGGCATTTATGTTGTTGCTATTTTGTAAACTGCAAACACAGACAAGATCCAAAGGAAAGACACACTGGAGCACAGAAGTCAGTGACAGCTAGTGACACTCCATAGTGCAGCAAGCTTCAGCTTCAGGCAGAATTCCACACCAATATTACGTATTATGTCATTGCACCGAAACTAGCACAGGTACATCGTGAAAACACATGTGACATACTCCTGTGAATTTTGCAGATACAAACGTTAAAAATTTAAGATGCATTTTACAAAGCAAGATCTGACAGAAATTATTTTGGGGCATGATGTTACACAAGTAAATATGCAAGTATTTGCACACAAATTCCTTATATCACAGAAAATTTCTGGACATTTTTCACCTGAAGTGAAAGTGCCAACTACTAAAGAAGAGCGAAGCGTAGCCTCTGATTAATGTTGAGGGACTACAGTAATATGACATTATAGCACCTCCTATGGGATAAAAAAATATAAATAGAATTCTAAGACTCAGCTGTGACTATCATATATTAAAAAAATAAATGAAGGCATAGAATATTTCATGACTGACCTTCAGATAGAAGCACACAATTTCAATTAAGTAAAATCATAATTTTATAGTCACCTTTATCTCTGTAATAATGTTTAAATTGTATCTTTAAAATGGCTTCCTCAAATCTATTTCACTCCTCATAAAAATTCAGATCTTGTTTTTAATTGCAAAATGGAGAGGACAATGGGCATTATGAAAAAAAGCCTTCACTTAACATGAGGGTAATGGTGCAGCAGCAGTCAAATTCTTAACCTGATACAGTTGTACAGCAAGGTAAGAATATGACGCATCACCTGATCACTCCACAAAGCTAGTTAAGAGTCTTGAAACTCCACAGTGGCAAGCTATTCTCACATGAGAAGAGCCTCAGTAAGGCAGCATTTTATATGCAACAGTTTTCATCAATTCCTAAAAGCAGCAATCAACTCCAGAACCACCTCATACTGTACTTACCCTCGGACAATACCATTCTCTAAATAGTTGACTTGAATAAACTTTCCAAAACGACTGGAGTTATTGTTATGTGCTGTTTTTGCATTTCCAAATGCCTGTAATGAAACAAAATGAGTTAATTTCCAATTAAACGAAATATGCCAACACATAGCTTTTCAAGCTCTTTTGTTCATTGTTCATTGTCCTGTTAGCTTGCAGCACAAACTTGAAATACCATGGAACTAGCATCAAAAAGGCAGCTGAGGAAGCCTCTGCTGTTCCTTGCAGATCTATATACATTTATTATTTGCCCCATGCAATAATATTTGAGGGACTGAGGAAGGGGAATAACACATTTAGATATTTCTAAGATATATCTACAGGAATATAAATATATCTTTCACCTATCTACAGGAAAGGTAATCACAGCACAAACCAGCCTGAATCACTAACAGTTATGACCTTAGAGAGGATATTTAGTAGGAAGACGACAGCACAGTTACCATGAAACAGCCTCTCCCATAGAAAAGCCACAAACTACATCCTATTCCCTACTGTACTGCTCCCACTCAAAAATTTCACAATAAACATAATTTTTCTTTAAGTGAGAATAGAACATTAAGGTCTTGTGCATAAAGTTAGCACATTAATTTTCAAAGTTCTGTATTCAAAAAACAGGAACAAGACAAACAGAAAACCTTTGGTTTACAGAACCATGTCATACTCCAGCTTACTTCACTCACGGCACTGCAAAATGTAGTTTCATTACGAGGTGTTAGGGAAGGGGAAAACCCAGGTATGGCAGAAATCCTAACTGTGCATCTTTAATACTCCTTCCTGTGTCACAAGCTTTCTGATAGTTGCTAGTGCACATATAACACAAAATATCCTCTGCATGAGCCACACTTAAGAACTGTAAAGATAATTTATTACATCTAAAAGTCCAGTAGAATTAGTAAATGGGAATGCCCTTAACTTTTATCAACTCTTAACTATGTGTTCTCAGGTAAAGAGAAACTTGTCATCCTTTTAACACGCAGGAAGCAATCCAGCATTACAGAGAAGAAACCCTGTGTAAAATGCAGTGTATTTTTCCAAACAATCGCTCCGTGTAGACTATCAACAGCAATTCCTGCCACAGATACTTCCTCTTAAAGCTCCAAGCAATTAAGGCCTCCATTAGGAAATCCGCCCCCCCTAATATAGAACATTCGTGGAATGATTTCACAAAAATGCCACCCTCTTCCTCCACATATGCATCCGGAGAATGATGGACATGTGAATACTGTACATGTTTATACATAAAACTTGCCCATTATGGTGTATATCCTAGGGGAGTAATGTTTTCATGATGGTCATATTGTCTGTATATTGACACTCTTACCTTTTGTTTTAGTTTTTTTTTCAAACTACCTTAAGGGTTGCAGCTGCACTGCAGCGTGACACCTGGATCACTATTTCCAAAATAGGTTCTCAAAGCTCTCTTACAAGTAGATTTCCACTGCCAGCTGCCTACCGTTCAAAGAATCCAAGAAGCTTCTTATAAACTAGGAGAATGTCCATAATTTTTCAGACAACTGTTATTTCTGACCTGAAAGAATAAGCTAAAGGAGCTTTTCCTGTGCAGGGTGAAAACCCACAGTGTGATTCTGCTGTAACTTCAGAAAAGTGAAGGGGTTTCTAAAGAGAGGATTTGTGTCCAGCAGTGCTTATAGATGACTGAGGCTGAGTTCAGCCTTCTAATTTCTAGAGACTGTGCTACATGTGTTATAATGCAAACAGCATCCCCACTCAAGATTTTTCAAAGTAAGCATTGACCAGAGTCATCAGTATCTTTTTGTAGCTACTATCCAACAAGTTATGGCCCAGATTATTTTTTTTTAGATCTCATTTTACATACACATGCATGTTAATGCAGGTATACAATCCAGATCAACTCCTTACAGCTACCAAACACCACCAAATGAAAAGGGGTAGTCAAGTAACATCAGCACAGCAAATTGTCTGATTCATAAATCAAAAACACCCTACTCTCCCACCAACAGTGGCTCAGCTGTGGCTCACTGAAGAACACCATCCAACTTCCTATTTAGTGTACTAAGAAATCTGTCATAGTCATGTTTGCCAGGCTGTAGAACAGTGGACTTGAAAACTGATTTCAGAAAACCTTCTTTTTAGGTTTTCTAACTTAAGTCTCCAGTTAACTATCAGTTTACTAGTTATAGTTAAGAAACCAAAACACAGTATAGCTAGATTTGCCACATTATTTTCTAATAATAAAAATTCTGGCATTACAGAGTTAAGAAATCCCATAACCCAGGCTTCCTGAAAAACTTTTCTTAGTGATTACTCATGTAAGCAATGAATACAGTTTAAAACTAAAAGCTCTTATGATCTCATGTGTCTGGTATTTAGTCAAAGCGTACAGCAAATTCTTAAAAGCTGATCTAATAATACCAGTTTTTAGGAAAGTTTTCATGTATTGAATGGTTTTCTCATACGAGCCTTTAACATTTACAATTTTTTAAAGAGCATTCCAAGTCGCTTAACATTTTGGGTGTGGATTGTTATTTTTTTGGTAACATTTAACTTTAGTCTCTAATCACTGCTACCATATCCTTCAATATACTTTGATGAGTTAACTATGTAAGATGTGACATCCCTGCCTAAAATCAGAAAGGTGCAAAAATTTGAAATGTTAAATATTTCTGTATTTAGCAGTTAGATTTCTTTAACCTACTGTACCTTTATCCTACAAAAAAAAAAAAAAGTATTACAGATAAGAATTAAGCTCCCACATTACCTAGCCACTGCTCTGCACAGAAAGCATCCTTCACAGATACTTCTAGCCAGGCACTCTATATACATAGCTCAAATTCAACTGAAATAGCTCCCTGTTTTGCCTTTGCAGGGAGCCACCCAGGCCTTTATAAAAATCAATTCAGAAGATGTGAGGGGACAGGAGATAATTTCAGCTAAAGAGAAATATTCATTTATATATAGCAAATCCATTTACTGCTTTCCCTTGTGAGTCCATGAGGAGAAATATAAAAAAATGAAAACCTAAAACTAAATCTCTCCAATGCAAGAACACCAGCTAAACAAAAAAGAGGACAAGCCAAAAATAGCAGACCAAGGCCAACAGGAATCAGAGTTGGGATAGCCTATTCCGGGAGCCAGGAAGTCATCCAACCCATCCTCTTACCTTGGAATGTAGGAGGCATAAACTGGAGCCTGCTGCTCAAAACTCCTGCAACAATGACACTTTAAAAGCATTCAGAAAAATGCTAAATTCTCCTTTTATTTACTGTAAAAAGAAAACCCCAAACCACACACACGCTCCTATCATCTATCTCAGGAACACAACTAAAAATCTCACTTAATTCCTTCATAAGAATTACCATATTCTGAAAAAGCTATCAGAGTTTCTATGGCAGAACCATCACTGCACAGACTAATCTTTTAATGTGCCAAATGACATAAAAGACTCAAATTACACACCCTGGAAGAGGAAATGACTGCTTCAGAGTTGAACTCAGTTCAGTAGTGGTCTTCACGCTGCAAAATATCCACTCATCGACACAGAATTGCAGTGTTCCGGAAAATTTTGCAACTCTGCATGCTGTACGTACTGGGGAAGTCCATGCTATCCACATAAGACTGTATAAAGGACAAGGTGATTCTCCCCCCACCCCCCCGCAAGAGATGCATGCAGCAGGGAAAAGCATGCAACAACACACTTCTACCAAAAAAATCTAGTAACATCCAACCAAATGGAAAAAGGAAGTTCCATTCCCCCTCTGATTATGATTCTTAAAACAAACACATGCAGATAATAGCCTCAAAACAACTACTTTCCCTTAAATAGAACAGACTACACCCACTAAATATATATGTAGACTTTTACAGTGAATACAAATGAAGACCAGAGTTGAAATACCATTCAGCTTAAGTCTGTCATATACCAAAACCACAAGCACAATGGGACTGTAATAAAGAAAACAGAGCTGACAGCAAATTGCTTTACTCCGTTTTCCATAGAATGGTAAAGCATTAAATGTTTAATTTCTACAATGAAATGTAACAAGCTTTTTAGTACGCTGAGTTTTAGGAAACCTAATCTCCCCACCCACCTGATTGTGCTGTCAATAGTAATTCATTCATATTTACAACTGCCTTCTGTAGAAGGCCACTTAACGAATACTTCCAATTTCCATTTTATCTGGGCCTTAATTCTTTTCAAAGGATGGTTCAGTGCCATTAAGAAATCTTCAAGAACATATCCAAATGGATATAAGGACTGCTTTTCAAAATAATACATGAAAAAGTTACGACAACTCCAGTATTGCCACATCTGTCTCACCTCTCCTAAGCTTCCATTCCAGAGGGAAATGAACTTTCAGCACACTAAGAAAGTAACTTCTGTAATAAACCCAGGATGCTAAGGGCTACAATTTAACAGACCGAGCCAACAGGAGCTTTGCTGCCAGAAGAGGAAGCTCCAATTCCCTCTTACTATGTCCGTTGCCGGATGCTCCCATCCAATCCTCGCTCAATTTCCTACCATTTCACTAATTAATCAGCTTGAAGAATCTGGTAAGTTAACTTTAGGCTCTAAAATAAGTTTAGAGTCTTAGACTGCACACCATGCATTTTATATCAGAAACATGCATTTTAAGCCATTTCCCTGATGAAAGGAAAATACAAATTTGGAAATTTCTTAGGTGTGTACAGAAAGATTTAATTTTCTTGTTCAAGGCTCTATGAGATAAAGATTTGATTCAGTTCCCAATATGATCAAAATAATAGTTCCCAAATATAAAATCCTTTTTAGGACTTCAACTGTAAGTAAACTGAACTTAAAAGTCAATACAAGAAGGCAAAACTCCAAGTCAGGGAACTATAATTGCTAAATTTAGAAGAGGATGAAAAAGTCAGGAGTATCTTAAAACAAAGCCTATCTTTAACTTCCTACCACTTTTAAAGAAATCTTCACTAGACATGATTTACATTAGCCTGGAGCAACAATTAAAAAGAAAAATAAAACCTGAGAGCAATTCCTACCCAGCTAAGGCAACTGTGTATCTCACGAACTGTTAAAAATCAGCGCAATGCATGCTGAAGCATCACTGCCCCAATGGAAGCAGCCAGCCTTTCAGATTCTTTTTCTCTAGAAAGCTGCAAGCAGTGCCAAATGGCATCAGCAGCAGCAGTGCAAGGTACCTCCACTTATTAGATCCCCAACAAGGAATCTCATAAACGGCTCAGACTCTGGTGCTGAGATTCAGCAACAAGCGTCTGAGGATCAGAAACTAACCCATTACTAGGTTTCCTTTCACTAGTGCATGTGACAGCAACTGTGCTAGTATCGTATTTAATTTTTAACTATGCTGCCACCGTATTATGTATTTCATCAGACAACATCTAAGGTCAAATTCCCTTTCACAGTACAGCTACAACTCCATTCTTCGAAGTCTAGAAATTGTGAACAAGGAGCTCAAATATTGACAACAGTTTATCTGCAAACCACAGATTTGAACAGACATTAGTTGGCTAACACAGAAACAGGATTCAGTAAGACACAGGTTTCCAAGTTAACTCAGTATGAAATGATAAAATTATAAATCCACCTCCATAACACACTAATAGTGCTAGAAGTGCTCACTAACTCCTTGAACTTTTACAAAAGGTCAGCCTATAAACAGGCACATTTTACTTAGGTGTCAGAAAAACAAGAGGTCACTAAAAAGGGGAAGTTCTGAGCCAAAATGCAACCAATTTCTACATCATAAAAGTCAGGGAAACAGACTTCAGTCAAGAGTATATTCTCATCTTTCATGAAGACTCAGAATAAAATTTCAAAATTAAGCAGAACATTCTCAACTAGTTTAGGCACACTACAAAAACCATTCATGCAAAAAATCCCCTTGAAACATCTATTTAAGAAAAATTCCCTTGTACCACTTTAGTTCCCTTAAGTAAAAACCCAAATGAGTCACCACAGTTGGATTTAGAAGTGACCAATGCTAGCAGAAGAGCCTGTTGCCAGTCTAACTTCCACAAAGCAAAGTAAGCTTTCCATGCATTCCTGCCCGAGACCAAGATCTGACTTGGGTATTTTTTAAAGTTACACTTAGTGACTAGAATTGCACAAGAGCATCCATATTGGGAAACATGGAAGCTTCACTGTTGGTTGAATCTACTCTGCTGTAGCCAAAGTAAGATACCTTGATTTTGCTTCTCTATGTTCCGTAGGTATGTAAACCTAACATTGCATCACTTCTGGATGTAAAGTTCTGTGAACAGAGAAGTATAATCCCACTACCATAAGTCAAGTTGTGCCAAAATCACAGGTAGCCCAGTGATTTATTTCAACCTGGACAAATCTTAGCTTCTGCAAGTTTCGAAAAGGTTTCTTTCTCTATTATTAACGGACTTGAAATTATGCTTTTAATACAAATCCCAATATATTCAATTCTGAAAGACATTTTTGGTTTCAGATGTTCCTATATTTTTTACATTTAGTTGGCAAATTTCTTCATCTTTCACAATATTTGGGAGGTCAAGCTTACACTGAATCCATTTGTGACTGTGGAACACCCTCAAAGTAGAGGTTTCTCTGAGAATTTCAGAAAAGAGCCTCACATTTCAGATGAGATGTACTCCAACAGCCATGTTAGAATCTAACTAGCAAGTTTGCAAGCTAAGCTTTCAATTGATCAACAAATTTCTAGCTAGCAAGGCTATTTTCTAAATGCTCAATGGGACATCTGAAGAAGTTGGTTACTTGTGATGACCCAGAAATAGGCAACATCTACCTGTGACACCAGCAAAGTTATTAATTTTGACTACAGGGATATGCGCATTTCTCATGCAATGGACGTACTGCAAGACAAGATTTTACATCTCTACCTGGTTTGACACAGCTGTTACCACATCTGGTAGACTAGGATCTGAAAGAGTTAATTTTATCAAAGACAGAAAGATCAGCTGATCAAACAGTGCTTTCCACAGTGACCCCTTCCTGTTTTCTGTTTAGAACTGCAAACTTGAGCTCCAGCAACCAACAAACCTCAAACAATTTTACTTCTTCTTTCAAGCAACAGAAGGCAAGGCAAAAAAGAACTTGCATACACTCCTCATTCTTTACAGAACAGCTTTCAAATCACACTTATAAATGTAACACGTTTTAAAGCTTAACTTCATTGCTTTTCCACATTTTATCTAAAAGTTTTAAAAAGCTTAATTTTCTTTTTTTAACGAAAGCATTTTACACTTGAGACTATTTAAACCTAAAAACTACAATGGCCATGTTCAAGCTTCTTGCTGTTGCAGATTTTATTATGGGTGACCATTTCATCCATCCAAGCTTTCAGAGTTTTTCCTTTCAGACAACAGAGTCTTAAGTCTAAGGGATCAGTTTAAGTTTGTCCTGCTGTTACCTAATGCAAGATCAGCTGTACCCACTCCTTCTCACGTGTTTAGTTTTGCTTTCTGTTGGAAACACTGCAGTAACTAAAATCTAAAACAGACTCATACTTTCTCCCCAACTAACAATGTTGCTCTCTTCAAAACAATTGTAGAAAGGAAATAACTCCCTCAAAAAGTGAGTTCATAAAAATGCTGCAGAACATGCTTATGCACAAAGGCACAGTTACACTACGCAGTGGAACAATCTTCTTATGAAAACATTTACTTGCAATTTGACTCAAATGCCGTCAAAACTTTAAAACGAAAACACAAGTAACCTCTGTCCCAGAATATTAGCATTTGGTGGTGGAAAGTTAAGTTAAATATAAATTAAAAGCAACAGGAAGTCAACTGAATGGAAGGATGAATTAAGGAAAATCAATTAGAAGCAATCAAGCAACACATTCAAACACCAATGCAGCCCAGTCATATTTAAAGCCTAAACCAAGCAGGTGATTCTCAAAAGTAGTATTCAACAAAAGTTATTTAAGTTATCAAGAAATTTCATGGAAGGCTATTTTAGCACAAATTTACCTCCAGAACTGGTCCAGCTCCTAGAATAGTTCTCTCCACACCACTTGCGTACCCTTTCTGGCTCAGTGCCGTGAGGCAGTGAATTAAGAAGTTTGTGCTTTGAGTTTTCCCAGACCCACTTTCACCTGATATAACTATGCACTGATTAACATGTTTTTTAAGCATTGTGTGATAAGCCACATCAGCAATGGCAAAAATATGAGGCTCCAACTTCCCAAGCTGATGATTCTCATACATCTTGACATATTTAGGATTATAAATGGGCAAGAACTTGAAGGGGTTAATCGCAATCAGAATACTTCCTGCGTAAGTATAAATTTTGTGTTTTAGAAAGCGGCATTTGAGATTCTCTAGGAGTGTTGTCTCTGTTAGGTTGGGGAGATTGCACAAGTCATCAAAGTCCTCCTGATGCCATGGAAGAAAACCCCTTTCAACCAATCGCCGAGCATCCGTCTCCTTGGAAAGTAATTGCATCTGGACATATTTGATGGTCCCATCAGTGTTCCTTTCTTGCAAAAGAAAGTAGTACCCATCCTTTTGTGGATGTTCATCCTGAGCACGACGAGGCCAAAGTAAAACCCTATGAACAGGAGAATCATTTATATCAAGTACCCATTCTTCACCACCTGATTCTTTTACTTCCACAAGCACATAATGTTTTGAGACATCCAAGTTTAAGATATTAATCACATCCTTTATGACATCCGAAGATGTGCTGTCCTTGGTTGCTGTCACTTTGCAGCAGGGAGCACTTTCTGTTGAGAGCTGGGGGTATATGTCAAGATTATAGGCTGCCTTTCCCTGGGAAACTGCACTGTCAGCATCCTTTAAACTCATTCTGTCCCCAAATGGGCTTCAGACTTCTACCCCTGCTTAATATGCAGGGCCCATCATCTGGAAGAAAAAAAAGCAGAAGAAAAAAGAAAAAAAGTGTTAAAAAATATGTGTATAAGAGGTATTAGGGCAAGGTATTTTCTGGAGAAGAGAATAAACATATTGAATTGTCCAATTACTAAAGAACAAATGCACTATTTATGCACATCAGTGATACTATTTCAAACAGTCTGCTCAACCTATCCCATGGAACAGACAGCTGTCACAACCGCCACCTTTTTTTCACTTTTCCTTCTATTTCCATGCCACCCCTTCCTCCCTGTTAGGGCAGCACAAGTATTCATACAGTTGGAAAGCAAACTGAACTGGGATAAATGTCCAAATTGAAACTTCTTTGTTTCCCCAGGTTAGTTTTAACCCAGATAATTTCCATAACCTGGTTCATTGTATGGCTATTCGTCCTCCCACACAAACCCTCCCTTAAAGCTGCACCAGCAACTTGAGGTAAAAATAAGGTTTGATCACTTCTCAAATCAGCAGTGACAGTTTAGAGCAGCCATGAACTATTTCAGAAGGAACAGTGCCCAGGTGTGAGGAAGAAGATGGTTCTAACACTGAGATCCACATGGTTTTTTTGTTTCTCCCAAGTGACCTCTTTCCTTGAAAGGTACAAGACAGGTACACTACCCCACTCAGCTTTAAGGAAAAAGTGCTTATAGCTGACCAGTGCAAACATTGCTGTCAACTCCTCCTAATCACCATAGTGATTTCTTGAACATGCGTAATTTACTCAGAAAACAGACTGCT
The DNA here is from genome assembly GCF_023634085.1 of Falco cherrug. NCBI lineage: Eukaryota > Metazoa > Chordata > Aves > Falconiformes > Falconidae > Falco > Falco cherrug. The sequence goes on along the minus strand of NC_073700.1, from coordinate 44,030,518 downwards.
AAATTCACTTGACTGAACCACATCCTTACTACAGAAAGGTTTGAATGTGCTTTTTATCTTCCATCTTAGGCAGCAAAGTAAAATTAAGTCTTATTGCAACTTGTTTTCAGTTCAGCTACAGGATCCCAAATAACCCACTTAATTCACAAGCCCTTATACCTGTTGCATTAACTCTTTCCTCACTGGATTTCAGGAACCTCATGCATGAGTCTCCCCCAGAAAATAATCATTCTGATTACTTTTTCCTCCTTTCACCCTTGATGCAGGCCAGCAATCCAGCTTCAGCCTAACATCAACCTCACAGAAGTCAATCTCTTCCTTACTGACAAGTTAAAAGCCTCTACATTTAGTAACATTCTGTGCCTTTGCCAGTATTTTTTCTCCCAACTGCAATTCCGTGCAGCCAGATCACGAGGCCTTAGGTTTGCTTACACTGTTTTAGTTCAACAGTTTATCAGCTTACCAATGGATAATACAAGGAGAAGGACAACAAAGTACCCCCTTTTTTAATAGTCTAGACTTCATACCCAGAATACTGGTTCAATTTTTGTTTCAAGAACAAAGTGTTCCAATTATACACTTACATGCCAAATCCATTTTAAAAAAAAGAAAAAAAGAGGCAGAGAAATGCCAATGAAGATGCTTTTTGCCACTAAACAACTGCACAGGAACTTGCATAAGGCCACAGAGAGCAATCATTGCAAATTAACATCAGTACAGTTGGAGGCATTTAGCTGCCACTTCCACTACAACTGACGAATCACTTCACAGAAACACAGGACATAGTTCTGCCTCATGAACAGCCTTCAAGTAGAGAACTGTGCTTTAAGGGAACTCTGCATAATAAGCTTACAGAAGACATTGTTATGCAAGCTGGATCATTTTTAGTGGCTGCTCATCAAAAGTAAGGCTAAGAAGCCACAGGCAGCAAGACAAACCACAGCACATCTCTGATCAAGCTGTATGATCTCTCTGAGAATGTTTTTTCCCACCCATTAAATTCCATTCTTCATTCATTAAGGAGAACTTATTCCAAGCACTTGTCATACAGAACGATGGACCAGTGAGCTCAAAGTGCCCTCTCCATTTCCTGCAATTATCACTGACCAGTAGCTACTGAGTCTGAAGTACCTTTGAAGTAATTATGCAAGTATAAAGCATTCTTAGTTTATAGAAGCCCAAACACCTTAACATACAGTAGAATCTATAGTAGACAGACTGTTGCTCATGGGGAAGATGAATCTGGAGCATAGACAGAAAAAAAAAAGAACAACAGCGACCATTTTCCTCTCAAGTTAGGCAGCCAGTTCAAGGGAGACAGTCTTATGCAGACTTCCTCCCCCCTTTCCCCTTCCCCCTCCCCCCCAGCAATTAGTTTCAGACACACAGTCTGGTATGATAGAGGAAGTCCCCTCAGTAAGCATTTCTGCCAAAACAACACCCTAAGAACATGGCACCAACTTACTGTCCACAAAGAAGAGCTGAAGCTAGGTGCTGACCTCTGACTTCACTAATATACATAACCTCATCTCATGTCGGCTACCAAGATATATCTGGTACATTGCTCAAAACTCCCATAACACACTTTCTAAAGAGGAAACCGGAACCCAAATGGCCTCTACTGATAAAAAAACCTGGCCAATTACAGTAATAACAGCAATGCGATAGCTGGCAGTGTCTGATCAGGTGTATGACTGAAGATGACAGATTTCTGACAAAGCAACACAATTATGCAGTTGTCATACAACCTGATGGAAGTTCAAGCAAGCATCCATTGCTTTAAAGGAATGATTTGGAAGATAATTTGCAGTAGAAAGAACTTCCTGAAACACAGTTTCAATGTACAGTCACATCACCAGTAAACAGAAAGACAGCATAACTGCCCCATTTTAACTAGATATGCAATTCAGATACTACTTGCTTACCTTCAGCAGCACTGAGCTTTAAGACTGCTCTTTCACACAAGAACTTAAACCAGATATGCTACTTGGCATCATTTAATACTGATCATAAGGCTTTAAGGAGAAAAAACATTTCTAAAAGTCACTTAAGGAGGAGTAGCACCCCATTACTGTTAATTCCTTTTAACCAATTCTACTTTTGTTATCTACAGTTTATTTACCTGACAATGCCCTAAATGAGTCCCAGAAGAACTACCATGATGCTTAAATTCTTCTATCTGACAATCAGAATGTGACTATCTAGTCATTACTAACAGAGAGGTTTGAGGGAAAACCTGCTGGTCTCCAACTACTTGTGATTTTCTTAGAACGGATATAAAATTTATTTCATGATGCTGCTGTAGAAGAGACAGACCTCTAACTTCATACTGAACAGTATTTCAAGTCACAACTTAGAACACAAAGGCAAAAGAACATATACTGAACAGGTTATAAGTCAGTTACCTAATGAGTCCCAGTATTCAACTAAGAACAGGGTATCACCAAGCAACTAGAGGTTTAGATTCTAGTGAAGTTGGATTCCTGGCATCAAAGTAAACATTTTCACAATGGTTCTAAAAGAAAGAAAAGAGTTACTGATAAAGAATGTATCACAGAGAGACTGAGAAGGGAAGTAGTCAGAAAGCTGTATCAAATACATAGTTCAGTAGTATAGGAGCAAGAAAATAAATGCTAAACAAATTTCAACTAAGTTTACGAATATCTAATGTCAGATTTACCCAAGAAACAATCCATACCAGAGGGATGGAATGGAAGCTATTCTGAAATAGACTTGCAAACCATAGCGACTAATCATTTAAACATGGTATTCAATAATAACACCACCAGCATGACAGTGAATGTAACTCCCAGTTAAACATCAAACAAGTATTTAGTTAGGCGGCCATATTACCCTTGTACTCAGAAGGTGTGTGACCAATACTGCATATAGAAGATATCTGAAATTCAATTAAGAAGCTGAGATAAGAACAGTGATGACAACAACAACAAAAAAATCTTTTAGAAAATACCCCCTTACAGCAAAATACTCTCGAAGCTTTGTCTATCAGAAACACACAGAGGATACAGGTATCAGTTTATGTCCTTGCATGGGGAACTACAGTTTGGTAACAATCACCGGTCTGGAGGACAAAGCTATAACACAAGCCAGGGGCTGGAATTCGAAGCCAGGCAAACTCAGGCTAACATACGACCTAAGTGTCACCAGAAGGCTACTCTACACTGCAAAAAAACTTAACTGACACTACCAATGAGACCTGATTGCTGAAGTTCCTTTTAGAAAATCAGCCAGCCCCCAGGTTTTTTACCCTCTCATTTATGTCAAAAGTGCTCCAAACAGATGATTACAATGATTCCTTCTAATTTTATGATCTCTAATTATTCAGATTTTTTTTAAGCAATTGGAAGAATTATTCAATGTAATTTGGCTCATCAAGGAAGCACAGGCCTGAATTCAGGTGCAGAGAATATTGGAAGGAGAAATAAGAGTAGAAGGTAATAGTGCAGCCATTCTGGTCAGCATGCAAAACAGCAAACACAGGGAAACAGCAGCCGCTGTTGAGTTTGTCCTGTAGATTGAAATTCTGCAAAGTTACCCCAATTTCTTTCAATATCCTTTCTTATAAAAACCACCTTTCCAATACATGGGAAAAAACAAAGCTGTGTGTTAGAGAATTTAGTAAGTGGGAGGCAGAAACTGGCACTAGGTGCATATCAACTAATTTTAGACTTCACATTCAGGCTCCTTCCTATTCTCCTTAAAATGTTTTACTTTTCACAGGTTTTTTGTAGCACAAGTATACATCTTCACAGCACTTCAAATTTGCTAAGGACAGTCACCAGCATTTCAAAACACAGCAAAGCATTATCTTTCACCATTGTCCTATTTTACAGATACAAACACAAAGTTAGGCAAGTGGGGCAAGACAAGTCAAAAGAGAAATGCAAAGTTTTTGATTCTAGCATTTTATTCACAACATTATAGACAGCATTAATTCTGTAGGATGAGTGAGGCAACAGCTGCGTGGGATTAGTGTGTTAAAGGATACAGTGATGTATGATTCGCACTCTTTAGACAGTGGTTTCATTGTGCCAGTATAACATACACAATTTAATGGTACTTATTTCCAGTGAGATTGAAGATAAGTAAATCTGAAATAGTGCTAGACAAATTTAAATGTAAGGTACCAGTCACAGGCCATCTTTACTCTCAATTGCTTTAGAAGGATAATTCCAACAGGTCTAGAAAAACAGACGCAAGTCTACCCAACCCAAAATACCTCTTCAGGATTTTGTTATTTTCTGCTCCCCTATCCTTTGAAAGTCTTACACACAGTTTATTTGTTAATAGCACTAATATAACAAGCTTTTAAGGCACCAGTCTAAGGCCATAATTATTTTTATATTACCTATCAGTTAGTACTTCCATTTGCTTATAAAAAAAATAAAACCCCACTGAGCTTACCAAACAATAATCTAGATGAACATGGGGCTGTACTACTTCGTCCATCACTGGAGGACTGATTATATTTGCCACTTAAATCACTGAGTAGGGCAACACTTCAGCTGACTACTTCAACACTTTGTAGAAGAAATGCAGTAGGCTACATAACTTATCATCAATGTGTAATTTCACTTTTTGCTCAATGTTAATAGAAAAAGAAACCCAAAAATTCCAATTCTGTATGGTAATTTTGATGGTATTTTCTAAGCATTTTCGAGTCTTCATTAAGCCAATTAGGTTTTTTTAATATGCATTAAAGCCAATATTGTTCACTTAATAACACAGTAAAATTCTACAAGAGAACTTTGCCTCAATCAGTGAAGGGTATCTGTTTAGTTTAAATAAGGCATAATTTGAAGCCACATATTTAGTCAATGAATCACAGTGAAGCTAAAAAGGGAAAGCTACTATTACAGCAAAATCGTTGAGGATGAACTTTATAATATTCCAGTTCTTCATATTTTCATGTGCATTTCCAGTGCAGCATTCCTCAAATGGAAAAATTCAAGCTTCTCACATTGTTCATCAAGTAATTTTCAACACAAAAGTAGAAATCTATGAGTACTTGACCCCTAATATTCTTGAATACCTAAATCGCCAAAGACCACTGCCAAAAGAGACCCCTCTGATCAAATTGAGAACATATAGCAATTTAGAAAATATTCAGCTACTACTTACCCTTGATTTCCAAAGCAAGCAGTTTCCAGCAAAACAGACTACAGAGACACCCTAAGGGTTCCGCAATTAACTGTGCATTACAGGTAAGGCAAAGGACTCAACCCTGGATATATAGTTGCTGTTAGTTGAGCATAATTGCTTTTAATTTTTTTCCCAGTACTCCAGACATTTGTAGATTACCTGAATATTGCTAGCATTCTAGTAACACAATATTTTTCTTGGTCATAAAAAATTCTGCTGGAGTAAACAACCTTAGATCCTTGATTTTCTTTAACTAAAAGCTCTCTGCTTTTTCTACTCCAAAAGGAGTAGTTCTGAATGGAGCATGTAAATTTACAACATGTTTGTTACTACTCTTTGTAACCAACCCTGACAGAGATGCTACTGCCACAGACTGCCTAACAAAGGAGAAGCTAGACTGCAATGCAAGTAATGCAACACAATACAGGAAAAAGCCAAAGAAATTACCTTCATTACAGCAGTTCCTCCTTGGTTATTTTCTCCCTACTCCTTATAGCCCTTGAGACCCTACCCTGATCCCAATCTACAGTCCCAAACCACCTCAGATGCAGACCTCTACTTCCTCTTAATGTTAATTTAACCTCAAGACAAGGATACCTTATCAGACTTACAGCGACACTAAAGGTCTATAACATGATATTTATTACCTTACAAAATGCATGAGGTCAGTTACAGATGTACACTTGAGTATGATTCAGAGGAAATGAAAATGTGGTCCTGTTGAGAACACTAGGAATGAAGACAAAACAACAGAGAGTGTTAGAGGCAAAGAATATAAGCAAAAGTATGGTAGAGACTATTCTACCACTTTTTGCAGTTTTCTTAAAGTTTATCCTTAATAGCATTACAGCTGTCAGCAAAGGAAGTAAAAATTTCACTGGTCTAATGCTGCGTTTACACTGATAAGAAATTTTCTTACAAAACTTCAGGTTGGATTTTTATGTGAATTAGAAGAAAAATAAAGGGGATCATCAGCAGAATGTATGTATTTAGAAAATACCTTTACACCCACTTTTAAACATTGTTGGTCTTTAAAGGAAGAGCACATTTTTCTAAGATCTGCATTGAGTTTCACTTGGTGATCAGATACAAAGAACACAATAAAGCCTATATAAAAGCTATTCTGTAAGCCATGCAAGTCACTTGATACATCAAGAAAACATGATATACTAGAGACAAAACCTCTGAATTTCCATTTCCTGAAATAAAGACACTCCTAGTCTCTTCAGAAGGCAGACCATCTATTAAAATAGATATTTATCAAAAAAAAAAAATCCTTAACAGCATCTCAGGCTTCACTTCCCCTAGATATTTGAATAAGTAGGTCTCGCTTCTTAGCAATGTGATTAATAAACACCTTCAGCCTTCAAAAATTCAAAAAAACCCCACAAACTTTTTGTTGAATCATAATTTTCCACTCTTTTCCTTGACTGTTAAGATAGCTAATGCTGTTGCATCTTTTAGGAATTTTTCCTTTTTAAATGCCTAAGATATGTGAATCATGGCATTTGACCATCTAGGAAAGGCCATATTTAGCTTAAGTAATACAGAACTGAGTCAAACAGTTATTCATACACAGGATTATTCAAGACGTCTAACATTTGAATCAATTTTTGTCAGAAAACTCTGTACAAAGCACTACTTTCTAGGTGAACCTCATTTAAAGTTTTCATCAGCTGCATTTACTCTTCCTAAATTATTCAGTTCTATAAGCGTTTTAGGTTCCACAGAAAAACACAAACCTATGAGTCTTCCCGCTCCAATGAAACTATCCATTTGCACAGACAGCTGCCCTGTCACTGCAGAAACTACAATGTTCAACTACTGAGAAAGCTTTTTGTTGAGACAAATGCTCAAGCAGGGCAAAAAACCCCTCACTACCAAACAACACAAACCATGCAATTCTACAAAACAGTTTCATCACAATACTGCAGTAACTCTTGGGGGGGTTATGCTAATAGGTAAACACTAACGATTAAGGAAATGGCCTTAAATGCATCATCCTGAAAAGTACAACCTTACTCAACTTTAAACGTAGAGCGGGTAAAGAAACTCATTAGCTCAAAGACAAAAATAATCAAGCTAACTAAAAAGAGACACAATAAATCTTAATGCTAACATAAATATACATATGCATTAGAAGTTTATCCTACATTAAATGGATTTGTTCCTGACAAGGTTCTGAGTTAAAGACACCAAAGATTTACTAAAACTTGATGGGTGTAACACTAATACACTAAACCAGAATGCAGGGTTGCCTCACGCTTACTTTAGAGCAAGTACTTCAGTCAGGTATTCCAGCTAACAGACCTGAAATCAGAAAGCTTCTAATTACCCATGACAAACTCTTTATTTGCAAACAGCTAGGTAGACAAACCGATACTGATCCACCTCTAGGAGTAACGTGGGAGGATGTTGATGACATCTTTGAAAGGCTAATTGCATTTGCCAGAAGCCTGAGATCATCTCCAGCCCTCTGCCACACCACCACCCATTTCCAGAAGATGAAATCAAAGAATACTGAACTCATTTGCATCCAAAGTACTTCTCACTTTTCACCAACAGGACTTGCAAATAAAGCTGGGTAAGAATTTTGTCAAAATACTTACAGAATAATAGAAAACAAGGTTGCGAAGTCTTCTTACTTTAAATGACATGTACCTATATCAACTGCATGGTAACAATAGTCACTGATCAGGACAACACTGCTACTTTTAGTCTACAAACACACACACAAAAAGCTTGCAGAGGTTTTACTTTCCAGAGACTGCAAACTCAAACTTACCAAAAAGACACAGCACTACCAACTTACAAACAGCTAAAGGCATCTATCAACTAGACGACAGTCACCATCATAAAGCATGACCTCAACACAGCAGCAGCAGTATTAGTACTGTCAAGAGCTGCCCAAAAAACAGAAAGGAAAAGAACCCGGAGAATTTTAACGAATTGCTTGAAAGATGCTGAGATATTTGTACAAAAGTTTACAGGCTGTTCCTAAGGAGAGTTAGGGATATCATGTGAAAAAGCAGGACACTGAGGGGGTGAAAAAATCAAATCAGTAAGCATGAGATGAAAGTTAACATCGAGGGCAAGATGCTCCTGCACATCGCCTGAGAGCCGGGCGGTACAGGTGGGAGGTGAGGCACGCTCCTTCCCTTCGGGAATGTCCAGCTCTTGGGGCACATCAGCTACAGACCGGGCCGGCAGCCACACATCGACCATCCCGCCCGTGACAAGCCCACGCAGACGCCCCAGAGCCGGGCACGCCACAGCTCCAGCCCGCGGCCCCGAGCAGCCCACCGCCCCCACGGGTGCCCCCGGGGAACGGCTGCCGGCCCCCGGCCTCCTAAGGAAAGCGGCGGAGCCCCACAGCTCCCGCCCGCCAGACCGCACCCCCGCCCCCCCCGCCAGCGCGCCGCCACGCCGGCCCCTAGGGTCGGTGGGCAGTGCCGTTCCGGCTCGGTGTGAGAGCCGGTCCCTCCGAGGCGCCACCAACCACCTCCGCAGAGCTCAGCAACACCCTAGAGAAAGGGGACAAAGGAAACAAGGAGAGCGGACGCTCACCGAGGGGCGCAGGGCCGCGCTTTGCCGCCGGTTACCTCAGCCAGTGGGTGAAGCGCTGGCGACCAGCCCCGCCGCCCGCCACAGGCCCCGCGCGCCACTTCCGGGTGGGGGGAGGCAGGGCGGCGCCCATTCAGCGCCGCGGGCGCACTACGCATGCGTCCCAGCCGCGGCGGCGCGCAGGGGCGGGAGGCGCGAAGCGTCGCCCGGGGGCGTTGCGGCTGGTTCTCGGCTTAGCCCGGCCGCCTCGCCCCCGCCTGCGGTTCCCAAGACGGCTGGGGAACGGGTGCTTGTCGGGAGCCAGGTGTTTTCTGAGGCAGGGCCCTGCGGCGAGAAGCAGGAGTGGGTGGATTCCTGTCAAAACCAAAGAACTCCAGTGCCGTCCTCGGCTGGAAGCGTCGCCTCTCAGCTCTGTGAGGGCTTCCGCTAAGGGCGAGGCGGCGGTGCGGGTGTTCGCCGCCCCGCTCCCTGGCGTTGCGTCCTTGAGGTTCACTGGCTGAAACCGCGGAGAATGGCCGCCTCCCACCAGAGGCCTGGGGAAGGAAGAGCGTTTGGTGCCAGTCATGCCGCAGGCGTTGCCAGGCTCTCATTTCTTGCTTTACCCTAGCGCTGAGGGGAGCGCGGCAGTCCTTTGCGGGCGCAGTCCGGGTGGGAGGCATCGCCCTTGGGGAGGGTCCCCCGCCCGCGCCGTCAGTGCCTGCCTGCGGATGTACCGGCGGCGACGGTTTGTTTCATCCCTCCGCGCCGCCAGGGGGCGCGCAGCCTCCTCTGCCCCTGTAGCGTCTGCGCGGCGGTTCGAAAGGGACGGCGGCTGAGGCGGCAAGAGGCTGAGTGGGGAGCGGCTCCGCGCCCGTCTCTTCGTTCGGTGTTATCTCCGGCTGTCTTTGCAGTATGTCCTCAAAGGAGAGAGACTCCAGCGGTACGGCGGCAGGCGGAGAAGCGTCTAAGAAAAAGCAGAAAGGTAGTGGCGGGGTGAGGTGGGGGCCGCGCGGGCTGGGGCGCGGCGGCGGGCCCGCCTGAGCTCCCTGCCCGAGCTCCCTGCCCTCCTTCTTCCTCAGGACAAGTCGTGAAGTCGCGCTACCTGCAGTACGATAAGAAAGTCGACAAGAAGGTACTTGGACGCCTCGCTGCCGAGCTCAGGCGTCGCTCAGCGAAGTATAGGAATGGTGTGAGGGGCGGCTCGGGGGTGCGGCGGCGAGGCCTTAGAAAAAATTACTTCACTGGGGTTATGAAGGAGTTGTGGTGTGTCACTAGGTGCAGACTGCGGGGGGAACTGGGGGCTGTACTCGGGTGGCTCGCAGAGCGCCAAGACTGCCAGGGATTGTGTTCACTTCTTGTCAGCACTCAGGTTGGCGGTAAGATATATTGTGGTCATGGTTGCTGCTTATGTTCAGTCTTTTTTCTCGATTGTCAGGATATTTCGAGGTCTCCTGTGAAACGATCTGCAACTAAACCAAGATCAGTTGTTCGTCAGAAATGTGAAACTTCTGCTGGTGGGTTTTACCAAAGTTTAAAAGTTGTTCTGTGAATTTGTATTTCCAACCTGTGGAACTCTTCAACAACATTTTAGAGTAGTTAAGATATTACATTTTATATTATTTGCATCACTACCAATTATTATCTGTAAAAAAAGGGAATTAGGATACTTGATTTGGGACTAACAGGTGTAAACTCAAGTGCATCAAACTCTTGTCTGGATCTGGAACTGAATAATCGGATTGTCTAAAATAAGTGTATCTCTTGCCTTCTGTGCAAGGCTTTGAACTCTTTTACTATGCCCTCACCATTGGTCTACATCTTTTACTTTTTTAATAAACCCAGTGTAAATGACTCAAAATCCCTGTCTGCAAAGCATTCCCTTTTTATTTCTTTTGCAAGAATTGCAGAAGAATTTTCTGATAGGACCTTGACTTGAAAATGCTGAGGAAATAACATTATTCCCTTTTCCACCTGAGTGTTGTTCAACTGTGATGTAGTTCAGAATGATTTCCTCTTTAACACCTTATCTCTAGTCAAGTTAGAGAGTACACAAATCATGGGTATAAAGTAAATGTGTAAAGGTTTGTGTAAGATTGCCACATATTAGTGAAAGCATATGTAATTGTAAACTTGTGCAAAATCTGTTCTGATTCTTTTATTTTGATAACAGCTTCTTTCTGTAGGTGGTACCGCTAGCTCATTTAATCAAAGTAGTTTTGGGAACGGTAGCTTGCAGTCCACCTTACTAGGTGAAGATAAAAGTAATCGACCAGACCTTGATCTTTCAGCTATTAACCGTAAGCTTCTGTTCATACTCTGTTTCTTCTTTTATTTTTAAAGTATGTAACTTGATGATATGTAACCCTTGTATTCATCTATATTCACAAAAGGATTTTACTAAATTGAGTGTTATTTCAAGTGTCTTTAAGCAGAGATATTAAGACCTTTGGGGTTTAAATTAACCTCTTGTTTTTTAGTATGTTTTGGGTGCTCTGTTCTTTTTGTTTAAGATCAAATATTAAAGTACTCTCAAGTCTTTGAGACCCCGTAACAGATGGGTGTTAGATTACAGCTCTTCTGAAAATTGTATCACACCTATCTGTAACTGTCACTTAAAGTTAAATGCTCATGTGATCCACATCTTCTTGTGAGTGTAATCAGAGCTAGAAAGAGAGCACAACTCTTCTTTACTGGTAGACATGATAATTTTGAAATTTGCCTTTGAAGAGCCTGATGGTATATTGACACACCCTATATACCTTGGTAGAAGGGAGCAATAACTTTTCTGTTGTCGTACAGCTAAGCCTGTCTGTGAAAAGACTTGTGGCTCAGAATCTTCTTACAAGAAAAATGAAAGAACAGATAAAAAAAAAGCAGTGGTAAGTCTCATTGCTTTCATTTGTTATGCATATTTATTTTGAAATGTGTGAAATGAAGATTTGCTGTTTTCTTTAATCTTGGTAACAGCTTTGAGGTCCTGGGATGATCTAAAGCCTCCTGACTGAAATCTGTGCTACTGTTGTCAATGTTTGTTTTGTTTATCAGCCCTCTCAACACTGACTAAAGCTTTACTTTTGTTTCTTGTGGTAGAGAATCTGCTCCAACTGTAGGATCTCCTCGAGTGGGTTCTTTTTGTATTCCTGTCCATACTTTTTTATTATATCACGTTATCTTTAAATATTTGCTGATGTTTTTGCTCAGAAAGCTAACATTGATTTAACCCAATTTGAAATGCCTTATTTAGGGATCTTGTTTAATGTAGCACTGAAATGTCAAGTTCTCTATCAGTATTATGAAAATCTGCTGAAAATGCTGTAAAACTGGTGGAACAAAGAGGTATATTTAATTAACATGCATTGTTTAAAACCCCAAACTTTTTTCATCGAGCTGAGAGTTTCTGGTAGTTCTGGACACAACTTGGATTTTCAGTAATTTATTTGAACATTGGGAAAACAATTGTTTTAATATCCAAATTGATGTGGAATATTCTTTTCTTTCCTTTTCTGAAGGATCTGACAGAAGAGCTGGAATCTCAGACGCTGCTTTTGACTTACCTAAGAGTAAAGGTGGGAGTCAGTCAAGTATTTGGTGTTTCAGATAGAAGAACTTGATATTGAGGAATTGTTTAATCTGTTGTCTATGCTTTCTGATCTGTAAAAGTTAATGTTTTATGACTTCATGTGTTTATGGTTGTGGAACTGTAGGACTTGGTTTGAAGACTCTTGGAGCAAATTCAGTGCCAGTTTATTAAACTGGTGTTGGTTCTTCATGCAGTAGGGGTATGCAGAAGTTCTGGGAAAACTGTGAGTGTGTTTGTAGTTCAAGGTTGTAGAAGTGACTTAGTTCACTCAGTGCTCTAAAAATATGTTAATACTTCTTGTAAAGTAAAAATAAGCAGAGGTGGGGGAAGAAGCAGGGAGGGCCTTAACTGTGATGTACTGTGCTTATTGCATGAGGTCTCAGATTCATTAATTGAAGCTCTTTGACCTGGTTTGAAGCTTACATTTGTTTATTCAGAATATGTTAATTACTTAGAAGTAGCATTACTTCAGTTGTGAGTATTTTTTTGGATGTCATAGGCTGGAAAAAATCTTGCCAAGCTGGAGAAAGAAATGGAAGAAAACTTGTTGAAGTTGCATGAAGAAAAGGAAAGACAACAAGAGAAGCTCTTCAAATTAAAGCGTGAAATTTTACTTAAAGAGAGAGAGCGGAAACTTGATGATGCATTAGACAAACAGGTAGACTTTATTACAATTTATGCTTCTATATTCAAACAAGCTCACTTAGGTGGTGTGGCATTTAATGTGCTCTAGTAACCTAAGCAAATGCCTTTGTCACTTTTTTGTTGTCTCTTTCAATTAGGCAGGAAGGAGAAGTTAGAGCTATTGAGCAAGGGGCAGCAATTGCGCACTGGTTGCCAGAGCAGTTTGTAGTTGATGCACAGGAGATGCAAGTATCTTAAGGCATGTGAACATCCTGCAGTTATGGAATTAGTTACAGCTAGGGCTGAGATGCTAAATGTTAGATGAGAAGTGAACGTGTTCTGTTCTTTGTCTTATGTGTTAGAGAGCAATAGTTTGGGCCTGGTTGTAAGAAGGCATGTTCCTAATGAATAATTAATTTTTGAATACTTAAATTTTCAAAACTGAACCTCTGTTTGCTTTTAACAAATATGCATTGAAAAAATTAAACAAGACTTTTGTCTTTTGGAGAATACATTGTTAACTGCAGTCAAAGTATTAAATATAAAACACTTTGCAAGCTATGTTACTAATACCTCTGAGCTACAGTAACAAGGAAACTGGTATTGACCTAGGCATTTTGAAGTGGTAAAGGAAAATCTATTAAACAGCACGGTGGGAGTATAATCCCACAAATTTATTCAATTCCTCTGTCAATGAGTGTTTCAAAGTGGTATTTGGGGTTTTTAATAAATTATTTTTCTGTATTGGGCCAGGTCTGTAGTAACAAAATGGCTGCTTTTGAATAAATGTCGATTCATCATGTGTCTTTTTCAGCTGGAGGTACTTCCACGCCTTATTCCTGTTTGTGAACAGTTTAAACAGCAATATAAAAGCTTTGCAGTTTCCCTGGATGCCACTAGACATGAATTGCCCATAAAGAATATTCACATAGAAGGAGATATGATAACATACCTTGGTATGAAAATTTGATTCATCAAACTTAGGTTCAGAAATAGTGGGGTTTTGGTATGGTAAAATACTTAACATTGTTATTGCTAGGTCTGTCTGTGGCCTGGAGGAATTTTGTGTGCTCTTAGAGCTTGTGTGGACATTGGCCTGCAACATTAGTCACATGTTTTGCTATGAATAATTCTTGTCTGTTTAACCACTAAACTGCGCTTAAACAAGGTTTTTATCTTGCAGCAGGAAAAAAATTAACTTTCTAAGCTAGGGCAGTCTTCATATAGACTTTCTTTAGCGAGTTTCTTTATCTGTTAACTGTATTCATGGCATTCCTCCTCCTTCCTTGTTTCTAATGGGTAAGCACGTTGTAGAAATGCTGTGATCTCATTTCTGTGTTTGAGAGATAGTCACGTGGGTAAACTTGCTCATGTTTCTTGTAGAACTGGAGCTTAAATATATTGTGTGTTGTCTTGAATTGGAGAATGTTTAATAAATTAGTACATGTGTTTTGTACTGAAGTGTGGAAGTTATGTTTTTAAACTGCTGTTCTGCAAGAAACAAGATTCTTAAACTGTTTACAGTAATCTTGCTTACACTTTAAAGCAAATGGAAAAGGTTTATTGAAGAATTTAGGAGGAATAGATACCTATCTTTGGTTTGTGAATGCTGAAGGAAAGGACTGGATAAACTTGATGTTGGGGGTACATGCCAATAGCAATATATGTAGCTGGTCAGGGAATTTTGGATGTTTAAAACTTGGGGTTTTTCTCTTGCATTTGTCTTGTAAAAATCTTTGTACTTGAAATGAGAGCTTGATTAGCAGTTTTAATAGCCTGTTACTGATGCTAGTCCCAATAGCTGAAAATAATGTGGCTTTCAGTTTTCTCATGGTGTGCTTGTGAAAGCTGAACAGTAGTTTTCCATCATCTAGTTCAGCTGTCTCTGTTGTTACTCCAGCTATTAAGTAATCATGTATTAAGTGATACCAGTGCATGCATTTCTGTATAATATCTTTAACATATATTGTAGATGAACTGCAAAAGCAGTTAACTATCACACAGGAGCTTCTGACAGAAATTATGCCAAGCAACTCGGAAGAAAGTGCAAAAACATGTGGTGTACTGAAAGAGCTTAAGGAAGTGTCTCAGAAACTGGATAAAGAGCTTCAAAGGTATTTACAAATCAGGTGAAAAGACTCATTGGCTAAATTCTCAGAGGAAAATCTACAGATCTCACCCAAATACACCCAGAACATAAATTGGAGGAGGCTTAATTGATGGAATAGTAGCACTAAGTTTAATTCTTTTTTTGTAGTAGACTTCTTTATTTCTGTCCCTACCCTACCTACAGCCAAACTAAAGATGTTTGGGTTATTTTGCCTGTGTATTCTAAGGGAATTACTTTAGTGTGCCGTTCTCTGACAGATTACTTGAGAATTTCAGTGAGCAAGAATAGCCCTGGCAAATATATAGGGGAGTGAACTCCAGGAGACAGGAAAGTAAGGTGGAAGCACTATGTCTTGAATAATAACCATGCAAATATATCATCCTTTAGCAGGCACAAGGAGCACAGAACAGTGTGGGGTTTTGTTCCTTAAATATTGTGTCAACAAATACAAAATATCACTGAGAGCATGAGGAAGAGATAAAGCATGATAAATTTCCTTCCTCCATTTCCCTAGAAGAGATTACAGCTAAAATCTTTGAAAATTGATAGTCTGTAAAGCTATGTGTCTCCCGTTCCGGCAAACTCCCCCTCCTATCCTACAAATTCTGGCCGTTTGGGAAGAAAATCCACATTTTAGTGTTTTGTGGTAGGAGGATGATATGAATGTCCAGGCATATAGCCTTTGGGCTTAACCAGAAGTTACTGTCCTCCAGAGCAACTGATTTAGCTTGCTTCATTTGTTCTAGGAGCTTCACACAAGTGGAGAACCTGTCGTTTGAAGTTAGTAAAGAAGTTTCTCTGCATAACCAAAGCATATGTGAAGAAAATCATGGACTAGATGTTGTGAAACGCTGGTACTTCAACTAAGTTTGTGTATTGTTTGCTGACGGGTGGGTACTAAATCAATGCCAGCAGAGTTTTTATCTTTTTAGTTCTTGTATGAACATATGAGTTGTCCAAATTTGCAGTTATACCAGCATATGAAACCAGCAGCGTATGTACTTACTAACAGAATAAACGGAGTTTTGTTCTGCATGCTGTCCAGTAAGGAGACATCTTTTTTTAACATGAATTTCTGTGACACCTTTCTCATCACTTTCTGCCTTGACAAGACTGAAAGATAAATAATAAGTGGTATTATTAAGAATAAATAGGTCATATTTGCTAATCTTCTTGGTTTACTTTCTTGCACCTGGATCCAAGTGTACTGATTTGCATCTCTTTCCAAAGTAGTTTTTCTAAAATGGAACAGAATGTAGATGTGGAATTGTGTATGTGGTATGGTGCATTTGCTGATCTCATCAGGAGGATCTGTAGAAATGTACAGCATGATCATTGGTCACTCAGTGAACATCTTCTGGAGGAACTCTTAATTGTCCCTGATTTCTGGATTTGCTGAGAGGAAAACTTATGCGGGCAGCAAGTACCGAGGCTGATGCTTGGAAGCAGCCTGGTTGCTTGTAACTAGAAGTGAAGAGTTTGGGTAACCTGTTGCCTGATTGTCTTGGAAACAAATTATTAAAACCATAAATGCCTTTGTATTAACTTGACGCCTTCTCTTTTAAGAATTCTTTTTTATTTTTAATAATAAAGACTATTTTCCACTGCTATAGCAATAGCCTTCATGTTTGAACATCTTCACTGGTACCCTGCGGAAGCTTTTGTTTCCATCTGGGCTTACGTAGGGCTAATGCTACACAGTAGATGCAGGGATGGAATTAGAGGCGCTAACCAGTCCCGATTGCAAGCTGTGACCTCCTGGCACCCATAATGCTGAGGCCAGAAGATTGTGAATGTGGAGAGAAACCTCAAACCTAACTACTGGGCGAGGGCCTTAGAGTGAGTATGTTGTGTTACAAACGTACATGCCAGATGTGGCGTGTTTTTTCTTTCCATTTTTGTATATGGCATGCATTTCTCTCTGAAAGACATGCAGTATCCTGGTTTGGTTTTTTCACCTGTGGAACCTCTTTCTGTGATGTTTTTTCAAAAGCTTTGCTTTGTGTTGCCTGCATAGTGGTATGTTTCTGGCTTAAGCTGTGTCTATAAATCTTTTGGGCCTACTCAAAAAATACTTGGAGTATTTGCCTTGCACTCCTTGAAGTGCTATTCAGACTTTCTTCCTGGCATTACTAAGAGTCTAACTAGATTCTTGTCTCTTATTAAAAATCAGGAGTAAATGAAGCTATAGTAATGGGATCAGTAAGATGTGCCATGCACTGGATGAGAAGTCAATATATAACGAACTACTAAAACCCTCCTTGTATAACATCAGTGTCCTTTTTTCCAGAGCAATGTATTCGTGACCCAGTGGGAAGGAAATGTGTTTTTTTAAGGTATTCATCTGTCATTTCTTCTTCCTTAAACACATTAGATGATCTGCACCTAATAATTCACCTGTGTGTGCTGCCCTTCAGCGTGTGAGGCATAGGTGCTGCATGCAGCAGGATCGTGCTCGGGGTCAGGAACATGAGCTGTGCCTATGAAGTTGGCCACTGGATGGGGAACTTCACTAAGCAGTCGAATCATAGGTTAGCTGCGAATTAGTTGTCTCTGTTTTTGGTGGATGGAGATCTCATTAGAAATGCTCCTGTATGATGAAACTGCTGATCAAACAGCTGTTTTTAATAGGTTTGGGTAATTGCTAGGATGTATGTCCTCATGCCTTTAACCTGCTTATGATAAGTATGTCATTCTAAGACTCAGAAAGTTGAGGGATCTTCTTAAATATGAGGGATTTAAGGGATTAAATGAAAATCAAGTTTATAGGATCTTGATAAGTCTGTCCCTACAGGCATAAGTCAGAATATCTTTCTTAGGGTTTCTTGATGGTAGACTTCATTGCTGGTCTAAAAAAAAGAAATTATTGAATTAAACCCGTCCTTCGCAGTCAGGTGGCTTTCTACCATTGAGATACTAGTGTTTGCATGTATATATACACCCAAATGTTACTTAAGCAACAGACAGCAATACAAATTTTCACTAAAAAGTGGAATGCTCTTAGTTCTCTTCCCTGAAGAAGGGTGGCAAATTCTGCTTGCTATGATCACAATTAAAGGCTCTAAATTTTCTGGGGCAGTAGTTCATCCTTGCTGCTGCGGGCAGCAGTCATTGTCTGTACAATAAGCCTAAGGCAAAGTGGGAGTCCTGGAGCTAAAGGCCAACTGCATGTACAAAACAATGAAGTGCTTGGGGATGTGCACTCATTGTTTTGGAAGAATCATAGGCATTGATTTGAGCATTCTGGTCATTCTTTTTCTTAAATTCAACACTAGTGTAATTCTTTGTACAAATGATAGAAGCGTTAGATAAAGAAGCCTAGCCTGTCCAGGAAAGAATTTTAAACTGTTTTGAACTGAGACTTTTCAATCTTGATTCTCTTGAATATTCTTTCTAAGTGGTTCTGTTTTGGCTCTTTGCAGAAGTGTTTTAGCCTTGTCCACCTTGAAATAGCCGCAGAATTAGATGCTGCCATATTTAACACTGTACAAAAACAACAACAAAGAACTGCAGAATCATTGGAGCAGGAGCTAAACAGATGTGACACCACTTATTTTGTATTTTCCACTTATTTTCTGACAATGTCACATGCTCTGAATCGGTTGGAATCCTAAACAACTTAAGCGTTCTTTTTATTCAGGTTATCAATATCTTTTTTTAAGCCTAGAATTAATAATGTTCCTCCTTCTGTAACCTGCATCGATGTAGATTTAGTTTTTGTGGTATCTAAATTTGTACAGTACTTACTATCTATCTATTCATCTTCTAGGCCAGAAGTTCTTGTTGACTGATTGTTAACATTCATGTGTTCTAAAGTGCTTTATTTTTTTTTGTTGGGGGGGACGGGGGAGAGCAGAGCAGAGCAGCACAGGGAAGTGCTTTTAACAATTGCTTTTAGTTTTTGGAAATGAGCCAGCTAGGTCTGAGAGCCTGAGTGGGGAGGGGGGAGCACAGAAATGTAGGTATTCAGCCCTGCAAAATTCTCATAGTTCTCTAAAAAGCAACTGGCAAAGACTTTAAACTAGATTTGCTCTGCACAGATTGCCTTGCCTGGATTCCAGCATTTCTTGGGAGGCTCTGACCATATACTCTTCAGTTATGCTGGTGTTGTCTGACACTTTTGACCACCAGCTCAGGAGGGCTGAGTCTAAGCTTTTTTTGCTGTAATTCCTGTGCTCCGTGCTGTAGGGTCACCAGTGATCAAGGTAAGGTCTTGCCTATGGTGCACTACAGTGGAGCTGCAGCCCAGGAGATAATCAAGGCCTGTTTGTCTCTTCACTGCTACCCCCAATCCTACAATTCCTTCAGTTCTTTGCTCACACTGGCTTTGAATGGAGCTGATTCTTTGCTCAGCAGCAGCAAGTAAGCAGCTCGTGACCCCAGCAGATGTTTCTGCATTTTAGGCTAATGAGAATTTACTGGATTACTGCAGCCTTCCCTGCCTCAGAGTAAATACTACTTTGTTGGAGATCTGGAAACTCATACTGAATATGATAAACAAACTGGCTGGTCTGTGATTGCCAGGACATGAAAAAGAGTTCCACGGCAGCAGAAGATCTAACAGCTCTGAAATGCACCACTGAGCCACACCAATTAAGAGCATTTCCAGTGATTGTGTGAGCATTCCTGTTCAACTCATAGAAATGATTTTTAGGTTGTTTCTTCCACTGCATTTGTGTGGTCTGTAAAGCACAAGGATGGAGGGTGAGGTTTGCAGAGGAGTCTCAAATGCCTCTGAGTTTCTTTTAAAATAATAATGGATATGCAGGACCTGTTGAGCTTCCTGCTATTTCAGGATCTTAAATTTCATGTGTTAGGGAAGCAAACACAATTTGCCTCTTAAACAAAAACTTAGTTATGTCTTATGTAGATAAAGTGTATTTGGAGATGGCCTGTAGGGTACCAAAATTGCATTCCTTGTTTTAATATCTATTGCATGGGGGGGTGGGGTAATTAAACAGCTGATTGAACAGTAGTTTTCAGGACTGCTAACCAAAAAGATACTCTGGTGCTTAATCTTTTCAGCAGTCAAGCTTTGTTGTGTGTTTCTTCAGAACTTCGACAGTATTTCTGTAAGTGAAATGGTAAACAAGTATCTAGGAGCGCAGCACTGATCCCCAGCTAAACCACGATGAAGCTTATTAGCTCGACTATAGACGATGTCAGTACACTTAGGCAACTACAGCGTATTATTGACAAGGTAAGTATAGAATCTCTATAGGCAGTACCCAAAGATGTCAAGAGCCCGTAACCCTTTCTTGCTACCTTCTTTCTCTTGAGAAATTTGTCTTCACCTAACTGAACAAAATCAAATTTCTCGACTTAATATGATTTGTATGATAAAAGGACACCTCCACCTGTTCCTAGTTATATAGGTGTCCAGCTGAATTTTTAGTAACCCTGAGTGTGGAGACTTCACAGCCTCTCTAGATCCCTTATTTCTGTATAAAACTCCCACCAAACACTTGACTATGCACAAACTTATATTGCATAGGTCGTATGTAGAGGCGGAGAAGAAAACTGGGAAGTAATTTCTTGCTAAATGACTTAATGACAACTGCTGCTAATTAAGCATGGTGCTCTATTCCTGTTTTAAATCAGCATGTGGCCATAGGAATGACTTCTTAGCACCATTTCAGTCATTTTGTCAGGAATTAAATGGTATAGTACTGTGAAAGATCAGCCTCTTTTGTTCTGTAGATGATTAATAAACATTTTTGACATAACTGTAATAATTACGTTCTCAATGCCATTATCCTATTGTTATATGCTACTCAGATTACATTCTTATTTTAGATGTGCTCTTTAATTATCCTTTCCTTGTAATTTTGTTCTAGAGATGCTTGTATGCCTGGGAGGCAGGATCAGTCTTGTTTCTACCACTCTGTATCTGGACTGATGTAGTTTGTTAAAAGACATTAACCTCATGGCTGGTAAGCTTGCAGTAGTACAGCAAAGCTGATAGGACACTTTTTTTGCAGTTATCGGTTTCTACATTACATATCTATGTTTGGCTAACAGAAAGGAGGCTGTCATAGAAACACAAAAGGAGAACAAAACTAGGAGTTAAAGAAATGGGTGTGGGGTTTATACCATGAATATAGTGCTGTAAAAATTAACTAGAGACCTTTTTCTTGTCTGATGGTATGTAATGACTGACATGAATGTTTTTTCCATTGGGAGGGGGGCACAAATGATTCTGGCTTCCCTAAGGCTGGTGACTTGTCCAGTTTTGGGTGTTTTTTAATTTTTCACCCACGTTCTGCTGAAATCTAGTGTGTACGGTACTTCATGCAAAACTAAATAAATTAGTTGGTTTTACTTATGTACACAATTTACGCATATATTATCAAAATCTTTAAATAAGTGAGTATTACCTCCTGTGCCTTTAAGTCTGGTCATCTGTGTGGTGGGTTAGTGATAATACTCATGCTGAGGCAGTTAAAAAGGGCTAATTATTAATGGTGTGATCCTACCACTTGATTCTTGTGAGTAGCCTTACAGATTTGAATTTTGCAATTGAGTGGAAAAAAGCAAAAGGAGGCACAGCTGAGAGCAGCAGTACTCAAGAATTAGTATTATTTAGAGCTTAGTGTTAACTCTTATTTTTTGTTTGACACATACCTGTCTGATAAATTTAACATTACACATAGCTTATTTACTAGGTAGATGGGACTTTTGGAGGGGAAGTTCTTCTGCAGAGTAACGATGAGAATGTACAAGTGGTCAGGATATTAATTAGATCTACCAATACAGATTTATTCACACCTTCTTCTATAAATTGCAGTCTCTCCCTCACCTTTCCAATGCACCAGTATAGCCATACCAATCCCCCGCACCACAGACTTTCAACCTGGACAAGTGCCTGAGATTCCTAAAATTTCATGAGGAGCAGAATTATGTTTTTTGTAAACGAAATAAAAATCTGAACTATGCACAGTGCAAGCGGGTGGGTGAATATGGCCCATAGATTTCACTGATGAATAGTTTTTATACATAAGCAGTTCTTATAGAACTTCCTTTAAACTCTTAACTATTACCAGATGTGGGTTGCAGGCGGCTGCTGGAATTCCAACACCTGTTGCATCACACTAAATAGGATTCATTTTGGCAGGCACAGAAAATTCCATTTCAGTAACTAAATAGTTTGAAATGATATCTAAAGCCTCTTTTTTACACACACACCCCCCAGACCAAGCTGATCCTAGCCTTATTTACAGGATTGCACATACTTTCATAATTAGAAGATGGTTTGCAGTCTTTAGAGAATGTAATTGCCTGATATTGCTTGTAGTCAGTAAATACCAAATAGAAAATCTTCAATTTTGGAAGAAATCTCTCCTTTAAAAAATGTTAACAATGATTTAAAAGGGCTGTACTCCACATAATGATAATTTCTAGCTGTGGCTTTTGAAATGTAGAAATACAGAGTTTTGTGTTCAAAAATACTGCAGCATTATGCTGCAGATGATGGACCTCCATTTTAGAAGTGTACTCTGCTGCATTTATCAGTTCATTGTTGAATCCAGTTGCTGCTTTGAAGTCCATACCCAGAGCTTTTTCAGAGATGTGGATGACTACAGAATGGGTGTTTAGTGGCACTTCGACTTTTTTGGTACATATTCTGTAGGTCTCAGACATGAGCCTGTAAGGAATCCTTTGTGGGTCTGCTCTAGAAAAGAGGTATGGATTAAGTGTAGAGATAATTCTTTTTTTAGGAAACATGATGCTGTTTCACTCAAAACGTTTCTGATCTTTGCAAAATTATTACAAAATCATTGCTTTGATTGGTGAGATATTGTACATCAATTATAGGCTGCTATACAATGAGAACAGCAGATGTGCTTCATTTTCAGGGCTGCTATACCATGAGAACAGCAGAGGTGCTTCATTTTCATTTTGCCTCCTTGTATTCTTTAATCAAAAGATTCCAACATGATCTTAAGTGTTACTCTTAGGAAGGAGACTAACATTAGTGTTGCTGTTTTGCAGGCAGGAAAATACTGAGGCGTATAAAGTTCTGTATCTGAGAATATGATGAAGCTGAAAAAGAATTTGGAATTACCAGATTTTGCTTTATCTTTGCATGTTTCAGTTTGTCTCAAAAAAACCCCAAAAAAACCAAACACACCCACCCCCACCCCCCACCCCCCCAAAAAAAACCCCAAAACCAGAAAAAACCCCCACAAAACATGCCAACTTTAATGTATTTTTTAGTAAGTTGCTTCTCATAAAGCCTAGCTGGCTTGCTTGGGAAACAATCTCTATGGATCTAGAGTTTGAATAAACTGAAAGAGAATGCAACACTAAAGAAGAATCCACTCTTAATTTAGACAATCCAGCTATTGACATTTCTAGTTAAGTTGCAAGGCCAAGCTGTGTTATGAAACAGTTATTTTATTAAAGAGTATCATAAACTGTTTGAAGTGAGACCTAGGTTTGACAGATTCGATGCAAGTTAATGATGATTTCAACTGTGCCATAGTTGCATTTAGTATAGAGAAAGAAAACTAATGTTCTAGCCAAACATTTGTAGAAAAATACAGCTGTTATAATGCCCACCATTCAGATTTTTTTATCTAATTCCATGTAAAACCAGTGTAATGCCAGTCAAACAGACATCACCCCGAAAAATACTAGTGCAAGCTTTGTGGAGAGCATTCATGTCTTAAGCTAATTAACATAATCAACAAAATACATTACTGGTTCTTACAGATACAGTCTCACTTATAGCCTTGACCATCACAGCTGGTACAACTCCTAGTACAGCATTTGAGTACAATTATACATTCTGAAGAACGGGAGATCAGAGGTAAAGCCCTATATACTTTAAAGATGGAGAGAAAAGATGTGTTAGGAGGGCCTCTTTTTGACTTCGTGCTTTCTTGCACGTGTCTTCAATTTTGGGCGAACAAAAGAGTCCCTTGATAGCTCTCATAGCATTGTTTGTCATGTGAAGATACATGAGCAATGAAATGAGCAAGAGAGGAGCAGTTGGGCTTAAATAGCACAGCAGCAAGCAAAATGGATTCAGCTTACATAATATTAAAAGCTGAAAGCTGCTCCAAGACATTCTGCAACTCCTCCCACAGATGAGCTATAGCTAGAAAAATCCCACTAAAAATAAATAAAAATAACCTTTCCCATGGTGGTGAACAATCTTAAAAAAACTTCTTGTTCAGTAGTGGGAGCGTAATTCCAATGATCTTATTGTATTGAATAAAACTCCTTCAGTTCTCTGCCCTGATCTTGACAAATCTGTAGACAAACAGTAAAGGACTGTTGATGTAGTAAGAGGGGTTTAACTAGGTGGTTTCTTTAACACTTCTAAACTTGCCTGGCTGTGATTTTACACTGTTGTGTCCAGTCCTAGAAACTGCAGTGAGCCTTGCAAAATAAATAGTCCTTTTGATTTGGGACTCATTTGTTTGGTACAAAGAATTTTCAGGTGAGGCACGTGTTTCAAAGCCCTAGCCTAGGTGGTCGTTGGTTTTTGTTTAAGTTTTCCCTCTTCTTCTAGACTTGTTAACACCTCTCCACAAAAATAAGACAGTGCTGTTTTAAGACAGGTTTAAGTAGGAAAATGTAGCCACATCTAGCAGTGTTATCCATTACTGAAGATAATCTGAACTTATCAAAAAGCTACTGAGTTTTTTGAAGTGATGTCTCGTACTAAAATTAGTGTATGTTTCAAGCAATATAGAAATTTAGGCACCATTTTGTGCTCTCCTGGCTGGGGCCTGATCAGCCTGTGAAGTCGTGTTGGTGAAGTAGACGGGGAAACCTCATTCCTTTTTGATGACTTTGTGTTTTTAGGGAATGGATTGACTTGCAGAAAATGTGTTGGTATTGATACTGCTAAAATATATGGTGATTGAAATAATTTTGAAAGAGAAAAATAATTTTAAAAGTTTAGCAGCTTTAGCAACATGATTTGCTGGTTTTCTTGTGAGAAGCTAGGAGAAAGGGCTTTTGGTAAACCATTAAATTAACTTTTGGAAACAAATCTGTATTTTTGCTAAATTAAATGCTGGACTCCATATCAGTGATTTTTAGAAGAAATGGAACTGAGGTTCAAATAATGAAAATAATCTAGAAAAAAATAGTATTTTTAAAGTTTTTTTCAGGGGGGTGGGGGGTGTTGGGGTGTGGGCGAACTGATTCAAACTACCTATGTGGCAGGTTTTCATTTATTCATGGGAGGAGAGCTCAGCTCTGTTGAGGTACATCTGGGATTCTGCGTTGTCTCCAGCAGGGATGGGAGAAGTCATTCTTTGATATCTATGTGCAGCATTGAATCCGTCGCTGTGAGACTTGGCATTTACTCTGTCACCTCGAGTTTGCTGTTGCCTTGCATATGCTTCTCCCGCTGCACCCTCTTCAAACTGGTGTAGTGAGGGCTCCCCCTCCTGTCTCGAGCCCCTGTGACCACGGACTAGGACAGAGGGATGGAGATGGATAGATCAGGGCCTAGGGATGGAGGAGGACAGAGCAGCATCAGTGCCGGCACCGAGTTCTGAGTTGGAGAGCAGTTCTTTGGCAACACTCAGAGGAGTGCCTGGGAGTACAAAGACTCATTTAATGGGGCCAGCCCATGCGGGGGGATGCTGTGCCCAGGTCCAAGCTGCTGGGACCTTTAGGGAGTTTTGGGGACCTGAGCTTCTGCAGCTCCTGCATCTGCGTGAGGCACACCGGCCCCCCTGGGGAAGCCGAGGCGGAGGGCAGGGAGACCAGGCAGGTACTCCCGGGGCTGGCTGGGCTCGACGGACGAGGCACCGGTGCCGGAGCAGCCGGCCCGGCTGGGCTGTCAGAGCTGCAGGGGAGGGGGGTGGTGGTGGTGGTGGTGGTGGTGGGGAGCGGTGGCCGCAGGTGGGAGCCCGCCGGGGCTGGGCGGGCAGCGCACCTGGGACCCGGCCGGGGCGGGCTGCGGCGGGGCCCGGCCCCCTCCCCCGGTGCACGCTGTCAGGAGCAGGCGGGGAGCCGCAGACAAAGAGCGGGGGCCGGAGCCGGAGCCTAGCGGGCACCGGGGCCAGGAGGGGGCGGCCCGGGGGCGGGGACGCGGCGGGGGCGGTGGCCAAAGGCACCGGGGAGCCGAGCCCGGGAGCGGGGCGACGGGGAAGCTCGGGCTGCGCTTGCCGGGAACAAAAGGCTCCTCCTGGCCGCGGAGATCGCCGTGGCCTGTGGCTCCCGAGCCACCATGCCCCGCAGGGAGCCCGGCTGCGCCTGGGGGGTCCTCTTGACCCTCTGCAGCCTGAGCGCAGCCCAGCCCCGGGAGAGGCAGTAAGTACCGGGAGGAGGTCGGCAGCTTCCCCGTAAAGGGTGGCGGGGGGGACGCGAACCCCTGTGCTCCGCTAAGGGCTCCGGGGGTGGCTGCACCAACCACTTAACAAAGCCTGAGAAAGTCCCCTCGAGGGGCTGGGGTCGGGGAGGCGAGCTGCGGCGGCTCCCGAGCCTGCAACACGTTTGTACTCGCCGGTGCAAAAGTGCATAGCAGAGGGAAAGGCGGGGGGCGGGGGAGGGAGGAGGAGGAGGAGGAGGAGGGGGGGGGGGGGGGGGGAAGAAGAAAGCCGCCACAGAAATACCTGCCTCTAGCTCCTCCAGCGAGTGGTTGCAAAGCTTTTATCTGCAAACAATTATTTAAGGAATCCGGGGTGTTGCGCAGGGGCTGCTGTTGTGCTTGGGATGGTTGAAGGTACTCTTGGTTGCTCCCGAAGAGCATGTGAGGCATTCTTGTGGGGAGAATCATCCGGGTTGAATCCACAGCTCGTTCTGGTGTGTTTAGGTTAGCTTTGGTTAAGGTTTGCTTTGTTCTTTACCCCGAGCTTATTCTAGCCCATCAACATCATTGAATAGCTGCATTAACTGAGTGCCATGGAGAACTTATTTTCACTTGCTTACTAGGAAATATTTCATGTCCTGCCAAGTTTTAGTGTAACCTGACAGAGCTGTTAGTCAAATGTGCATAAAGGATCTGTCCAGTCACTGTCAAGTTAACTGTTTAATTGTCAAGTTAAATATTGAAATGCCACTTATTAAGTGATTTAAATGGCTGTACCAATGGACTGATACTTCAGAAAGACTTGCACCAATTTAGAACAATGTGAATACATGTGCTTCACATATGGCACTATAGTGCTGTGCTTATGTGACAGTTTGAATCTAATCATTTCATACTGGATGCAGATGGTACTCTTTCTCCCTCCACAGCTAGATGGGCTGTCTTTCTTACCAAGAATTTGCAGGCTAAGTAGTAACTTTTTATTGTTATTTATTATTGTTCTGATGAATTTTCAAACCTGGCAACCATAAGGTTTTGAATCTGCAAGTACCCCATGCGATTTAACTCAAATGCCACAGAGATCTGAACTTCCTTTGGGGGTAGTGGGATCTCCATGGCAATGAGGCCTGCTGAGAGAGAAACATGGGGTTGGAATTTGATAAAAGATTACTTGGGGGGCTGTAAAACACCATCATCGTCATCCCAAAGTGATAATTAATCATGAACTAAAGCAACCTGGCTTATGGAACTGTAGAGAGGCATGAGCTGAGAAATTTGGCTTAAAGTCATATGAGCAATTGCATTGTTTTAAAAGTTCCTTTTGGTTAGAAAAAACTCCAGAAAGGTGTGTCATGAAGAGAATATAAATGTGTTGCTTACAGCCCAACGCATCAAAAAGCTCAGAGCCTGTAATGCTTTTAGTTGGCAAGTTCATGGCATGGTGCCATTCAGCACAGAGTAATGGTACAGATTCCATTCAGAAACAAGGGTTGTAGTATATATGGGAGGTCATCTAGGGTGGCTTTAAAACTGTATTTGTGCCTGCTAAAATAATTCTTTTTTGCTGGGGTTCTTAAACTTGCAGGATATAATTGAACACAAAAGTGGTAGCAGAACAGAATTAGAGCCCAGTCTTGTAACTGCAGTTTCTGGGCTGCTTGTATATAAATTGGGAGGTTAGACATGTGACACATATGCAAGACTGCCTCATAGAAAGTGTGGAGTGTCAGCACTGAGAGTCATTTTTTTAATGTATCAGGTTGAACCATGAAAAATAGAGGCAAAAATGTTAGAAGTATCTAATCTGTTTCAAAACAAAGCATTATCTACAAAACTCTATTGGAGGTTTAGGTGCCCTCTTACTCTTTTGTGAGTTTCAGCTTTTTTATGATTAGCTAGTTGTAGATTTAGTTTGTTTTTATATATAGCGTATAAATAAATCTATAGTTTACATGCAATAAACATTAATGCTACTGTCTTTAAAGAGTAAGCATTTGTAAGCCACTTAGGCTCTGTTCATTTCTACGTGCATTCTGCATTTATTTTATGCATATTAGAGACAGGCCTAGACTGATGGTGGGTGCAAATGTGATGCTGCAGGGCAAATATGTTACAGAGTAATCTGTTCTTTTCCTTTTGTCATACATAGTGACTTACAAGCAAAGATCGCACTCTTGTTTCTGTTCTTGACCATCCACCTCCAATTTTGCTCCTCAGGGGCTATTTGATTGCAGCACCTTCTGTTTTCCGATCTGGCGTTGAGGAAGCCATAAGTGTAACCATCTTTAACTCCATCAAGGAGACAACAGTCCAGATTCAGTTAGTAGTCAAAGGAGAAACTGTGTCACGAGGCCATGGAACAGTTCTGGGTAAGTTCCTGTAAGTCTGACCTTGAGAACTAGTTTATAAGTTGAGGTGCTGTGGGAGCACACCAGTACCTCTTTGAAAATTGCTTTAGGTTATGACAGAACTGGAACCAAACTGATATTTAATTAATTGACTGCTGCTAAACGTTCTCAGTTGATTGTGCTAATGTGGTTTTTATGTATGTGATCTGAAATATCCAAGGCTGATAATTGTGGAATACCAAGACATACAGAGGCCCTAGATAATTGATATTAAAGAGTTTTATAGTGAGTATCTCTCATTTTGAAACCGGAATGTTTGACACTGGGAAGCTGTGTAAGGAATGATACAAGTTCACTTTAAAGAAAAATACACAATTACATCATCATCATAAATTTTCTACCTTATTTTCAAATGAGACTGCTGAAATGCAGTCTCCCCAGTCTTCAGGACTGAGTAGGGCTGAGAGAGGTGGTAATATTTGTGCAGTTGGGTAAGTCTTTAAAATCCAAGACAGATACCTCTCTGTCCTGTGTGTAAAGACAAAAAGTGTTTTGGTTATGTCCAGCTTAAAACCGAATGAATTTACCTTAGTGCAAATGAAGTCCAGCAGCACTGTTCCACCACTGCTACTAGTGGTGTAAGCTGTAATGTAGACAAGGCTCAGGCAATCAGGCTTTTTAACCATCATGCTTTAACCCTTCTGTGTGTAAGAACTGGGAGTTATAGAAAAAACATTTCCTTTCGTGGAACAGATTGTTTCTGGTTTTATCCTCCTCTTCTCTTTGAAATTGGCTGACAATTGCTAAGTAATTCAAAGGGAGTGTTGCTTACACATGTGGACAACATATGCTAAAGAGAAATCTTGGGTATGGCTGTATGCAGCAATCAAAATAGATTCTGTGAGTGTTTGTTTTGAGAATTATTCAAGTCCCAAAAGAGGTCAAGTCTGTTTTACAGCAAAATACTTCTGTAAGCGTAGGATACCCTGTGCTGAAACCTCAGCCTTGGTGGTACTCTCTAACTGTAGAGCACTTTGCAGTTTACCTTGTGCAAAAATTGTAAATAAATGTTGACCCAGTTCATTTTGGAGAGCTCTACTAGGTCTGACTTGCTCACCCTGCAGATTGTTTTACACAGTACATGAAAATTACTTCAGGTGAAATCATAATGAAGGGGTACTGCAGCTAGCAGTTCTGTGACATGGCATCTCCTTTCAGTCAACTGCAAATGTCTAAAATGTTAGTACCGTAGCCTGAGGAGAATAACTCTCTCTCTCTCATTTCAGATAAAAGAACAATTAAACTGAAGGTGAGTGTCAGTTATTTTAATGTTTTTGGTGAAAACATGAGGGACTTGTCTTCAATCACATCAGGCATTGCTCTCTGAGCAGCTGCGGCACAAATACAGGTCATGTTCTGGTGCACACACTGAGGAGGATGCAAGCTTTGCAAGAGGAAGAGCGAAGAATGAAAAAACAAAGCTTAATCCATCACAGCTTATCAGGCCCTTACACCACTGAAGAAAATCAATGGCTGAATCTGTGTCTCATTGTCAATGTAGAACTTTGTTGTGATTATTTTATAAGAATGGCAGTACATATGGCTAATTAAGTGATGTGGAGCATTGCACAGACCACTGAAATCCATAGTAGTGGCAGGTTATTGAACATTGTGTCTCTGCTAGTTACTCTGGTAATGCTATATTATTTAAAAAGCATAGTTTTTCACTAGTTTTGCTACGTTTTAACCATTGACATCAGTAATATTTTTGCCATCAGCATAGTCCATAAAATGAAGCTTACACTTGCTGAAGAGATGGAGGGAATGAGAACAACTTTTTTATTTCCAAAGAGGATTTGTAGTGGAGTAAAAATATGATGAAATTAAATGCAATTCTGGCAGAGAGTTGCACTAGCCATTAAAAAGACATTAAATACGCTTACCTTAGTAAATTACATTTTTAAAGCAGTATCTGGCTTTATTTGAATCCCTAGGATACTGGAGATCTGAGGTGCAGTGAAAAGTAGTCATTCTTACAGCAGAAAGACATCCTGTGAAAGATCTCCCCTGCTCTGCACCTTGCATGAGTTATCCTTCCTCATGCCACAGAGTGAGCTAAATGCTACTAGTTCAGAGTTCACTGTTCGTTGAAAGAAGTAATTTAGTTTATGCTATATGTAGGACCAAGTGATACCATACAGAGAAAAATGAAGCCATTTTCTTGGTTTCTGTGAGATAATTTGGCTGTGCTAGTACAGGACCTTCGTCTTCATCTCTCTTCCTAGATCTTTGAAAAGTAGGGTTTTCAGTCTTGTTGATAAAGCATGATCAAAACATTTGCAACTGGAAGAGGTGTATTATGTGTATCATGTGTGGTGATTTGTGGTGGAAGATTATTGCTTCAAGTGTAGGCAAAATAGAGCTGGACTGAAGAACAAGTCTTAAAAGTGTTGGATCTGTTAACTTAGGACTTGCTTTGGAGTTGTCAGCTCTGATGGGAGGTAAATGGGGTAGGTGAAACAAATCATATAAATATTAAATTGTGATGCGCTTCTGGAATAGCAGTAGGCTCTGGATAGTATACTAGATGAATCCCTGTAGCATATGACCCTGGGGAAAAAAATTTCCGTACTGCATCGCTAGCTCTTGATTGAAGCTGGTCATGTCTGAATAAGTCTCTTCTGTGCAGTGCCATAAGAAAAAATGGCCTCTTTTCAGTAGATCCAGGTATTTGGGAACAGTTCTATTGTATTACTGTAGCAGAGCACCTACTGCATCATCTACATTATCACTGGCCTGTAAGTAAGCTAAAGCCTCTGATTCACAGAAGGCTAACTTGCTTAGCGATGGTCTGTTGTGCCCGATTGGATCTCCTCTGCCTTGGTGGCGTACCCCAGAGTTGTCTTTGCCTTCTCTGTAATTACTATATGGCTGATGTTGATACTGCTCTGTCCTGTCAGCGTTTAAACTGTGCCTGGGAATTAGGTTCTAGGAAGGGTTTGATACTTCCTCACTCTTTACTGTGTTAATGTACAAGTGTGTAAGTATTACTTTCATTTTGAGAAGGTGTCATGTAGACCTGTGTAATAGGAAACATCAGCAGTTATACCAAATGCTGTAATTTCTTTATCCAAAGACTCACTGTTGAATAAAATATGCAGTTATTGCTGTTTTCATATTTATTTTATTCACTTTCAAATTATGACCTGTTATCATAATATTTCTGTATTATCAGACTTTTTGCTTCATAATTTTTAATCTAATTTAATTTTAAAAGTCTTTTAGTTCTCTGAAGAACTGATTGAAAATGTGCAAGCGTGCATATTTTGTTTTGGCGGGGTTTTTTTGTGGGCTTATCCTTTTTTCCTCCCATCAGTAGAGCCGTGTCTTCCATAGCATGGTTGACTTCCCCATGTAACACATCATCTTTAGTGGAAGCTGCACATGTAGATCAAATACCACTTTGCTTGAGTGATAAAGGGCAGAAGAGAATTTCCTGCCTGTTTTTAGCATGACTTTACCTCCTTTGAAGTTTATACATTGGAAAATATCTAGTATGTTCCTCATTTTCTTTTTATTACTAACACATAGTTGCACTGAACAAGTGCCTGCTCTTTGCTCACTTCAGTGTCAGTTATGTTCCCCAGAAAGCGCAAAGGCTTTTCTGTGTCTTCCTCAACTTGTGGTCTGTTTTCTAGGTGCCTTCAGGACTTCGTGGACAAGCACATCTAAAAGTCTGGGGCAACCGGCATTTAGCAGAGGAAGGCTACATTTTTCACAACTATACCACAGTAACCATTGACAGCAAGGGATCATCAGTGTTCATCCAGACTGATAAACCTGTCTATAAGCCCAAGCAGAAGGGTAAAGTGACCTTGGAGAACTTGCCAGATGCTAGGGCTGCTTTCAAGCAAAACTTTTCTTGAGGGTAGATTCTAGGATGAGATATTCTGCTCAGTGTCAGCTGTGATGACTAATAAATTTCCTCTTTTCCTTTTTTAGTGTTGATAAACCTCTTTATGGTGACTTCTGACTTGAGACCAGTCAATGACAGGGTAAAAAAAACTTTTCTTTCACACTGTAAAATATGATGGAATACTTGGCAACCTGTGTTTTATTCTAACGTACATTTAGCAGAAATATAGTTGGATTTTTTTAACCTATTTAGGCATATCTTGGGATTGCTTGTTGTTATTTACAATTTAGTTGGTCACATTACTGATGAAGGAGAATACACGCTTTTGTAACACTAGGAAATATGATGTAACTATGCCAAAGCAGTTAGAATTTTTCAGACTTGCACTTTGTTTAGGTAATGCACGGATATGCAAGGTGTTACTTCTCCACTTGGATGTGTGAGGGAAATGTGTGTTTCTCAGGCTAGTCTTACCAAAATAGAGATGTTTAAACTTTGTCACTTTGTGCTGTGTCTCAGCAGTTCATCACAAGAAGCGGAAAAGTAGCTTTGTTTTGTAAAGCTTTTTATTCTTTTTTTTTTTCTTTCCTTTCAGATTGAAGCTTATGTGGTGGTGAGTATCTGTCTGCCAATCATCTAGCATGTATCCTATAGAGGCGCAAGATTCTTGTAGCCTTGAGAGGAACCAGTCATGCGTCTGTGCCTTTTCAAGTCCATTATGGCCGTTCCCAACTGTAACCTGTGCAATTATCTCTATCCCTGTGTCTTTAACTGATCTTTGTGTCTTGCTTTTTTTGTTATCATCAACAAATATACTTGTTTTCTACTTCAGTTTCAGAAATCCATTCCCATTTTTCAGCCTGAGAAGAAATTGGCTAGATTCACTGGGGTTAATAAATGTAACAGTCCCACTCAATTTCTCCCTTCTTTTCAATGCAGACACACTCCTATCCTTCATCTGGCTGGGCTGATATAGCAGGGCCATTCTCATCTCTGCACCCAAACATTATGATAGTGGACAATAGAAATTCATGGCAAGGAAAGGGTGCTCCTGTCTTCTTCCTTATGAGGTGAATGAGAGGTTCCTTCTGTGTCTAGTCTTTTTTTTTTTTTTTTTTTTTTTTTTTTTTAAACCATGTGTTTTCTTTAGCTGTCAGCAAGCAGAAGAATTCACCCTCTTGTTTGCATTCAGTCACAGATTTAATGCTGACAAAAACAGCGGGATTAATTTCATCTGACTTAGTCATCTAAAAAATGTCTTGTTAGTTGTACAGCTCCCTTTATTAATAGAAAGAAAGCATCTTCAGAGGCCAGTTCATCCCATCGAAGATAGGTGTCTTATAAGATAGGTGAAAGATCTGTCACTTGACAGTGCTTGTGTGCATTGGTTATAGAAGCAGTGTCCTTAAATGAGTCTGAATTTTAGAATACCCCCTGGTAAAGTATCTTCGGAAAAATTTTGGCAGGTGTTAGTTACATTTGAGCTGTTAGTGAAGTGTATATATTACAAAATGAAGTTCTTTGTTGCAAACTGAGTTAAATGTGTTCGTGATATTCATTTTCACTGTGATGTTTCTCGTTCCTAAACCACTATGCAGGATCCTCGGGGGTCTCGTATGATAGAGTGGAGCAATTTGAAACCATTTTGTTGTGGTAAGTTTCAAATTATTTTTTCTCAGTGTATTGTTGTTTGCCTTTGCTTCTGCTTATACTGAGTTGTGTTCAACAAGCCTTGACAAGGGATGATGAGTGACATGGAGTTCATAGTATGTTGTTTCCTTTTTCAGGTATTGTAAATATGACTTTTCCTTTGTCTGATCAGCCAGTGTTTGGTGAATGGCTCATATTTGCTGAAATGCAGGGGCACACATACAACAAATCCTTTGAAGTTCAGAAATACGGTGAGTTGTATCGAAATCAACTTTGGCTATAACTCCAAGTGCATTTGGAAGAACAAAATATTATGAAATGTTCTTACTTGAGATGAAACTTTTAAAAGGTCGTGAGGAAAAACTCTTTAGAGGCTATGTACTTCAGGGGTATAGACATTTGTAACTTAATCAAGCCCTTTGTTCCTGTCCTCCACACTTCATAAAGGACCTGAAATGGGATGTCATATTGTATGATCTATTCATGTAACAAAGATTTAATTTTGCTTTGGAAAACTCTTTAAGGTGCTTTCAGTCTGTCAGTGCTTTCCTTGCTTTCCCAGAGCCCTCCTTGAAATTCTGAATTCTTTTTTTTGCTACCCCCTTTTTCAGTCTGAGTCCCTCTGATGAAAGGTGGGCATCGTTACACCCAGCACACAATCTATGACATCTGACCTGATCACACAAGCATTTGTAGGCACTGACAACTGCTAATATCTCACCTGTATTCCTAACATATTGTGGAGGAGTCAGTAGCGAGTTGTCCTCTTTACCATGTATCTAAGAGAAACAGCTCAGGCTCAAATCCTGGAACACAGATTCCTCTGAAAAGCAGTAAAAATCTCAGGGTGTTTTGCTAAGGTCGTCTCGCCTAGATGGTCACAGTTTGCGACTTTTGTTGATTCGTTCTCTGCTGAGTTCTGTCCCTTCTAGTGTTAGCTACGCTGCCCTCATCTGACCATAAGCAGCGAT
This sequence comes from Falco cherrug, assembly GCF_023634085.1. Lineage (NCBI taxonomy): Eukaryota > Metazoa > Chordata > Aves > Falconiformes > Falconidae > Falco > Falco cherrug. The sequence goes on along the minus strand of NC_073700.1, from coordinate 43,995,335 downwards.
CTTGTCAGAGCTGTATATGCTTTTGCTATAACCTGGACAGTAAGATCTCCTTGAAAAGATTCTGTTGTATTTCTTTTCATTGTAGTATTACCAAAGTTTGAGTTGCTGATTGATCCCCCTCGCTACATTCGTGACCTTTCACTCTGTGAAAAAGGAACTGTCCATGCCAGGTAGGAACATGTCCCGGATAAAGTTTCATTGTTACGGACTGTAGTACAGCCACAGGATGGTGCAGTCACTGGAGCTTGAATCTTCTGCAGACTTTTTGGATGCTTTCTGGTCCTTGTCAGAAGTTTTCCTATGTAAGAACCATCATAAAACGTGTTGACAATAACAAGCTGGAAAACATTCTGTGATATTTCTTTCTGTTTTCTAGATGTGCAGGTCACATGGTACTAGCCTTGATATAGTCAGGAAAATGCTGACTGTTATTCTGGAAGTTATTCATTATCTTCTTTTCATTGCAGATATACATTTGGAAAACCAGTGACAGGAAAGTTAATTGTCAATATGACTATAAATGGTGTAGGGTACTACAGGCATGAAGTGGGACACCCTGTCCTCAAGACCACCCAGGTGAGGGAGACCACGGAGTCAGCTGCAAAAAATTACCTGATCTGTACTCTTTGACATTAGTACCAGAGCTCTATTTAATGTTACTGATGGCATATCAGAAAATAAATGAATGAATGCAATAATTGGGTCCAGTGTAATAAAGATATTACGTATATTTACATTGTGTGTTTATGATTTGGGGGGGATGAGAATTTGTTGGCATAGTATTGATCTGGTTTTAGAGCATATAGTGGTGAGGGAGAACATGAGAATGAGGGACTGTGACAGAGCTAGTGGATGGATAAGGGAGGAAAATGAAACTTGCTTGCTTTCTTCCTTGCTTCGCCCACTCTCCAATTCATTCATTCCACATCCTTTAAAAATACTGCTGCAAACTCACTATAGCAAGTGCCTACACTTTAGATTTGGCTTCTAGACCCTTTTTGAGTGTGAATGCAAACTTATGTTTCTGTTCCCCAACACACTTTGTAGATTGATGGCTCTGCTGTTTTCAATGTGTGTGTGAAAGACATGATGCCAGCTGATGTTCCAGAACATTTTAGAGGCACAGTCAATATCTGGGCCACGGTGATCAGCTCTGATGGAAGCAAGCAGGTTACATTTGATGACTCAACACCTGTTCAGAAACAGCTGATTGATATCAAGTACTCCAAGGATACCAGAAAACATTTCAAACCTGGACTGCCTTACAAAGGAAAGGTAAGATTAAAAGTAGAGACACTGTCATGTGGCTGATATAAGGTTATACTGACTTCATCCCAGGATGTTATACCATGTTCTGGTGTATTTTTCCCACCTGCTGTTTCTGTCCTTGACTGGAATTGCCTATAATGTAAAAACTGTTGTTCTGTAAATGAAACACTGTGTAGGTAGAAGTCACTTACCCTGATGGAAGTCCAGCTAACAAAGTCACTATCCGAATTAAAGCTGAACTCACACCAAAGGACAACGTTTATACAAGTGAACTGGTATCAAGAAATGGCCTGGTGGAGTTTGAAATCCCCTCCATCCCTACAGCTGCCCAATATGTCTGGCTGGAGGTGGGTCAAAGCTCTTTATAGGATTAGTGGGCTTTAACATAACTAATCTTGTCAAACCTGCACTTTATAAATCAGTGCTACAAACAGGAAATCGGTGCCTTTTAGCTTCAACTTCTTGATTTAACTGCAGCAAACACTTGCTTTGTTTCTTGCTGCCAATAGAACTGGTGTTGATAACCATCATGAAAAGATGCTTCTTGGAATACAGCTTAACATATAGTAGTAAGGGTCTAGGATTTGGAGAGTAGTGTTGCTATGTAAGGATGACAAGAGATGAAGAGCTGGAAAGTATAAAATGGGAGATGGGGATACAATGTAAGAAGAGAGTACATCAGGCTTTCTATGTATGCGTAACATTCAGATGTAACTTTTGTTAAGACCAAAGTGACTGCGATTGATGGGAAACCATCTGGGGATCAGTATCTGCCAAACTACTTGTCCATCAGTAGCTGGTACTCGCCCAGCAAGTGTCACATCCAGCTCCAGGCACCAGATAAACCTTTCCAGGTATGTAGTCTTCATATTCAATTGTGGCAAAAACTGCATTTCTTGGCTTAAAGTACTTTGTTCTAATTAAATATTTCTAGCCATTTCTGTTTCTGGGATCCTGGACTGTTATTGTTTCCACTACAAAGTCTGAAGTAGCTCCATTTCAGCCACCAAATAAATAATTGTTCGATGTGGGCTGCACTTGGCTCTAAACAAAAAATACCTTTGATGCTTTGCACAGCACCTCATTCTCCTTTGTGCTGTGCAGACAGGGGAGAGAGGGTGAATACAGGTGCTGGCAAGGTCTAAGTTTTTCGTATTTGAATATATGTTCTGTGCATCTCGGTAACATTTACATATGAATTGCTCAGTGAAAATTACATGCTTTAGTTCAAGTCAACAAATGTTGAAAGATTGGAAGTGATACTAGTAGGAATAGCTCAATTACTGAAGGTCCAGATTAGGTCTGTGTAGTCTCATTAGAACTTCCAGTTTAAATCTCAGCTGGATCTATTTATTCTTCCAGTTATCGAACTATGACCATAGTTATCTTGTCATCTTTTGTAGTTTTTGTAGGTGCCTCTCTAGAAATGTAGTCCTTCCAAATAATTGTTGTTGTGGCCTCTCTCCTAAAGGAAAGATCTGATTTAACCATGATTCCTGTTGCATATTGTTTTACTGTGGGTTGTTTAGGGTTTGTTCTCTTCCCAAGAAGATATGCTGTGGGTCTGCATATTGCTTTGCAGAAAAAAAACCTGTGGGTTTTGGCAATATACACACTTAGATTTCCATTGTGAGCAGATCCGTCAGGTTGGTTTCAGACTCTTGGTATCCAAATAAGAGCAATTTTTTTTAATCATTGCATTTCATGGAAGTTTAATGGCTAATTAATCTTTTACAAGTTTCCTGAGGTATGGAAAGGGGATTATACACTGCTAATCTGGACACATCGTTCTTATTATAACTTGATTAGAACTAATTCTTCTGTGGGAAAGCTAGGAGCTGGATGACCAGCTGATGGTAGGAACTGTTTCCCTGCTTTGCCAGCTCTTACTGGGTGTTCCAATTAGCTACATTCATTTTTTAATTAATTATTTCATCATTTGCACTGGGGAATTCTTAATACTTCAAATATTTAATGTCACGAGGCACTTCTTGGCCTCTATGGCATTCTTACTGTATTTAACCATTAGCAGCTCCTTGTATTCAAGTCCTTGCCATTTCAGTTTGTACCATATATACTTTCTGGAAAGATGACACTGTAAGTGGAGGTTTTCTGAAAGATTTCATCAGGATTTAATATTGCTGTTCAGCCTTAACAGTCTTAGTTGGGCAGTGCTATGCTTTAAAATGGCAGGAGGGTCAGGAGTGGAAGTTGCTGAAGAAACCATAGTTAACACAAGTGTTAGCTGCTCCTCATATCCCAGAAGCAAGAAGTTTGTGTTCCTAGGAAAGTCGTCTCCTTCGTGGAGGGCTTATTACTTAGCCAGACATGACCCAGTCCTAATCCCGTGACTGCACACTGATGCCTGTGCTGTTGGGATTGGCAGTATTTGGGGGGTTTGTCTCAGGGTATTCAGTACTTGGTGAGTACCTCTGGCTGTAGGACTTCAGTGCACAAAAAGTGCAGGAAGTCAGTGTGTTGCTCTGAAGCCTATTGCAGTCATCAAATGAGTTTACCCAGAAAAAAGAAGCTCTCTTCTCATTTATTTATGTGTTTGACAGCTCCTTGAGTGCTAGACTTGCAAATTAATATCAAGACTTGTGTAATTTGGAAGTATTTTTCCTCAGATCTATTTCCAGTAATTTCATGCCACGCTTGGTTATGTTTGAATTAGTATTTGCCATATGAAAGTAATCACCATGTATAATCTCAGTTCAACTGCAAAGACTATCAAATGCACATCTCTTCCCACCCCCAACCCATCTCTTTCTTTTTTGGGCTGGACTGCTGAAGAGGTGTCTAAAATTCAACCAATTCTGACAGCTGCTCCATGCCAAAAGGCTTAACTTTCAGGATTCCAGAGATTCCTTTATTGTTTCATTAATGCATGCAACCCCCCAGCCCATTCTCCTGTTAGATCTGCAGGGAGTGAAGAGCTGAGCACAGACCCCTATTTATTGTGAAAAAAGTTCATGAAAACAGTGCTAATGTAGTATACGTTTCTTAACAGCGGGGTCATGTCTCGTGTGGACTGAAACCCAAATAGATTTCTGTGCTTTGTACATTAAAGCATGCATTGTAACAGACCAGATCTTTTGCTTTTCTGTCTCTGGGTGCAGGTAGGAGAGGAGGCATGGATTGCAGTGAAGTCCACATGTCCTTGCAACTTCACTCTACATTATGAAGTGGCATCACGAGGCAACATTGTCCTTTCAGGACTGCAGCCCAGTAACATCACCCAGCAGAGGAGCAAAAGAGCCACCTTTCCCTTTGAGAAGAACATTGATATCGCACACTTCCCAGGAACAGGTAGCTAGCATCAGAAATGCAAACTCACCCCTGTTTTCAGGGAAAAACAAACTTTCTGCAAACCTAAGTATCCTCTTTTTTTGAATTTGGTGGTCCTTAAAGGGCACAGAATAATTTTGTGCAAGAAAAATACCGATCCATTGCACACATAGTCATAGGAACAAGGTAAGTTTCTCCAAGAGGGGTAATTCTTGCAGTTTTCTCTAGTCTTTCTGTAGCTTCTCTGTTAAAACCCCTCTAGTTTAATATGCTTGGCTTGGGATCAGCTGAGTAGCAGGGAAGCGTATGATGGGGCTGGGGCAATGTACTAAGCTGGTTGAGCTTAAAACTAGGAAGAGAACATAGATGGAGTGGTAGCAGCAATCAGGCTAAAGGAGAAGATCGTTCAGTCAGCATGGGAAGCGAAATGAAGTGTGGCCTCCTAGTTTGTGCAAGGAATAACAGAAAGATACAAATCTGGGGAATTCAGGGAACTGGGGATAAAGAATGGTGTGCATGGGAAGATGCATACAACAGTCTGTCTATCCTAGCAACATGTGCAATAGCAGCCAGTTTCAGATAATTTGGTAAAAAGTAAAAGAAACTTTCCTAGATGTGCCCACCCAGCTTCTGGTAACCAGTGGTTTAAGAATTTGTAATGACTTTCTTCACCGAAGGTTGGTTCTGAGCTGTTGTATTTAAAGATTGCCCAGAGGCACACTGGTTGCTCCATCATTGGAAGTGTTAAAGGCCAGGGCCTGGACTGGGCTCTGAGCAACCTGATCTAGTGAAAGATGTCCTTGCCCGAGGCAGGGGGCTTGGAACTAGATGATTCTTAAAGGTCCCTTCTAAGCCAAACTGTTCTATGATTCTATTTAACTGCTGCTGGTGAAATGATGCATAATCCTTTTTCAAACCCATTAATACTTTTTCTCTCTGCAGTGTTCTGCAGCAATGGATACTTTTCTTGTTTATTTTAAATGGCTTGATAACTTAATTGTGTATTTCCTTGGGTTTATGGCAGGCAAAACACTGGGTAGTCAATCTCTACCCACCTTCTCCATATTGCTCATTATGTTATGGGTGCTAATTGTCTGTCAGCTTTCACAAAGAAAAGAAAAAGGGAAAAGATTCTGAGTTCAAGAAGAGTTTGTGAAGGATGCAAGTCCTGGATGTAAAGTTCTGCGCCTTGCAGCATTTGAATAGGGAGGAAGAGAGTGATTTTGATAAATGAAACTGTCCCTTTTACAATTTATTTTTTAGCACCTACCAGTACCCCTGCAGCAGAGGTTGAAGTCTGCATGACATTCCTCCGTTTCTCAGTAGTTCACAACATGGCTCCCTTGGGCCGTCTTCTGGTGTATTATGTCAGGGAGAATGGAGAAGGGGTCACAGACAGCCTGCAGTTCACTGTGAAGTCCTCCTTTGAAAATCAGGTATTGGCAATGTAGCTAGTGGAGAGGAAGGGGTGGTGTCTTGTTACTCTTTGTAGTTCTGTCTGCTGATTTTGAGTCAAGATAATGGGATTTAATGTTAAATTCTTAGGTTTCTGTGGCTCTCTCGGCAAATGAAACAAGACCTGGTGATGTTGTGAACATCAAGGTCAGAGCTGCAAAATCAAGCTGTGTCTGCATTGCCACTGTGGATAAGAGTGTCTACCTGCTGAAGACAGGTTTTCAGCTGACAGCCAGTCAGGTAAAAGGAAGCTTAAGGCACTGATGTCTTTCTGTTAGTACCACTAAATGCACTTTACCTTTAGTTAGTAGCCTTTATACCGAAGGACAGCAGTCTCTTCCCTTTCCCTGCAGGTGTTTCAGGAGCTTGCAGAGTACGATGTATCTGATGCTTTTGGAGCTCCAAAGGAAGAAGGGCACTTCTGGTGGCCAGGCATGTCCTCACGTAGACGCCGTAGATCTTCTGTGTTTCCCTGGCACTGGGACATCACCAAGGATGCTCGCTTCGCGTTTACAGTAGGAAGAATCAGCCTCACTTCTCTATGGAGTGTCTTTTTTACTTTTATGTGTGCAGGATAATTTTCAGCTCTGTAGGCCATTGTGGGTTTTTTTTCATATCAGAGCTGTTTCTGCTGGGGGGTAGGCTGAAAAGTGATTTCTGAGAACAGAGAGTACAGCTGCAGCAAAAATCGTGGAGAAATGTGTTTTGATTTTGGCCAATCTTGATGAGAGGGCCAGATATCCTGTTGGGTGAAGTAATTCATGCTGATGCTCTGGAAAATTAGACAAGGGACCAGAAGATTCTTCCAGTCATGGGTGAGCTAGCAGATCCCTTCTGCAGTTACTTTGACAGGGAAGGAAGGTGGGATGTGAGTCTTTCCTTATAGCCTTTTCACTTTTAAACTGTTCTCTGGAAATCCTTTAAACTTCTTTCCTGCCCTAGTTCAGAAAGCTTCTGTGGCCATCTGTGTTGAAAGATCAGTAATGTTTTCTTTTTATCCTTTGTCTGGTTGTTACTTAAATGCCATATATTTAGGCAGTTGTGTTGGTTGGTGTCTTTCAATAGTTAAACTTGTCAGATTTTAAAAATCTTATTTCCTTTGGTCTGTGCCATGTATTTGCATCAGCATTCAGGCTGAGCACTTAAAACAAGTTAGGTTTGTTGGGGTTTTTTAATGTACTCACGCACTAATGCATTTCTTCACTGCTTTGGATACTAACAATGAAGTCCTTTAAGCTAAAACCAGTTCGGTCATCTCTAAGTTTTAAAAGACATGCTACTATGTTTCCATTAGCTTCTTGCTTTCCTTTTGATTAAAATGATTTTTACCTGATCTGTTTGAAAAGTTCTGTTCATTAGCCTCTTTCTTCCCTTCCTACAGTTGCACAGTAGAGTCCATCCAACCTTGCAGACTCTGCTGACATCCTACCTCTTTGCCTTCCATGCTGCTGCAGCATGTAATCTCTGTTCCCTGGCTATGTGAAGCTGTAAGGACATGCCACATGGAAGGCCATGCTATGCATGTTACATGTTTTGTATTCTTTACATAGGCTTTTACTACTTGCTGCTCTTAAAGCCTAGAGAGCCAGTGTCACAGGTCTGATGTTTTATGTTCTTTCCATTTTTAATCCACCTACCTGCTAATAATAATGAGCCTTGATTCCTTCAGATCCTCTGTCTCTTCATTCTTTGTCCTTTTTAGCTAAATTGTTCTGTGTTGTCTTAAATCCCATAGGCTTCCACATACTCCCCCAATGCCTCAATTAAATCCTCATTACTATCCACTGCTGCAGGAGTTGCTGCTGCTTCTCTCTCTGTGATCTCTTGGGGTTTTGTTCTGAAGGTTTTTTCCTCTTACCAAGAGGTGTAAACTCTTGGGAAAAGATACATATGTTAATAGCTGGTATGTATGCATTGCTGTGTACATGATTAGTAATAATTGGATGTGTATGTGAAAAGAACAAAGCTCATACTCCCTTTGGTGTTTGGGAACTACTGTCTCTTATGAATAAGTGCATTTAGGGGACAGAGCTGGCAGACAGCTTTTTTATGAATTCTGTATTTTTACTGTGAAGCTATGTGGACAGTTTCCATTTTGCTTGGCATTCCTGGTAGTGCAGGATTGGTGATGTCTGATGTGAGAGCTGCCTGCTAACTGCAGCAGAACACACTGGAAACTTTTAGGAAGGGTAAAAAGCTGTAATGTAATTTTCTAGGGGAAAAATATGTGTAATAATTTTTCACCTGTAGCTGCCTGGCAGTTACACACACCCAGTAACGTTAGATATTGGTTTAAATACTTTTTCCAAGCAAATAAGAGCTTTCAAATAAAACCTCTGCCTATAAAGTGCCTATTTTCACATTAGCAGTCATTTTTAGATAAAGTTTTAAAAAATCCTCAAGTTTCAATTGCAATTTACCCCATAAACGTTGGAATAGGGTTGGGGAATTCTATTCAGAAAAGTTTTTATTGGTATATGTTTAATTTTTTAAAAAAATTTTTCCCCTTGCTTTTGTTTTGTGGTCTTCATTTCTATTGTCTAGGAAACCGGCTTGGTTGTAATGACTGATATAGTGAGCTTAAACCACAGACAGAATGGAGGCATGTACACAGATGAGGCTGTTCCAGCTTTTCAGCCACATACTGGGACGTTGGTGGCTACAATGCATTCTAAAATAACACCAAGGTAACATTTTTATTGTAATGCATATTGTCTATGTTACTCTTAGCTATTCTTTTTCTGTATTCTACTGATTTCTACTTCCATGCTGCCAGGAATCTGTTTGGTTTAGACAAGGTGGTGGTGGGGAAACTCTTCCATTTTCTTGACAGACCTAACAAAAATTATAACTGACACTGCTTTGTTAAATTGAAATTAGTCCTGGAAAAATGCAAAGTAACATTCTTCAAGATGATCATTTGAATCTTTTTGCATATCTTGGTTTTTGGTCGATTAGTTGTTGCTTCTCAATATTTGCAAGCTAGCACTTGTTTTGCAGAGTTGCTCATTGCTCATTATTTTGACCATTCAGCTGGTGGTCAAAATAAATAAAATGACAGACAGCATGAGGAAAAAGTCATGAAGTGCTGTGACTAATGCTGCAACTGAGGATGTGCCTTCCCTTTGTATTCTGAACCACCTGGTGGCCTCTTAGCAAAGTTTTGGAGGTTAGTTAAGAAAAAGATAATGAAGCGTGCCAGCTGTAGAAAAATGGACTAAATTATGAAAATATTAGAGATAAGGCAATTCCAAGAGAAGAAACTGAGGGGAATATAAAGTAGTGATTGTAGTAACTACTATTAGCAAGGCCACATCATGATATCATGGGAAGTCACATGCTCTATATGCTTCCTTTGATTTTGCTTGGTGTAAGAATGTAGATTGTAAAACTTTTTTCTGAGATTATATATGCTAGTTTTTAAGGTTATCTTGTTTATCGTATTTTTTTCTATGTCTCCAGACTGTTTGATGTGTGTGTGCACAATGGGATCATTTGGAAAGACACTAATTTGTGTTATGAATGATACACCAGTTCACTTTCCAATGATTCTGTACTAGCTAGAGTTTTGATGGGTCATGTGAGCTGCATTCAAGTGACAACACTGACTTACTAGTTGCTGTTAAAACCATCTTGTTAAAATAATTAATTGTCAAGGATCTATTTCTTGTTGCAGCAGAGCAGAGAAGAGAAAAAGAACCTTCTTTCCTGAAACGTGGATTTGGCGCTGCTTCAATGTCAGGTATTGACAGGGTATTTCCTTAATATGTCAGGTATTGACAGGGAATTTCCCTAATTTTGTCTAGAGGGTTATATACTCTTCAGCTACAGGAAACAAAGCTCTTTAAAACCTATACTCTTCAGCTACAGGAAACAAAGCTCTTTAAAACCTGCTGGAGTTACAGTGGCATTCTCTGGTATTTTTTGGTGTTGTTGCTTTTGTTTATTACTGCTTTAATCAATACACTTTCTTTGTAACATTTAATCTGTTCTTGAAGTGTATTCAATTACTGCAGGTTGAACCTTTTGGTTGTGACTACATTGCAACCCATGTATAATTCACCATGGTGTCACAAGCAGAGGAGAATCTTCAGGGAAGAAAAGGAGCAATGGTTTGGTTCAACACATGTCTAGCTTTTACTCATTTATGGAAAGGGTGTTACTGAAGAGCAAGTGAGGATATAGGTTTGCAGTGATACGCTGTTGTGAGGAAATACTCATTACATAAGCTTGCCTCACAGTAAATGCAAGTCAGACTGCTCTTGCAATAAAAAGGGACTGTAAGATATAAAGTGATGTTGCATTTCTAGCTCTATGCTAAAATTGTCATATGAACCAGAATTCTGTGCACCACATAAGACAGTGAAGGGTAATGGGAAGTCTTGCTAGCGTTCACAGTTAAGAGGCAAGACCAGCCCCTCTGAAGTTCCAGTTTACCTTTATGGAGGGGGATGAGTTGGGTCTGGGTTTGTGTTTGGACCCTAGGGTAACCCAGAAAGGTCAGCTTCAGTGAGTGCTACTGTTTTTTGTCCTTTTCACCCCTATTCTAGCATCAATTGCTCTGTATGCTGTAGGGGAAAGTGATCCCAGAGTAATATGTGTGAGTAGCTGGAGGCAGAATAGCTGCATCTGTAAATCCTCTTATAGCCTAACCATGCACTGGTGAGTATTCTATATTGATTGCTTTTTAAATTGCACAGAGCCCTTCTTTCTCTTTCATCTGATGCAAAAGCATCTCCCCCAAACCTTAATTTACTGCGTAATAAATCATGGATTCCCCCAGGTACAACTGGAACTAAAAAAAAAATGAACAAACAGATAACTAATCTCTCTCAGAAACAGCACATCTATGATAATTTGAAGGAATTCAAATACAAATAAAAAATAAAAGGCTTCTGCAGGTCTGCAAGTAAACTTCATTCTCAGTAAATGATTATAAATTAAATTTGACAGGAACTTGCAGCAAGTGTATTCAAATCTGTTCAATTGAGCATGAAATATGCTTTGTAGAAATACACAAAGAATTCCAGAAGTGCCTGTTTGGGCCTCAGCGAGCTGGGGCAGTTAATTATAAGTGGGAGAGTGTGGAATAAAAAGTTGCAGATTGCATTTTCTCCACTTCATTTCATTAGAAACAACCGAGTTGAGCATTCCTTGATTTCCACTCTCTTGAACAGGAAGAATTAATTTTTTTTTCCTACCATTTATAATTATAATATACAATCCCCCCCAAAAGAAACAAAAGCCTAATGTCAACTTCCCAAACCAATTCTAAAAATTCCTAGAGCCTGGCTGGAGGGTCTAATGGCTGGAAATGTGTGTGTACTTTGGGCCCCTGCCCAGAAGTGTAAGTGCCCTCATGTGTGAAAATAATGTTAATGCTGGTTATGGGCTGAAATCCCAGTGGAAAGAACATCAGCTGCAACAAATTGTCTGGTTAAGCAGACTGGAATACTGCCAGTTCTGGAGCTAGGACACCCTTCTGCTCACTCTTCAGGGCTGAAGTTTATTGCAGGTACTGGCTGCCTAACTCAAGTTTAGGATGAAAACCTAAATATTAAGAAACTAGTGTGCTTAAAAGAAGTTTAAATAACTTGGTGCTGTCAAGCTGAGTGCATTTCCCAGGCTCTCCACTCTGTAGTTGGAGCTGGGGAACTGCATTCGTTGGCCAGAGGGCTTGGCAACTGACAGACCCTAGCATGCCTATTCAAAGGCATAGTGATCTCTAGTTATTTATCAAACTCTTTGGTTTAATCCTTTTCCTACTGTAATATACACACAGACTAGTACATGATATGCTGCCTAGTTACTACAACAGCTTGGGCTCATTGAAAATTACAAACAGTTGATTTAGATAATGAAAGTAAAGATACTTCATTGGTGCCTAAGATGTGAATAACCATCAGTTGAAAAGCAGTGAAAGTGCATTTCTTCAGTTTGTCCTGGATGTGAATCAGGCGGTGTTAGTGTTGAAAGACAGTGTGTTTGCTGTAGACTTACAGAGCTTATACTGAGGATCTTGCTTTCTTGAGTTCCATGCCAACTAAGATGCACGTTGCTCTCAAAAGATTACAGAGCTAGCAGCGTGTGTATCAAGCTCTGGGGAATAAATAAGAACTTGAGAGAAAACAACCTTAGGGTGTACTCATAACTGCACCAATCATCCTGCCAATTGAGCCATGAAATAGCTTTTGTTCTTGCTTTAGAGGAAATATTTTCTGTTCCGGGCAAGGCCAAAGCTTCTTTGCAGGAGGGAAATAGCAAAGTCTGCAGAACAAAATTGAATTTCTATTATTACAAAGCGTGGAAGAGGACACCAGTTTTATGATATCCTGTTGTGGTATGCACAGTAAAGCTAAATACTCAGAATATAAAATTGATTTTTAATAATTAGTTTCAATCCTTATTGGAAGAAAATGATGGTTTTGGAAATCTTCTGAGTCAGGCATTCCAAAAACCAATGAACCAAAATGTTTCTGAATCAAAATACACTCCCCTGGACAAGCAGTTACTGAACTTGGTGTCTGGAAAATTTCTCATATGTCCTTATGTTCAAGCAGAGTCTGTGATGTGGCAATGTATACAAGGACAATGGGTTCCAACAGAAATTACTTTTATTTCACTAGCTGTTAAATAAATTATTGCTGAACTGTTTTTATCCATGTCCTCAGTCTAGGATTCTTTTCTTTTCTTTCTTTCATTTTTTTACATTTCGCCTCTAAGAAAAGTGACTCTATAATAAGGCTGCAAATGCCTGTAAAGCTTTTAATCCAGTAAGAATTTGTATGTTAGAGTATGTTTTGTGGAAGCAGCTATTTGCTGTTTGGCTGCTTATAAATGTCCATAGCTCTCAAAAAAACACTGAGCCTTTTATAAACTGTTGTTCAAAGCAGACACTGATGCAATGTTGTAAGTTTGGGTCTGGAGGGAGATCCCCAAAATGTTTGGCTCTCTGTGCTTTAGCTTCATTCAGAAGCATTTCATTAATCTGATCAAACTGAGTTATTCTCTATCCTCTTTGGTAGCAACATATCAGGAGAAGCGGAGCTGCATGTGGAAGTGCCAGACTCCATCACTACCTGGATAACTGAAGCTGTGGGTCTGTCTGAAGAGAAGGGGTTGGGCATTGCCAGTCAAACAGAACTAAAGACATTTAAACCTTTCTTCATTGATTTCACTTTGCCATACCATGTCATCCGGGGAGAACAGACCAAAATCCCATTGACTGTCTACAATTACTTAGCTGTCTGCGTAGAGGTAACAGCTTCTTTATACCTGCTGCTAAGTTACTAAGTTCTGCTTTATGATCAGAATTTCCTAATTGATCTATAAGTTACAGTAGATAAGGTATAGGGATAATGCAGTGATACGCTCAGCATAAATGCTTTGAACAAGATAAAAATACTGCTTTTCAATATGAATAAATGCTATTGCTTTATATTTTTCAGCTTGAAACAACTGTAGTAGTCTGAAGTGTCTTGCACCACTTCAGAAATACAAATATCGAAAAATATGATGCTGAACCACGGAGAATCTCCTTCCTAATCAGAAAACTGCTGAAAGTAGTTTATTTTGAAAGAATGCTTTTTTTCAAGAAATCCTGTCTCTGTAGATGTTTTCTTCTCAAGCTCATTATCTATCTCCAGTAGTATCATTCTGAACCACTTGTAGAACTGCTGAGCTGAAAGTAATGCTGTCAGTCGAATATATTACTAGAAGGTTGGAAGAATTAATAATCTGTGCATACTGTGATTTTATTAAACATGTAGTGGTTTTCAGATTTTTTACATATACTTGTTGGTTTTGCAGCTGAAATTTGCAATAAATGGCGTTCAAAAACTTTCACAGGTCCATGTGAAGATTTCTGTTCCAAAAGGTATAAAGTTTGTTGGACATCCTGGGAAACACCATCTGACAAGAAAGAAGTGCGTTGCCCCTGGGGAAGCTAAACCCACCTCTATCGTTTTGTCCTTCAATGAGCTTGGACTGAGCAACATCACTGGTAGTATAGAAATAAAAATAGCTTGCTGCTTGAAGGAGTTTTACAAGTCTGTCTTTTCATTGCTCTTTCAGAAGAAAGTTTTTATTTTTGAGTACCGAAAGTGGAATCAGTCACTCCACATCCTGCCAACTTAGCTGTTCAACCTCATTTGTTTCTGAGAAACAGATTCTATAGCTGTAATGCACTGAGGAACCTGTGTGAACAAACTTCAGCAGATTCCCTAGTCATTGTTATTCCTGTTGTGTGATATGTGGTCATGTAAGTTTTGGACCTGTTACATCTCCCTGAAGAGATCAGTGGAAAATTTTAAATAACAAAAATTCTGTACATCTTTCAAGCAGAATAATCACATAAAAAAATTGCAGCACTGGAAACTAGGAAAGAGTTTCTCTGTTGCCCTGTGGCTGTCCAAATATTGTCCAGGTTTAGGTGACCATTCAAAAACAGAATGAAGGTGATAGAGTTGATCATCGTGTTTTTTATTTACAGCTCTCTTGTATCTAATTCGTTTAGATCTTCACTTGAAATGTTGAAGATCTTCCTATCTCAAAATTTCTGTTTCTTTTCCCGTGTGTTTCTTTCTTAGCAAAAGCTTTTGCTTATGGTGGAACTAATTGCTGTCAGGATGGGATGCAGACCTTAAAGAATGGCAAGCACTCAGAGGACAATTATGTGGACAAAAGGACTCCACTGGGAGTGGATTATGTTCGCAGTAGTGTTGTTATTGAGGTAAGAAAATATGAATTTATAATATGGGCAAATCATGAAATTTTTTAGGTAGTTAATCAAATGTAAACAGATTTATAAGAATCTTCAAGTTGATGTATTGTATATTTACATGACTGGAAATAATAAATTGTAGTGGTATGTGTACAGAAAGAGCCCATTTGATTCTGAGTTCATGCCGGTACATCTTCAATACTGTTCAGACATAAAAGGGATAGAAATTTTATCGGATAAGCTTGCTTTGTTTATCTAAGAAATATGCTGTGGTGTGACATTTGCTGGTAGTGGTTAGCATATCTCTAGCTAACAGAATACAGTGTAATAACTTCATAAAGGATGTAAACCACTATGCAGTAGCAGAATATTATTTCTGTATTTTGTAAGTAAAACTGAATAGCTGTTACTGCTAATCTGAGTACTGCGTTTTTATGCATGGATTTCTGTCTTTATATAGCCAGAGGGACTGTCCAGAGAATATACCTATAGTGTGTTCTTCTGTCCAAATGGTAAGTTTATGATACGAATGAGATACTAAGTTTGTTCAATTTAGTTATAAATATAAACATATGGCTTCATCTCATGGTAAAAAATAATAAAAAAAAAAAATATCTGTTTCCATTTCCCTGTGATGGATGAGTTATGGTGTGTAGGATGAACCTTTGAATAAAGGATCTTTTTTACCTGGTTGGCTAATTATGAATTTGCTCTAGCTGCCCAAGTGATTTCTGGAAATGGCAATTAAATTCCTTTACTTTATGAAACAGTTTAAGTATTCAGCACTGTGGACAGTAACTGTGACTGTACTATGTTTTTAGTTGATGTTTTAAAGTTCAGTTCTGGAATCAGTATGTCCTTCCTACCTGAGATTTGGATAGCTCAGAGTTGGCTCCAGTAGCTAAACAGTGATGCTTTTGACTGCTAGATTAGAACTGAAAAATCACTTAAGAGACTTCATAAGAAATCCAGCTGAGCAGTTTCAATTGAATGATCTGCTATATTGGAAGGGGTTATAAAGAGAAGATGGGAAGAAATATCCATGTGTACTTTTACAGTTTGTTTAAGAGAAGCTGGAAAAAAGAATATGTGCTTAGGGAGAGGTCTGTTTGTTTAAATTTAAATAGCTAGCTATGAGTTATTTTTGAAGTATGTGAGCTAAGTTCTAATTCTTACAACATTCCG
Source organism: Falco cherrug (assembly GCF_023634085.1). Taxonomy (NCBI): domain Eukaryota; kingdom Metazoa; phylum Chordata; class Aves; order Falconiformes; family Falconidae; genus Falco; species Falco cherrug. The sequence goes on along the minus strand of NC_073700.1, from coordinate 43,979,416 downwards.
TTATTTTTCCGACTAGAGAAAATACACATTTCTACACCTAACAAATATGAATACCAATACATGCAGAAACCTGCCCAGATGACACACTTTGACATTGCTGTGAAAGCACACAATGATGCTCACCTGGCCTTGTCCTCTGGTCCACATGACATGGCAGAGATGACAGAGATTGTTATTGGTGGACATCAAAATACGAAAACATGGATTTCTGTAAGCAAAATGGGTGATCCGGTGGCCAGCAGGGACACAGCTGGTATCCTCTCCTGGGATGAATTCCGCAGCTTCTGGATCAGCTGGAAAAATGGAATTATCCAGGTAGTGAATTTATCTACGTAATAGTCTGGAAGTCTCTTGCTTTCTTAAACAGAGTTTGAGCACACATATGGCAGATTTTCCTTGGGTTTGTTACACAAGTTGAAAACTTCATTCCTGTTGCTTTTTCTGTATTAAGTCTTGATCGGGCTGTTTTAATCAGAGCATATCTGCTTGCCACATTATGTTCTCAGGACCTCAGTCTTCAATGTTTATAGTGCTAAGCGTTCTGAAGGCCTTGGAGGTCAAGTCTGTGGAATTATCATTAAACTTCCTTGGATTGTTTTGTGGGCGGGAAGGAGAAAGATATTAGTCCATCTACAATGTTCTTGGTGCACATATAAGTTACTAGATCCAAGGACACATGGCAGACTGATTTCATATATGCAGGTTCTTGGAACTGCATGGTTTTTTGTTCCTTTCAGGTTGGCCATGGTACTCAGGTGCTAAATGAGTCTATTATTGTGGAGTGGACAGTCCCCAAACAGCTTGAGGTGAAGTACATTGGCTTTTCCACAGGCTGGGGGTCAATGGGAGAGTTTAAAATTTGGAGAAAAGAAGAAACTGATGAAAATCACAATGAAGCATTTACACTTGGAGTTCCCCACAACATAATTCCAGGATCAGAAAGAGCTACGGCTTCAATAATAGGTATCAATTATGAGGAGCTATCACTAGGTACCTGTTGTCAAATATGAAGAGATGCTCCAGCTGTTACTTGGTTGTGATCAGTATTTGAGTAATACACACCAGATAAGATAGTCATAGGCAGTTACAAAGGTATATGCTGCTTGATTCTGGGGCAAATAATTGCTTGGTTGGGGTTTTTGTCACTTTTTTGAACCCTGTTTGAGTCTACAGTGACTTGAAGTTGATACCGTGTGAGGGCTTTGCAGAGGCACTGCCTGTTACAATTCACAGTATTTGTTTCATAATCCTCATAATCACAAATTATGCTGTGTTCTAAACTATAGTAGTCTAAATTGGGAAATCGTGGATAATCAGACTCTGAAATGTAAAATTTATTTATTCCAGCAAGAGCTTGAAGGGCTAAGACTTAACGTTTGAAGGACTTCCAACTTATGATACAGTTTATTTAAGCTGACTGTGTGTAGCTAGTAGAAATTGGTGTAGTCAGGTGGGTTTTAATCCTAAGACCTCAAAAGCAAGTAAAGCGCAATTCCTTGACAATGAACACATCATCTCTTTTTCAAACAGGAGATGTGATGGGTCCTACATTGAACAACTTGGACAATCTTTTGCGATTACCATTTGGATGTGGGGAGCAGAACATGATACATTTTGCTCCTAATGTTTTTGTCCTAAAATATCTGCAGAAGACCAAACAGCTCAGTCACGAGGTGGAGAGTGAAGCCACTGATTACCTTGTCCAAGGTAACTCATTGCACTTCCAATCTATAGAAGCAGAAAAAGAAGAGCCTTTGCACATGGCTGTTTGGGAAGAGCCATGTGCAAAATAGTTTTATAACTAAATACAGTTCTCAGGACGAGTAAGAATTCAGAGATCATTAAAAACAAGAATGACCTAAAGGGGCAAAGCTGTCTTTCGTATGAGTCAGACAATAGTCATGTCATGAAATCAGAGGTGACAGGATTAGATGGTTCTCCTCTGAAAATACAAATGTAAATGTAATATATTTATTGTATTCAGCAGCAAAAGCCCAGTGGTGCTTCCTTTGTCTGGCTACAGTCATTTCATTTGTAATTTTTTTGGTGCTTGCTGATAGCAGAAAGACAAAGGGAATTTTTTAATAGTCCAAGTCACTGTTTCCTTGGCACTATCAGCTGCTTTTGTTTCTTTTTATGAATATGCAAACCTTCCAGGTTTTTGGCTCCAAACTCTGCCTGCTAATTAACCCTTACAGAAGAAATCCTCAAGAGTTTTAAACTTCTCTGTGTTTATTGGAGCCCTGCCAAGTATAAGGTTTAGATGGGAAAGTCTGTTTGCTTGCTCTAAAAGGCTTTTGTGACTTACCAAGCCAGAAAACTTTTTCATCACTTAGTCATCCATCATAGAAAGTGCTGATTCCCAAAAATTCTCATATGTGCATTCCCTAATCTTTAGAAGTGGCCCGAGCTAAACTAGGCAGTAATTTTTCTACTTTCCCATAATGCAGTTCTACAAAAGCAGGTGAACAGGTGAAAACTAGAAAGGTGAACCTCTCCAGTGAGTCCAAGTGTCTAGAGGAGTGTTTAGAAAACAGAAGATTTCAGAAGAGCAAGCAAGAAATAGAGTCTGTGCCGCTATCAAGCTAGCAAATGAATGAATGTAAGAGTAATGAAGCATAAGTCAACTCAAAATGAACACTCAAAGAAAAGAGCAGAGAAAATTATAAGGCTGACGTAAAAATACCATTACTTAATTTGTCTGTGTCACACACTGGAAATGAGTGCTTAGGAACAATCGAGGAGGAAGTAGTAAATTGTATCCAAGGCCTGCATAGAAGAAAAGCAGTCTGACTTAATGTAATGCCGATTTTGTTTGGAGGAAGAAAAAAATAATAGTTACTTACACTTTCTACCGTGTGCTTATATATATTCCACAGCCCACACACAACAATGCTTTTACTACAAGACCATCATTAATCTCTAGGGCTTTGTTCCTCCCATATTTCAAACCGTTCTATCTGCATTCCCTATGAGCATCAGAAACCTCTAGAGCAACAGGAAGAAGTGTAGGAGTCATAGGCAGTGCTTGCCTGGGGATTGTGGAGCTGCCTCTATCTGGAGAGGTCAACAAAGAAACTTTGCCTCCAGAAATGAAAAATTAATCCGTTCCCCTAAAAATGTCATGTAGTGTGGAATAAAACGTCTGTTCACATGTTAGAGAATTAAGTGGGTACAAAATGCCTTTGACACGGTTGTCTTGCAGGTTTGACATATCTGTATCAGAAATACCCATTCTGAAGGGTTTGATTCCGAAGGGCATTTAAGAGCTTTATCAAAGTGTGTGTTCTGTATTACTCAATATAGAGGCTTAGAGTGTTTTAGCAGGATGGGCAGTTCATGGTTATAAGACAAGTTAGAGCAGCAAATTATTTTCCTAATAGGAAGAGCGTTTTGACTGTCTTTATCTTCAATTCAAAAAAGCATTCTGGTAGAGAGTTCTTAGCTTCAGCATTTAACATGTTAATAAATGTAATTTATTGTTATAACATGTTATATTATGTTTATATTTATATTATTTTTTTATTTATATTATGTTAATAAACATGTAAAATAAAACAAGTCTTGTAGGACAGCCCTAGCAGCTAGGAAGTGTTCGTATACATTAAGATCACAGCTGTTATTGTCATGTTGTATTAAAGTTGTTCCAAGCAACAGCTTTGGAGAAAAGTGAATCCAGTTGTATCATGAAAGGAAAAAAAAAATTATCTGCATGGTGCTTTCAGTAAAATGGAAGGAGAATGACTGTATGATGAAGTAAAAAACTTTCTTTTAATACTGCATCTTTTCAAAAAGTATCAAATTTTTAACATTTTTACTGGCCAAAATGCAGGAGTTGTAGTCTTACAGATGTTAGTGTGAATGGATTTCTGAATAAGCTACAGCATAAATAAGACAGAGCTGGCTTTATCACTCACAGAAAAATAAGAGGTTGCCTCAGGCAGCAGAATCCCTTACACTAGTGCCAGATGGTCTGAGTCTTCATTCACTTTGAATACTTGTTTTTCTCTGTGTGAGGATTTTGGACTCCCCCAGTTCTTTTGTGACTTCCAGGCTACCAGCGCCAGCTGACCTACAAGAGACAAGATGGTTCATACAGTGCTTTTGGCGAGAGGGATTCCTCGGGGAGTATGTGGTGAGTTGCTATTTAAAACAGAGTTAGAAAATTCAGTGTTTGCTAAATGGGAGAAATACACAGTTGGCAAGGAAAGAAGAGTAATTTTCCAGCTTCCATCATGGTATCGCACACAGTGGAGAATAGAAATAGTACTCAATGACTATAGACTTACTGTTTCAATGCTGCTGAGTGTTCATACTACACTAGTAGGTGTATTATAGTTGTTTCAAGACTCGGGGGCAGTTAAGATTTAGTCACATCTACTAACATGGCTGGGCTTTAGGCACAGAAGCTATAGTTAAGGAACGTATTTGGTCTACTGGAATTGAAGTAGTCATGTATGGGATGTTTAAGCACCTAATTCCACTAGGGAATGGAACTTCACCTGAAGCATGTACAGAGAAACTTGGTGTCTCTAGAAGTGTTCAGAGACTTCTACCGGGGTAGAAAAAAACCCAAACCCAAACACCAAAACCAACCCAGAAAACCCCAAAGAAGTCTTTCTTCCACGTGTTTTATATTCCCTCATGAATGAAATGGAATGGTATGGATTTATGCCCCAAGAACTGATGTGCAGGACCTTTGAATGTCAAACAATATGAGAGCCAGAAATTATGAAACTGAGAAATCAGCTCATCTTGCTGATGGCCCCCTTAGGAAACCACGGCCTTTAAGGTTGTATGTTACATCCCATTAGCGTGTTAGTTGACCGTAATGTCTCAGATGTTGTAGATTCTTGTCTTCATTCATTTGCTTGTGCTGTCATTTGGCTTCTTGATCTGCTCTCTATTTTGCTTTAAACTGATTTTCTTCATGAACTCATCTGAGGGGAAGTACCACTTCTATGATGCTGCTGCCTCACTGTTTCTAAGATAGTAAACTTTAATCTCAAATCTGGCATCTCCCAGTCCCTAGGTGTAAAATATGGTGACACAAAATTACTTAACACTTGAAAAATCCCCTGCCAGGCAGCATGCTTTCTATCCTCCCATTCCTCAGAGACTTGTAAAATGAATGATTCAATCTCCCAGAGCTGGCCAGAGTTCGCACTTGTTGCATGTCAGAGGTTTAGAATTCCAAAACCACTGCTGTTGCTTTCTCAAGTCTTAGCTCTGCGTAAAGTCTAACAGCCTCAGACTTTAGCAACTAGTCTGGATTTCTCTCTTTTCTTTTGTTTTTTTTAAGACTAACAAAATTGGAAAATTGACTTTTCTTTTTTTTTTGTTTTTTACAAATAATTCCATATTTATAAGCTTATTGATTCTTCATATAAAAACTTTTATAATGTTGGTAGCAGATGAGCACCTATAAAAGGGCACTGAATTTCAGAGTGTGTCAAAAATAAGACACATATCTTCAAGTTATACTTTTTGGTTTAATTTGTTGACCCTTAATCATGCTCTTATCCAGAAGTCTGGACAACGTTCAGGTGATTTAATGTACAATTGATTTAGTGTCCCAACAAGTTTTTTGGAAATTTGTGCTTTCTAAGAATGTTGTTTTCCCCCTACTGATACGTTATTCTGAATTTGTTTTCTCAGTAAAGATGATAAATTCGTATTTGCAGGCTAACAGCTTTTGTCCTCAAGTCCTTTGCACAGTCTCGTGGGTTTATTTTCATTGACCCGAAAGAACTAACAGCTGCCAAAGACTGGATCATCCAGCATCAGAAAGATGATGGTTCTTTTCCTGCTATGGGCAGGATACTAAATAAGGACATTCAGGTAAAAACTACACAGACTCAAAATCATGCAATAGGTGCATTTTTAAAGGTATTATCAAAAGCATGAAGTGATGTGGTTTCTTTATAGCTAATGTACATATTTCAAAGGCTAGAACAGTATAGGAAGAACCAGGAGAATTTCAGTAAAGAAGCATGTATGGGAACATTATCTGTGTGCTGTCCCATGAGAATGGGAAGGAAGGTGTCAAGTCTTGCAAAACACTTCAAAATCATGCCTTGGACTGTGAAATTACATGTGTTGAGTGTGTTCTCAGGCTATTGCTAGGGAAGGAAGCTACAACATTGGGCTGGGTTCCTAGATTTTGTCCTCCTTCTGTGCAAAGTAAAAGTTCTGTGATGCCACAACTTCTCTTATAACATATTCTTTGTCTTGCTTCAAGAGTCTTTTTATCCAACGTCCTTTTCCCTAGTTTTCATCCAGTCATTTGTGTTTGTTGCCCTCCAGGGTGGAATCCATGGTAAAATCTCCCTGACAGCTTATGTGGTTGCATCTCTACTGGAAACAGGTGTAACTTCTGAGGTAACAAAAACTTAGTTAAAATAGCTCTCGCGCTCTACATGTTCTAAAAAAATCTATTGTTTTTAAACTTGATTTTGCTACTGTTCACTTTCAAAGGTTCTGTGCTCGCTAGAATGATAGCATCCAGGTAACAGAGGCTGTTGGAAAGCCTTGACATTGTTCTAAATTTAAGGAATCTGTTAATTCAAGGTGATCCCCCACCATCCTTCAACCAAGGATTATTCTACCAGAGCAAAACTTTGCCCTGCAACCCCATCCCTCAACCTCTCCCAGAAATGGCTGCAAAAAATATTTTCTGCCTTATAACTTCAAGGTGTGATTGCAGGCTATGTGGATACTGGTAGCTTGGTAATATATACTTTAACTAGCTAGCTTAGTGCTAACAGTAGTTTCACTAGGGCTGCAGAGGCTTCAGGGATCCAGAAAACTTTTGCAGTCTGCCTTTGCTACAGTGGCCAAAGTGCTACTGCGATTAGATTACAGTGTCTTTGGAGAGCTGCGCTCCTGTAACGTGCTGGATTGAAGACTCTGGAGGAAAATGTTTCTTTTCTTTGTAATGAGACGGAACAGGAACACGGTGGAAAAAAGAATAGCTACATAGGAACATGCAATTATGCTGCATAATTTTTGAAGTAGAAACAAACAAAAAAATCACTTCCAGGACAACTGTTGTTTTAAAGATTTCTTCTTAACACTCATGGTAAAAACAGTGCACTTCTCTGTTGTATTTTTGCCTGCATGTCATTCCACTGGAATGGAGATGCTCAGATAACATCATAGTTAAACATTCCCACTAACTATGACTGGGATGTCCATTTGTGCCGAGCAAGTCATGAGTACAGATCTTCACTTGCTCTTCAACAGCCAAGGGAAAAGAGTCATGGTGAGTGAGTAGGTCTGCGCAGGTAAAACTGGAAGATTAAAGCAGGAGGTGTAGAGGATTTTGCAGCATGTCTTTGTGATCTGTACTTGGACAGAAGGGATTGCCCATTCTGGCAAAAAATTATGGAGACTTTGAAACAGCCAGTGCTAACAGCAGTATCTATTCAGAAACTGTGATAATCTCAGCACTTCTGAGGAATCCCTGTAGAGCTTGAAGAGTGAGACCATGCTGCCATCAAGCAGATGGCCCCTAACCCCCAGTTCTTGTTGGACTGGAAAGCCTTCAACCTTATTAGAAAGAATAATAATAAAAAAATTAGAAAATCCTCCAGTGCTCATAGAGTAACTTTCCACCTCCCTGTCAGCAGTGTCCCCCCTCTGGGAAGTGATGTGATACTCTCTCTGGGCTGCTGTGTGTCAAGACAGCCCTAGCATTTTTATTTGCTGGAAGTGCAGCTTGTGTGGATCTAATGGTTTTCCTAGAGGAGATTTGCAAGTGTTACTAATGATCTTAGCTAGGAAATGAGGAAGGTGAAGGTTAGTGCCACAGGGAAATCAAAGGAAACCAAATTACATCAAGTCCAATTAAATTGTTTCTATAAATTATCAGAGCCACGTTCCTACATGGTGAGGTCATAGAGGGAGTTAATAAAACATGTTTGTTGGCTGCAGGGACCCCTGGGAACCTTGGCCTTTATTATCCTCTGGCGTCTGGTAGACGCTCCAGAGTGTCAGGAACACAATCAAACACACAGTAGAGAGCTCACTTCTGCTCTGTTCATCTGCTGCCTTGCAGGGGCCTAAAATTTCTTCAGCTTTAAGGGGGAATAAATGTGTCTCAGTGTTAGTCTAGATCATTCTTGCTATGCTGTTTGTCCTTTTTTTTGGAATTTGTGATACATGGCTTTTCCTAGAAAGAGCATTAGTGTCATTCTGCAGAGAGCAAAATGCATCTTTCCTAGTGTATTCTTTTATTTTCTTGTTATTTTTGTTATCTTTTTTTTTTAACGGACACTAAGTAATGAGAAATGAAGTGATTCTGAGATACAGATGCTGGTAATATGTCTGGGCTTTTCCCCCTAAATATAGGAAGAAAGAACAGCTGTTGACAAAGCAAAACACTTCCTAGAGTCCAACTTGTATTCAGCAGAAGACCCCTACACTACTGCCTTGACTGCATATGCCCTGACGCTGCTACACAGTCCCTCTGCTGCTGTGATGCTGCGGAAAATGAACAGCATGGCTATTACGCAAGGTACTGTGCTCCTGGGTCCAGTCTGGCAAGTCCCTGAACTGGCAGTCCTCTTACAGGAACAAGCAAATAATATTTGCAACTTGAATGATATATTTGAGTTGCTGGGGAGGATAGAACTGGTGAGATGAGGTCTTCCTCATGGCACAATTTGACTTTGTGAGGCAAGACTTTTCCTGAATCTCTCTAGAAAGGGCTGGCTACCTTAGTTCCAGGCATGCCGTTGATACTGCGGGCAGGCAAGTGTACCAGAGGCTCTGCAGTGCCTTTCCTGTCGTTATGACAAAGTTTGCCTTGTAACAGTCACAGTCTCTGATGGTGTATTTTAATCCAAAATCCAAGAATTACCTGATTTGTTATGTTGAGCCATCTTTGTAATTGCAAAGGGAGCCTCTTCACCAGGGGATGCTTGTCTAAAAGGAGGGACAGTGCAGTTCAGGGCATGAATCTGTTCTTTGAGTCAATGCAGAAGTAGGATTTGATTCTTCCCACATACAGAGGCTTAGCTGCAGTCCTGCTGTAATAACATACATATTCCACTGTCCTATTTCCTAGACGGCTTTACGCACTGGAGCTTGACGGGAACTCTTGTTACTGATGAAGATACCTTCATGGGATTTAATGATGGTCTCTCTCAATCAGGTACTTCTATGGCAAAGACAGAGATAAGGGAATAGGCTGCAACAGCAGGCCACTGACTGCGTGTATTCCAGTGAATTGTTTACATGATCTAAGGTATTCAAAAAATGGCAGTCAGGGCAGGGTCTGGATGAAATGAGATGAAACAAAAGGCAGGTGACATTATGCTGAAGGAGCTGGTTAAGAGCAAATGAGAGACAGAGCTAGATGTGGTCAAGATAGGACTGTCTTTTCAGCCCCAGCTATCTCAGCATTTTCCACTCTGGTTTTATAAAGACGGTGATACAGAAGAGTGAGAGCCATATGGGATTCCATCAGGGAGGAATCATTTGAAACGGAAATCTGAGAGAAGTCAAATACATTTAATTTTAGAGGTGTTTAGCTTTGTATTTTCAAATGAATCTAGGGATTGTATACCCAGCTTTTAATGGCAGTCACTGGCATTTCAGCCGATTTCCTAGACTTAAACTACCAAAGCCACAACAACAGTGAACAACGCTGTATTTTTGAGTCACTTAAAGCCATTGATTCTTCTGATGTAGGTGCACCGATGTTCAGGAGGAATCTAACTGGATATTGTATGAAAATTTCTAGGACAGGAATACAGTATGGGCAGCAGCAAAGTAGAAATGGAGTGGGAGAGAAATTACTTATGGGGTACAGTGAAGTAGAAACAAGGTTAACTGATCTAAGGGAAGAGCTTATGTTTGAAGCAGAGATCTTTGGAAGGTAATACATCTTGGGTCCAGACATCTTTTAACTTCATTTTTTTCTTCCTGTATTTACTTCTACAGACTCTTAACTTTTTCTTGGTTTTCAGTTAATGAATATTCATAGAACTGTCTCTAGGCCTTCCCAGATTCTCCTTCTAGACGGTATTTTGATTTTATTTTATTTTTTTACCCCCTCTTGTACAGTTGTTTCTGCAGAAGTGGAAATGACATCTTATGCCCTTTTGACATACACACTCCTAGGAGATGTGGCCTCTGCTCTCCCAGTAGTAAAATGGCTTTCACAGCAAAGGAATGCACTTGGAGGATTCTCCTCTACTCAGGTGGGCTGCCTCTGAAAAAGCTAGCTTCAGTACATGCATAATCAACTGTAGAAATCAGTTGGTTCAGGAACAGTCAATGAAGAGTTTCTGTCTAGAGTCTTGACAGAAACTGTGTCCTGATAAGAAGAAAAATTTCCCATTGCTCTTCTGCCTCTTTCTCAGACTGATAATTTGAAAGGAACCTGGACTTTGTCCTTACAGATGCACTTGACAGCAAAAGTGAAAAAAACCTGATATTTCTTTTGCTAGCTGAATTAATAAGGAAGATTTTGCTACCAGACACTGATGATCATACAGCACAGTGCTTGTTTGTAAGCTTACTATGCTCCTGTATTCTTCACTATTCTGATCTCTACCTCTTCTGATCCCTAGGACACATGTGTAGCCCTGCAGGCTCTGGCTGAATATGCTATCCTTTCTTACGTTGGAGGAGTCAACCTTACCATTTCCTTGGCGTCTACTAATCTAGACTATCAGGAGACATTTGAGCTTAACAAGATGAATAAAAAAGTCCTCCAGACTGCAGTGGTAGGTGGCTTTGTGTTTATGTAGCCATATTTTTAAAGTGATCCATGTGAGCTGGGTTCTGAATGACAACTTGGATGAGTTCAGTAATGGTAAAAGCACAAGTTAAACACTGAGATCTTGATACTTTCTGGGGTTTTATGGCTAGATTCTGATGTGGAGGAGGCAGCACTCAAAGTTAAAGGCATTTTTCATCATAACTAATGCCTGATGCTTATGTTGTGCTGCTGCTTGTTTCCACCATTGTTAAATGCAAGTGGCTGAAAAGAGTAAGCCATTCTTACTTCACTTCTGCAGTCTCCTTTATAACCAGAAAGATATTTTGTATAGAATAAAGCTAAAATTGAATTTGTTTCCTTTCTGAGTGCCATGTCTTGTCTGTGTCTTAACTGTGGATTCTCCCCAGATCCCCAGTATTCCAACGGGGCTGTTTGTGAGTGCCAAAGGTGAAGGCTGCTGTCTGATGCAGGTAAAGTTGCCATGGGGCTGGAGAAAATATGTGAACAGATGGCCTGTAAACTCACAGTCTTTTTGCTACTTTTTTAATCCCAGTTTGCTGTGAGGAAGTTGTTACACTTTGAATTTCTCTTAAAGCAATTATATAACGGGATGGTGCTTTAGTTCTTAGATGTAAATGTGACTGTAGTGGGCTGAATCTACTCTGGTACGGCTTTATCTATGTATAACTGTTGTAAAGCTTCTGTTGCCTCTGTGCCTGCCATTGCCTTCCTCTGAAGGATCTGGTGTTTATGCTGGTCTTTAGGGAGCATTTGTAGATGCTGTGAAATGTTGGGGTCTAATAGGCTGCCCTGATTTGTTTTGGTTTTCCCCTCTTTCTGCTGCAGATTGATGTCACTTACAATGTACCTGATCCTATTGCCAAACCAGCTTTCCAGCTCCTGGTTAATCTGAAGGAGCCAAAGTCAGAGCAGCATTTTCAAGCTCCAAATCTCCTGCGGTCTGTCTCTCCAGATGAGAATCGCTCTGAAGCCTTGCACAGAGAGAGGGCACTGGTGGATGATGATGACCCAGCTTCAGATCAGGACCATCGGGAATACAAAGTGATTCTGGAGACCTGCACTAGGTAGGAAATGCCAATCTGCATCATGTCCTGCCTGTTTCTCAGAGACCATCTAGTTTGCTGATCAGCACTTCTGTACTGATACATTCATTGATACAGGAAAAATACTAAATAACGCTATATCTCAAATAGTGTAAGATAGAACACCTCACATGCAAGATTTCAACCATAATTTTGAGTTGTAGGACAGAGTTAATGTCTGGACATTCACAAGCGTTGTCTTTAGCATTAATAATTTTAGTGCAAAGTATCTGTCAAACATAGAGAAACAAGAACAAAATTTAAGAGGACACCACCTTGTTTTTTTACCTTTAAGTTTCATCATTGCCTCTCCAAACCCTGAAGACAACAAATTGAATGTCTTTTGCTTGTATCAGGAGGAAAAGTAGCAGCTCTGGATTATTTTCTAGGTCTTCAGTAACAGGCTTTCCTTAAAAGCCTAAAAGAACTAGGTAATTTCAACTGATTAATCAATATCTTAAATGTGTCAATAGACCTATAAATATTATTGACTTGACTTAAATGTTTGAGTTACTTATTTTTCAGTTTTGGATACCAAAAACCTAACAGAATATGCTTGTTGCCATGGTATGAATTTGGAATCTATGGTAAAGGCACAATATGTGCAGATATTTGTTAATAAGTTCTCTAAAGCTCATTGTTTCTCTTCTTGTTCCATACAAAGAAATTTAAAGTAATTTTTAAAGATGGCTTGCTACTAAAGCTCCACAAGTTTCATTCCTAGCTCTCTAAGCACTTTGTAAAGACATTATCAATTCCATCTCATTTTATAGATTGGGAAGCTCAAGATATTAAGAGGAAACAGCTTGCCTATAAAGAAACAGCAGGAAGTATGGTTTGACCTGTATTTAATCCATTGAAACATTTTGCTTAAACACGTTGGTACTGCTGTGGTCATCAGGAGCTGCTGATCACTTTACAAAATATTTTGATTTTTGAGGAGGTTGTTGGAAAGCTGGCCCAAAAGACGGGAAGCCACAACCAAAGTAAATAAGGAGGGCTTACAGCATCCTACTGTATAACAGAAAAAAACATTCCCAAGAAATTCATAACTAATCTGCATATTTGTGACCAGAAGCACAGCAGGTGGTGGGGCTACAGCGTCATTGAACTCACACAACAAAAATCAAGTGAATGGCTCAGATGTAATTCATGGAAATGGAAAGCTTTCGCTCCCCTGCCAGTTTCTGTCTCCTTCCTTCCTGCAGAGGCAATGCCATACAGTGACTACAGTCCTGAAAACAGTTCCAGTGACTCCAGGCAAAGATGAGATCTTGTTATCTCTGACAACACACTTGCCCCTTGCTAGTGTGGCCATTTGCTGGCAGATGCATTGCCTCTGCCACAAGCCTGTGAAATCCTGGGCCAGGCATTTTTCAGCCTAGTTGAATTTTTCCTTCCTCCAGTAACAACAGCCAGTAATGGGCAACTCAAATTCATCATCCAAAAGTTTGCTAGGGTTGATCTGGCTGTATATAACACAGTGTCACCTTCTGAACCTCTTTCCCCCCTGCCTAAGCACTGCAGCTTGTACTGGGGAGGTAGGCTTAAAGTCTTGTCAGTCGCTCGAAGATGCCTGTAACTAAGGAGGCTGCTCTGCATCAGCACAACCTTTCTGTTGTTTCTGAAACTTCTGCCCTGGGGATTTCTGGAGCAAAGACAGAAATTTGAGAGGAAGCCCAGTCCGAGGAGATTGATTGCTTGGAAAGAAAACAAAAGCAGATGACATCTTCCCTTTCCTCCCTTTCTCCTGTAATGATGCTCTTTTAACTCCTTCATCATCTTATTTAGGTGATATGAATAGAGGAGTACATCTAAGAATGGCAATTGAAATATTTTGAGCTGGGGGTGTTCTTCAGAATGCAGTTGTTTTAAGTGTTGTGCTCAGTGAAGTCCTTGGGCACTTTTGAGGAGTTAGGGAGAAAACAGAAAACAGGGAATAGAAGGCTGTGATACAAAACAGAGAATGGGGAAAATTCAGGCCAAGGGATACTATAGGATTTTTTGGGGAGCATGGTGCATGGACTTAGATCAGGATTAACAAGGTTTAATGTCTCTTAGGAGGCTGTCAGCCCAGAAGTGTCTTACGCTGCTGGCTCTGTCCACAGGCTGTCTCATGCTACTGTGGGCGTATGAGCTTGGGTGTGGTGGTACATGCAGGTTGGCTCCGTGCAGTGCTTCCGCAAACTCGGACACCCACCCTCGCTGTGGAGGTCTCCACATAAAGCCTCCAGGTAGCCCAGCAGGAGCCAGTTCAAATCTGGCAAATTTGCTCTTGGAAGCTGCGTATGGTGTTCTCTTGGCACCAGGCATGAACTAATAAGCCCTCCTGGGTCCAAGCTCATTGTCTTTGTGGTGCAACTAAACAGCAAACAGGTAAGCTACCAGGGAGGGATAGTTGAGAGCTGACTGTGTGAATGTGGAGAAAAGGAGCATTGTTCTGGAATTAGCAGGAGCTTTTTTTGTTGCAATGTCAAATCTTCTGCCATGCTGCAAGAAATTGAAATCTTTTGCAACAGCCCAAATAAACTTTATTTCCGTCCCTTCCTGTGTGTTTTTGTGTTGTGTTTTTTTTATGAACACTTCAGCAGTAACAACTCTGAATTTCAGTGGTTTTTTGGAGCCTTCATAGATATCATAGAGGACAATATAGGCAGTAAATTCTTTAATGCTCTATTAATAAATAGAGTGAGTTTGCTGACTCATTAGCAAAGATACTTTTCTCAGTGTCGATTGGATGCTGGAGGAAAATGGCCGTTTACAAAAGCCTGGGGCTGAATGACTGCTTGCTATTGGAAAGTAACATTCCTCTTACACCACAACCCTTTTACAGCCCTCCACTTAGGAAAGAACAGAAGTTTCTTCTACTCCAAGGTGTTATTCTGTTTTACCAAGTGCATTTTCTCAGTGATTAATTGAAAAATAAGGCAAGCAGTCCCATGGGAGACTACATTCTTCCTTCTGCTTTTCTGCCTCCATTTGCCTGGACATCTCCTACATCTCTGCCCTCTGTGATTTGTGCTTAATTTTTGTTACATAAAAGCAGAAGAGGATTTTGTAAAACCAAGAAGACTGTGGCTTTCAACAAGTTCTTCAAAGAAGAGTAGTTCCTTTTAATATTTGTTTCCTCGGAAGTTTGTTCTCCATCTTGAGTTGTCCATGTACCATTTGTTATCTTGGATCCTCTGAGTTTGTTTTCATTCTTTCTCTCTTTTTGTTCTCATGGGAAGATGGCTGCACTCTGGATCTTCAAACATGGCTGTCTTGGAAGTGCCGTTGTTCTCAGGGTTTCGTGCAGATATTGAGAGCCTAGAGCAGGTAAGATGTTGTAATGAGAGCGCAAGGCATGGTTTTGGGCCAGGGCTTGGCTCTCTTAATTGGCAAGGATTCCCTATGGGGAGCAATAGGAAGCAAATGCCATTGAATGTTAGTGCACTGTCCAAAAAGATGCAATTAAAATTGGGGGGGAGGCAGGAGATTTCACTTGTCAAAAAATATTTATCTGAAATGAGTAAGCAGATGTTCTGAGCAAGAGTAACGAATTCACTAAACATGGCCAAATGAAGTTTATTACTGAGCACAGTGCATGGTAATTAAACAAGACCCATTTGGAAATGCTGAAGTGAAAATGTGCTCTAACAGGAGCTGTTTATGGCTTCTTAGTGGGCGGTGTTATCTCCAACATCTGGATTCTATTTCTTTGGAGGCTCTGTGTCTTGGAATTTTTTGCCTCCCCCCCCCCCCCCCCCCCCCCCCCCCTTCTGGGAGAACATCATGTTTATTGCAAGCCAAACTGAGGTGGACAGAATGTGCGTCTTACCCAGCCAGCCCTCTGGGGGAGATGAACTGTGATCTTTAGCTTTGCTTTATATTTTGTGGAAGCATGACAGTGTATTCACTGGTGGGTTTTATGCTGCAAATAGTTTTTAACGACTATTAAACTAAAGAGGTGTAAAATCTTTGCATCCTTGACAACTGATAAAGAGCTGAAAAGTATTTTGCTTCCAAGAGTTCTCTTCTGTTAATAACTTTATCTTAATTATACTGGGAGCGGGAGGGATTTGGGGAAAGAATTTTGAGCTAGAGTTATAGTGAAGACCAGGCAGTTTAACTTGACATCCTAATTCAAGGAAAAGTGCACATTACTTTGTCTTCTCTAGGATTTCACTTGATTTGCCTAATTTAGAATATAAACATTATTGCATTTTCTTGGAGAAAATGAGACCAATATGTTCCTCTTCAGGGGCTTACAATCCATGTCAAAAGCTGCTATCAGATAGTCTCCTGGGCTGTCACTGAGGCCGGAGAAAATTGTGTATTAGACCCTGAGAAGAGAATTGCATCCTTTCAGTGTAAGGAAGCTGTGCTAGAATACTTTTGTACAGAGATGTGTGTTGATCAGATATGAAATTATTCCTGTGAAGAGAAATATTAAAATTAATTTTTTATCTCTTCACAAGCTGCATGTTGAGAATCCTGTTTTCAAATGCATTGCATGTAAAATGTATCAATTTTTATTTACCTGTTGACCTTTGAGTCTGATTCTCTCTCACGTGCAACTAATGGTGCAACAAACTGAATATGGGTATTCAGATGAGGCAAGACCACCAGTAGGTCATCTCCAGTATCCTTGTGGTAAGAGAAAGGAAGAAAATTAGGTGAGGGGGCCTGTAGTGGGTTTGGTTAGTATTTTATCTCCTCCTGCTGAAGATGCTAGAGTGACAGTTATTTGTACTGCTTTCAAATAAGTTCTCTCTCATAGTAATTTACATAAATAATGGCTGAAAAATTATGGATGGAAAGCTGGCTTAGGAGCAGAGAACTCAAAATGGGACAGGAGAACAACATGATATCTTTATGTTGTTAAACCCATGGAATTTTTTATCGGCAGAGGGAAGGAGCTGAAACAAAGAGTGCAGAGGGGTTTTCATTAGAGAAGAACAGAAAAATGGTTATGTTAAGTAACAAATCCCTGTAGTCCTTATTTTTCCTGATGTGGGCTAAGAAGAAATTACAGAAATAAGAGCTGCCATTGTCCAGGCTGTATGTACTGAGTGAATAACTCCTTTACCGGGACAGAGTTAAGAGTTTCTGGGCTGAGAGTCCTGAGAAGGTCCGATATGCTCGTGTGTTACAAGGAACTACATAGGTTCTGTATTTCAGTCCCGGAGCTGAAAGTTTTTTCTCTTTTGCCAAGCCAGCTGTGCTCTGGTGTGAGACCTGTTTACATGGCTGGGTCAGGCAGGTGTCCCAGATAAAGACTTGTAAACCAAACATGCTTATTTTGTATTTAGTTACTACTAAAAGGCTGCTACATGCAGCAACCTGCTCCTGTGCTGTGTCTGGTTTACACTAACCTGTGTTCAGGGCACGTCGTACATGTTCTAAGTAAGTAGCAGAAACACTAAAGATAATTGTGAATCATACGATTAACATGAAGATATACTGTCTGCAAGGAAACTGATTCTGGTTCCCCAATGAACTGGCTGTATGATGTTTCAAAACACTTTTGTTTGCAGTACGTCTTATTCTCTCTTGTCTACTAATGTTGCCATGGTCCTTGTGCTCTGTGACACCAGCTTGCCTCCAGTGTGTCTCACGGCTTCAGAGATTCTTGTGTCACGTTCAGTGCCATCTTGCTGGTGCCTCAGCACTGCTAGTTCCTTGACTAGGTCAGCACTTGTAAATGAGAAATAAACACTGGGCATATTGAAACTGGAGCAGAGAAATGGGGAGACTTACCCACACAGCTTGTGCATCAGATGCATCAAGTCTGGGAAGCACCATGTGTCAGTTTCATACCATTCTTCTGTCATATCCCCGAGCCTGGCCTGGATGGAAGCAGAGGGTAAAAAAGCAAGCTGCTCTGCTACTGCAGGAGTCTGACTTTCTTAAAGCTGAACGAGCTCTCCAGCACATTAGGCTTTCTGTGGCGCTAAGCAGATCAGTTGGTTGTGCTTTCCCTTGCGGCATCTTGTTGCCTGTCTGAATCTCGTGTTCCTGCCTCTATGGGTAGAGAAGCAACAGAGCCCCAGCGCAGCCCTACCCGTTAGGGTCTCTGAGCTCAGAATATCAGGCAGCTTGTTTTTGGTTTTCCCCCTGTCTTAGTGGGAAAAGGAGCGGATTCTCTTTCATAACTGGTAAGACTGAGCTCCTGCAGCACAGAGCTGCTCCAAGTTAAGTCCTTGCAAATCTCAGAAGGATGTCAGGTACTTCATGTAGCACGTGCTTTTTTAGTACTGGTAAGTTACACAGAAGCTGGTTCAACACCCACTGTTGTGAAAGTTCTTTGGGCAAAAGACTGTGTAGTTGGTGCCTCAGTTTGGCGAGAGGATTCTGTGGTTGGGATTCAGTACTGGGCAGTCTATTTCCATAACCAGAACAGAATTACTTCCTTTGGGCAGTAGGAGACTTTGCTGAAATGGGAAGGATATTGCATCTTCAAGGGGGAATGTCTCCCTGGAAGTGCTGAATTCCATCTTTCTTATTGCAGAAACCCTTTGCATCGGTACAAATGAAATGTAGGGACAAAGCTCAAGTGTATATATCGGTAGGCAGTGAAGACACAGATACAGCCCCAATGATTTATTTGTGGCTGTCAAATGTGTATCCAAATCACGCTGACAAAACCAAAATTCTTCCACTGAAGACCCAGTACTAGTTTTGTTATGTATTTTGGACACCACCTTCAGCAGAGGCAAGTCCTGTCGTTCCCACTGCTGCATTTTCTTGTCACCCTAGCCATTTCCCTCTCCTCCTGGTATGGAGGAGCAGGGCTGTAAATCAGATTTCCTTGTGTGTTGTTTGCCCTCACAAGGGAGCAGTATGTGCATAGCGGACCCACGTGCAGCTCCGGGGCAGCGATGGTTAATGAATGCTCTGTTGCACGTTGAGGGCAGCCCCCCTGTCTGTGCAGCCACAAATCCTTCTAATAATGCTGGGTGTCGACAAGGTCAGGAGGTCACCGCAGGCTGGTATATATCAAGCTTCACCAGAAAAATGCAACTTTAGCTGAGCTGAGCATTTCCCGGTGGCGCCAGCCTCTCCAAGCCCTCATAAAAGGACTGTCTGCAGCCATCTACTGCTGAGTAATAACAGTCACCATCAGGCCCCTAAAATTATAAGGACAAATTAAATTGGCCCTTTCCATATTGTGTGGGACTTAAACACATGTTCCTTTGCTTGTTACAGTAATAGCAGGAAGCTGTGTGCAGGGTTTTACAACTAGAAGCACTATGCTGAAGAAATTCACAGTTAAAGCCGTTGGTAGCAGGTTTGGGCAAACTTCAGTAGAAATGCTTTTTGCTTCATGTCATTCTTTGTAATACATAATAATAACAATAATAATGCTTTATTCTTTCTGCACAGTTTTCATTCTAAGATCCAAAAATACCTTAGGAACATCTTGTGGGGGAAGACATGAAAATGTATCTTCCCTACATCACAAATGGGATTATCTGACAGAGAGATTAAAGTAATAGAACAGTTTGGAGAACAGACTTAAAGCATCAGCTCTGACTGTTACTCCATTCTCCAAACGGGGATTAAAATACAAGTCCTTTTTCACAGAGCATAGTCTTCCCCAGCTTCTGGAGTAAATGTTTTTCACATGATAGATGTGTTCTGAATACGGTTCATCAGGACAGTAATGATTGACTGATCTAGTACATACAGCATGATGGTCATCATAATAATGAGATGTTAGTATTTCAAACAGAAAATCAGAGGAGTAACTCTTTTGGAAACTTTGAAATAAAACTTTGTGGAATTATATCAGATGATAGCATTTATATTTTGGTGGTGGTTCATGAGCATTCTGTACCAGGGAGATAATTACTAGATTCTTTGAGGTGATGCAGTAATTCTATAAATGACAGCGCTCGTACTTTCCTCTGAAGGCTGTGATCATGCTATACATGCAGACCTGCAGTTGGCAGGAGATGAGCTCAAGTATTCTTACAAATAGCTGGGGTACATTAGGGGCAGTAGCACCCCAGATAGAGGAAGTACTGTGTTCTCATACGCAGATTGTCCCAATAAATAAAAAGCATAAAATTAGGTAGTCTGTAGGCATGAGTGGTACAACGCAAATTACAAATCTCTGGGCCTCAGAGGGAGAGAAGATGAGTGGCCGAGGCCTGCCTCACCCCAATTTGTCAAAAAGGAGGGTGCCTAGGGCTCTTTCAAATGGCTGCTCTTTTCAAATGTAAGGGTTAATTTTGCTGGCAGAAGAATGTTTTGGGGTTTTCAGCTGGTGGGAGAAGGGGACCTCTAATACCTGGTGTGATCCAACAGCGTAATTCCCTGGTGGTCTGAAGGAGTGTAAATAAGAGACTTTATTGAGTGTTTTGGGGTCTCTGAGCTCTTGCTTGAGCATTGGTACTGAAAACGAGCTGGGAGCTATTCAATTAGATTATGGATGATGTGTCAGGTGTAGTCTGAGGCATATAAATACACCAGGGACCAGGAAGAACTTTCAACATTATGCACCTTGCAAGCATTCCTCATCAGATCACAGAAAGGAACAGAGATGGCTTTTTCTAAGTTGTGCGACAGCAGCCACAATCCTTTTTGCATTTACCCTCTCTGAAACATCCTTTTCCAGCAGAAGAAATCCCTGACTTTTAGTGTTTGATCAGTTTTCTAAGCAATCTAAAATCTTTCTTATTCTCTGATTTCAACCTGTTTTCTATAAAAAGAGATGAAACTAAACATGTTGATTTTCTTCCCAGTTATTGATGAACAAGCAAATTGGATTAAAAAGATATGAAGTGGATGGAAGAAAAGTCCTTTTTTATTTTGACGAGGTAATGACTTTGTTAACTATAGTTACGTTGGTTTTTAATGAAAGGCAAATGACAAGTGGATCAGGCATAGGCACGGTGTACTGAAGTCAGTGGTCCCTCCATAGATGGGGATTACCATGCAGGTTTAACTGGCCGGTTCATTGAACCTCTTTTGAGGCAGGAAGGATTGTGGGTTTGGTTGGAAATGAAAGCTTAACAGAGGCAGGTGATTAGCTTCAGACCATATAGGACTCCTGGGCAGATATCACCTTAGTTTTTGCCTCAAAATAATCTCACCTTCAGATACAACTAGCATTGCTAAAAAGGCAGAGAAAAAATGCGGTGTAATTTAGGTCTCACAGCACATACCTGAGTGGAAGATGAGATCTTTCTTGGCTTGGTCATCAGCAGTAAATTCTTAGTTACATTAGATGACAGGAGTGCTGCTAGGTAAGCCAGGGAATACAGCCTGAGTTTCAGGTTTGCCATTGTCGTATGGCAAGTGTGTGCTTTAAAGGCTGGCAAGGTATCATGTTTTAATTCATCCTGTTTGGCTTTTCATTATCTGTCTCTATGCCTGGTATTGGAGGTGTCTGCATTCTCCCCACGTGTCCAGCACAGCATGTTACGTGAGGGGCACGTGCTGTGTTTATTTGTCTCTCTCTTTGCTTCAAGTGCAGTTTTTGTTACACTGAGTCTTTTACACAATTTCTTACAGATTCCCAGCCAGTGCGTGACCTGTGTAAAGTTTCAAGCTTTCAGAGAGCATATAGTTGGGAAAACAGCTCCTGTTCCTATCAAAGTGTATGATTACTATGAGCCAGGTATATGCCTGTTTTCCTTTGATTTTTGCCAGCATTAATGCTCTAGGCATAAAGCTTAGTTGTGATTTCTCATCCTTGCTGGCCTGCAGCTTTCGAAGCAACTCGTTTCTACAACGTGAGTGAAAACAGTCCCTTGGCTCGGGAGCTCTGTGATGGGCCAACATGCAATGAGGTGGAAAGCTCAGCTAGCCAATGGGTTGGTAAGTTGCATCAAAGCCAAGCATATTTTTTGGAAAATGGAGCCCACAGACATACTTTCCAGGAATTCAGAAGTCAGAACTGTATTTAAAAAAAATACTCTTATTCCACTGTCTGTGTTAGTGGAAGTTTTACAAAGGTTTGTGGGATAGTAGTATTGAACTCGTGACAACCGAGCAGACCAATGTAGTCTGCTCTTCAGTCACCGACATGACTACTATTTGCCTCAGAGGCAAGATATAATGGACAGTTCTGGAAGAACCTGCACAAAGTGAGACGAGTTAATAAACATACGGGCTGAAACTCTGTAAAATGCAGTTTGGCTTTCTTTCTCTAAAATATCATGCAATAGAGTTCCACAATTAACTATAGGAAGATTGAACAATTTTATGCATTAGTGAAAGGAATAACTTTCCCCAGAAACGATACGTTCCTTTCTGTCCTCTGTGTCACACAAAACAGTTGCTTTATCCTATATCTGGAACCTGCTGCAATATGGTTCTTCCAGAAAGACAGCCTTATTCCCAGAGCTTTTAATTCTACCAAGTTTGTAAAATCCTGTGAGAAGCCTTAAGGAATTCAACAGGAAAACTGACATCAGTGAAATATTGCCACTCCGTCTTCCCCTTCCCCATGCTATGCAAAAATATTGCTTTGGATGTTTTTGTTTACTTCTCAGGCTTTGTTCACTCTGGACCATGCAATAACATTTTTGGCTGCTTGGAGGATGAGTATTTTGAACAGTGCATGTGTTCGCGAGACTGTGGCTATGATGGGGAGCCTGTATGTGGATCAGATGGACAGATTTACCCGAACCATTGCCAGATGGAAGTAGCATCGTGCAGGAATAATACAAGAATAGAACAGCTGCCCATGTCTCAATGTTCTGCCTGTAGGTTTCGTTCAGTTCCCTTTTCTGTTATGATGGAGATGCGGAACACTACAAATCCTCATCTAAGCAAATGATAATTACGTACATGTGGTACGGAAAAGAGGAGAATTCAGAACCTCCTATGTATTATTTTTTTACTCATGCTACAGGGGACTAAGTTATAAGAGCAGCTGCCTTTTGTGATTAGCTCAGAATAATGGGGTTTCTATTCTCATGAACACATGTTTTACCAATCAGAATGAACTTCAGAGAAAATAGATACTGTTTTATCTGAAGTGAATAATCCTAGATAAAAATGAACATCCATGAAGTGTAGCACTCTTTGGAGATTCTACGTCGGCTTTCACAATGTGCAGTGTAGTAGCTCAGTGAACAGAGTATGCCACCTCTGGAAATGCAGACATTTCTAGAGATTCATTAACAAATTTTATGACCAATGCACTTATTTTTATTTACAGCCAAGAATTTGCCGGAAGAAAGGGAGACACACACCCACACAGCTGAGCAACCCAGTGTTAAACAAAATCCAGAAGGTAATATCATACCTTTGCATTTATCCAAAGCCTTTTTTTTTTGTCAAGGTTGTAGCCTATCCTGTCACTGTATTAAAGTATAATGGCTCTCAAGCATGTTCAAACAAAGATGCTGAACTTCATCTTTCAGAAAAGACAGAACGGTCAGAAATCAGAAAAAAATGAAGATGTCAAGGAGAAACTGTTCAACTACAGACTAGCTCTTTTAGTCCTTTTCCTTCCGGGAAATGTTGTGTGGTACCTGCTCTATTCAGTGCACATGCAAGATTTAATAAGTGGTTCATAGAGGTGGGCAAGTTGACCCTCTTATTTTCTCAGCCTTTGTATGTTTGAACAACACATGCTCTGTGATCTTTTCTTCAATATTAAGCTGGAAAGATCACATTTAAAACCAGGCTGATGTAATGAGTTTCAACAAACAGCTGAACAGGGCATGGCAACAGACCAAACCGCTGCAAGAACTAGAATCCAGGTGGATTAACTTTTTCTTTAGCAGTTCTGTACAAAAAATGAGCTGGCAGTCTTGATTCTTTCAGAGCTGCTGTTTGGAATAAAAGGCCTTAGTGAGCAAAAACGTTAAGGTCAGTAGATGGAGCAGCCAGGAATGTGGCTGCTCATTTTATTTGGTGCTCATATCCATACACTTTTTTCCAAGACTTCATGTTGAACTTGCTCATGGCTCACAATAAATCTCACCAAGAAGCAGTGGAGTGTCAATAGAATAGTTTGTTTCATGCTGTTTCTAGTAAATAAACTGGACGAGATTTTTCCTGGCTGCTTTCCACTCATTAATTTTCCTCTGGCCTCTAACTCTCCTAACAGATCAGTAAAACAAGTTAATTCTTCAAGAGAAGACTCTGTGCCTTCTCATGTCCTTCTTGTGCACCAGAGTTCGGGCTAGCGTGTGTCCAACATGAGAGACACCATCCTGTTCTTTCCCCTTCCTCTGCTCTGCAAAAGCTGATGGATAGTTTTCTTTACTAAGGTGTGAAAGTATAGTGAATATTCCATTATGATCTTTTGTATAGGTCATTCAATATGACAGTGTTTAATGTCTTTCCTGTTTTCCCTCCCTTTTTTATATACGTGTGTGTGTATGTACCAGATAGCTGTCTGTTGAAAAAACTGGGATAAATGCTTGTTGCCTTTTATTCTGTGCAAACGCTATGTACTCAGCATGGAAACTGTTTGCAATCCGAACCCTTTAAAGCAGCATTCACAAACTGCTCTTTAGGGTACCGCTGGTATGCGAGGCCATACTAAGTGTTTTGCTGCTGGTCTACAAAATGGGACAGCAATTGCATTATTTTCAAATAAAAATTCGGTAGTAAAAATTATTACCTGGGGAAAAAATTGTGGAACTTGATGGTAGGCCACAATAAAAAAAAAAATCAGAACAGCGTTTCTGAAATAATCTGCATTAAAGTGGCTAAGAAAAATAACCCTCTTGTTTCTGTTCTAAACAGACAAAAGCAGTGTTCGCTCAGTAAGCTGAAGTGGAAATTCTGATTTTTATTTTTTGTGTATGTGGTATTTTTATTCAGATTTTAGATTTAAGAAACCTCTATGCCCTAATGACATGTTTGTCAAAGCACAAGCATTTAGAGCTGCCTTTGTTCTAGGATCTGGGAGTGTTCAAGTTGAGAGTCTCCTGGAGGTGAGATACTCTTCTGAACTGAGCTGTCTGAGCAGCCATGGCAGAGTGAGCATTCAAAAATAAAAATTACTAAATCCTGCATCAGGAAAAGCACCCAGCATGTGATTTTCATTAATCCTCTGGGCTTCTCTCAGGTCAGCCACACGGTACATGAATCAAAGGTTAACAAGTGAATGAATCCTTCCTCATACACAGGTCTTATTTGGACTCACTGGTTTGTTAGCATTGAAGCATGTGATTGGGTTAAGTCTGCTCAGGTGCTCTGGGTTTCTAGTGAAAGTTCTGATGAGCCGTGTCTAAATCTGTGATTTCCTAAAGGGATGCAAAACTCCAGGAACCAAATCAAGATTAGGGCACCTTGGTGAAACTGCCTCACTGTGTTAATCTTCAGGAAACACCATTTTCTCAGAGAACTGCATGGTGTTGATATTGTCTGAAATCCTTCTGTATCTGCTGTATGACTTGTGCAGGCTCAGCTTGGTTTGATTGATGCTTTCGTTGTTAGCTCTTGTCTATGTTACCCCAGCGATGGAAACAATGAGAGCCCGTTTCCTTCCAGCAAACCGTGGGGAACTTCATAATGTGTTTGGGTTCACTCTTTCAAACACAGACTTGCAGTGTAGTTCCACATACACCAGTGAGTTTGCTAGAATAAACAACAGCTTTTGAGTTATGCTAGTCAAGCTAAGCAGTTGTATATAGACGGTCCTGCAAAACCAGGATGCAGTGCTTCTTCCAGCTCCTAGCTATTGTCAAAATATTTTAAAATGTCTTTCAAAAGTCTGCAGCAGATGTTGCAGCAAGTGAGGCAGAATGGCTGATCTTAAAACCGTAGTCTGTTGTTGTACAGATGGGTAAATCCTCTTGGCATGGTTAGAAATACCCTCTTGATTGGGAGGGAAGTGTGCAGGGTGACAGGGCTCATCTGGAACAGCTCATGTCTGAATCCCCTTCCTCAGCTGCACTTTTTCACAGGTGGATCACTGAGACTCAGGGGTTTGTGACGAGTAGCATGGACCCACCTCTGGCTCTAAGCACTGAAGCTCTGCTAGTATGCTTTCACAGCCTGTTGCAGTTGTATTTGTTTGGACTGAAAGCTCCTGGAGCAGGATTTTGGTTGCTACCTGGAGTATCGGTACCTCGAGTGCCTTTCTGACTGTGGCTTTCCTAAGATCATTGTCGGGCTAGGCTATGAAAATATGGGTGGGTTTCAGAGCCTTGGGGATCCTCAGTAGCTCTTATACCATCTCTCTGATGTAGTACTTTGATTGCTTCTGTAGATCACAAACACACTTCTGAAACTGCTTGAATCTTTTCTGCCGAAAGCGCTAAGTGTATAGCCACTGACATTGGAAGACAGTGTGTTGCTATCATGGTAATGTGATTCTGCAGGTATTTGATGGAAAAGCAATATCCAAGTGTGTGGCAACAGCACTCGGTGGTGTTGGTGCTGCTGTGGTGCTACACTCTGCGCTGCTCTGAGCAGGCAGCCCACCCAGCCTTGTGCTGTCTGACCCCCCAGCCTTCTCACAGTGGCTGGAGCTGTGTTATTTGTACAGTTCTGTTCTAGCAAGTAAAGAGACCAGTAGCTGGAAG
Source organism: Falco cherrug (assembly GCF_023634085.1). NCBI lineage: Eukaryota > Metazoa > Chordata > Aves > Falconiformes > Falconidae > Falco > Falco cherrug. The sequence goes on along the minus strand of NC_073700.1, from coordinate 43,953,095 downwards.
AAAATTCTAGGAGGCATTGTGATACCTTTATTTAGTGGTGGGGTTTTCATTTTTTTGTTGGTTTTTTTTTTTAAACCCATCACTAGCTCCTAACAGGAACACCAGAGTGAACTCTGCTTCCAGGTGGAGTCATCTCACAGTGCTCCCTGGCAGGAGCATTATTGACAGGACCGCTGTTCTTCTAAGATTGATTGAACTGGCGGTGGGCCATTTTTCCTTTCACCCCATCAATGTTCAGCAAACATTGGCTTAGGCACAAACATTTGGAGGTGGGGGAGGGGTTTGTATGCAACAGGAAATGTCGGCCTTTCGTCTTTGCTTTGACTCCAGTGCTGCGTTCCGGGGAAGAGTAAAGTCTGTGATGTTAACTGTGTCCCTGGTGGACAGCAATCATCCATTCATAGAATGAGCTCACAACCTGGCAAGTTCTCACATGGAGAAGGCCAAGAAGAAGTGAACGCAGAGACCAACTGCTTTCAGGCAAGTCTTCCCTTGCCTGGGGCTGAGCCTTGTTGCTGGGAGGATGTGGGAGGCAACAGGGAAAAGCCTTCAGATACTTTATTTCTAGAAACCAAACATTTTCAAAGGCCTTGATGAGTCTTCTTAAATAAAGCCAACTTTGCAATGGGGGGAGGGAGGAGGGGGACTTTTCCTCCCTGCAACAACTGGTTCAGTGATTGCTTCGATGTGGATTAGAGCCGTGTATACAGAAAGCACAGGGAAGATGGACATCAGAGCTGACTCGAGGAACAGTTTAGAAAATAGGGACCTATTGATACTCCTAGAAGTTTTATCTTGCAGTTTTGCCCTCTGGACAGTGAGCAGTCACCCACCACAGAGAGGCACAGCCTGTTCCGAGTGGGATACGTACTGTGTGAGTGACCTCCCAATGTCTTAGTATAGACTGGAGTGAATGCAAGGAGGGTAAATACATGTTTCTGCCCGTGGTGTGTCTCTATCTTACGTGACAGAAGTTTCTCAGTGGTATGTGGCGGTACTGAAGCAGATGTATCTCAACTACTGCTAGTTCAGGCTGAGGGAGAAGCAAATGGCTTTGACATAAGCTCCTGGCCTGTTGTGCTAAAATCTTCATTCATGTTGGTCTGAAAAGAAATCTAGCTGCTTACACTGATCTTTTTCATGACATGCACCAAGTAAACTGCTCCTTCTTGTCTGCCTTCTAGCTTTGTAACTAACTTTTAAAAAACAGTGATTAAAAGAGTGTACACGTTACACATCTTTGTATGGATTGGTTTCTCCTTAACTGAGGTACTTGGCTTAGACCTAGTCAAAGGAGAGAGATGTATTTTCAGGGTACAGAGTAACTCATCTGTGACATTGGGCATTCCCAAAGATACCTCTTACTTTTATCTTCCTATATGCAGGTCTCAGGGTGAACAGGTTTGTTCCTAACTTAAGCACCTCAGATAATTAGATACTGTAAAATGAGGCTTTGTGGTTGGTTTTTTTTTCCAATTACATGGCCCTCTTTCTTTTTCTTCCTTTCAAATTTTCTTCCTTCAAATATGATCCCTTTCAAATTTTTTTTCCAGTGCCCAGGTCTCAGACTGGGAAGCTGAAAATTCTGATTTACCGCAGCTTTTCTCCTCACATGCGAATCTAAGCAGGCGTGTGCTGGTCCACTGACATGTGTAGCCTCCTTTACTCATGTAAGGCACTCATTTGGCCCTTGATTTGCCTTCCTGATTAAAAATCCTTTCCTCTTCTTATATCATTCTCCTTCTCTGTGATGCAATATGTGATGCCGAAATGCAGTTTCTTTGGCTGAAGCACAACCTGAGACTCTGTTGTTTCCTTTCCAGCAGAGGAAGGCCCTCCACTACAGACAGATCTGTCTTATTACTCCTATGAATATGACCCAGACCCCTATGCATCGGAAGCTGATGTTTTTGAGATTGTGGCAGAACTGACAACAGCAAGCACATTAAAAGAAGTTGACAAGATTCAGGAAGTAGTGACCACGGTAGAATGGTGAGCTGGAAAGCAGGGGATCATAAATCTGGTTTGAGAGTTGATATATAATGTAATAATTCATGTGTTGGGTCAGATGTATTCAGTTCCTCAAAAAAGCTGTTCTTACAACTGACTTGCTAACCTCTTTAGCAAGGAATCTTGACAGGGCAGCATATAAAAGTCTTGGCGACCTGAATGGCTCCATCCCTAGCAGAATAAAAAGTGACCTTTTAAGCTTTTATCTGCCCAGCTTCAGTGATGTTTCACAAATACATGTAATGAGAAAGTGACTTTTATTCATTATCTTCTCTTTTCAACAGAAATATATAATTTAAATAAAGAGAAGAGGCTCAGAATCAACTCCTGTATGAGTTTGTTCCTACAGACGACCTGCTGCAGAACAGAAACCGAATGATGACTACTTCCTGATGCACTCAGAACTGTAGGCTTTGCTGCCCCGTGGGGGGGATCTGGAGCACTAAGGGGGACACTCAGCATTATTTTTCTGTCCGTTTTCCTGCCTTTTGTGCATCCTCTTTGGAGTTCTTCCAAGGATGGGAGACCAATATGCTGTGTCCTCTAGGTGAGGAAAAATAGGGGCTGGAATTCAAACCTATAGACCATTTCAAAGTGTTTTCTCTACTATCAGGATACCGCAAATGCTATTTCCTAGCTACATTTAGAAGCTAAGTCCAGGCCTTGTGCTTAGCTGAACTGCTGTTTGAGAAAAGATGGCTGAGAAGTTTTCTCTCAAATTATTATAATAAAAATCAGTGTGTTTTGCCAATTATAACATAGCAGGAGGCTAATCATCTTCCCCAGCCTGTAAGTCTACCGCACCCACAACAACATCCCACAAGAGAAAAACTTCCCTAGTGGCTCCATGTTCAGGGAAGTTGCTGGCAGGTACATTTTACAGGAGAAAACCGAAATTCCAATGTCAGGGCTGAAAGGCTTGATTGTCTACCATATGACTGCAGGCTTCGGGTGGGAGTTTGCCAGCCATAGCAGTGACAAGGATTAGGTGGGTGTGCCCGCTTTGTGTTGCACCATGGGCTGGATCAGGGCTGCTTGCAGCCTTCTCAGCCCTTTTCCTCCTTTGAACCCCAGCATGAAAATAAAGCTGACTCTAGGCACCGTCCTTTGAAATGCTTGCCTGACTTCACCCATCGCTTGTACTCTGCTCCCACTAGGTTCCCCATACAGTGGTTGTTCTGGATATAGGAATCTATGCGTAGGCCCTGTGTCTGCTGGCCAGTACAAATCGCTGGTGTCACACACAGGCTGGGCTCCCTTAGACTGGCCTGCCCCAAGCAATGTGGTAAAGCTAAAAACAAAAGCTTTGTGTTTCCAAAAGTGCAGGACCCAAGATTTTTTGGTTTCCCTTCCTGCCTGGAGCAGCATTGCTCTCTTTGGAGGAGTTACATGCGATTGCCTGTTGCAAAATAGTCTTAATATTTTATCTTCCCACTTCTATTGTTACCAGGACCAAGAGTGGGGTGGAAGCTCCTTTTGAGGGTGTTTATTGGTGAATGGAAACAGGAAAAAGCTCAGCTCCATTCATTTTTAGGGCTTGTTTACACAGGAACCATGACAAGAATATATCCCAGTATAGACATTCCATTCCAAAATGAAGGCAATTTTATTCCAGAAAAATGTCCACAAGGGGACAAAACAGGAGGTACCCCAGAAGCTGGGCATATGTAGTTTCCAGTCCTTTTTGTCTGGGGCCAGATATTTGCAGAATGTAGTTGACATGATGAAAGTCTGGGTCTTGAAGTTCCCAGAAATTTCAGAAGTGCTTTGTTGGCAAGTTTCCAGGCCTTCCTTCATGGCTGCTTTGAGCTCTCCTCACAAATCTTGACGTGGCTGCTGCCCATATGTACCCATTGCTTCTCAGCAGAGGCTTTTGCCACGTGTCTTCAGTGTGCATGAACAGACCATGTCCTCACTGTGTCCACGCAGCACAGCGGAAGCACTGGCGGCTGCATTCCTGTCTGGCAGGTATATAAATGCCTTTAAACTAAATTTGATCTCCTGTAAGCAACTGGCCTGGCAGACACTGGCTATTGTGTACACACACAGGACTGAGTCAATATTTGTCCCCTGGGTAAATAACAGAGCTAGTGTGAGCTGCAACAAGAGTTTGGGGTTTGGGTTTTTTTTCTTTTCTAAATATCAAAGCTGCACAATACAAACCCTGCTGTTTGCTGCTTCCAGCCGCAGCTGTTTAATGCTTTGAGTCTGGGAGAATGAGACATTTAGTCACTCTGATAATGCCTGTGACTAGCTTCCCACAAAAATGGGACCTATGTTCTGGATTATTCAGTCTCCTGTCCTCGGTCCCTTTCTGACTTGACTTTCCTTGTCTCATCCATTGTATGCTTCTGGATAGATACTTGAAGTCACTTTCGATTGCTTGGTCCTTTCATAGATCGTTGGGCAGTCAGACAGCATCACCACCGGGGACAAGGAGATGAAGGTAGGGAGTTTCGGCCAAGTATTAAAACTGACTTTCTTCACTTTCCTCAGGCTCTGGTACATGTAACGTACTAATTCAAGATGCAGGCATCTCTCCATTGCTGCCAGCTAAATAATTCCTCTTGGTGGTGCCAGCCCATCAATCACAGCCTTGTTCTGTGGGGTCTGTGTGTCGGTGCGCTCACCTGTTTGAGGCAGAGCGGTCTTGCTTCTGTTTTACAATCAGAGGAAAAGCCAGAGGGACCCGGGCCCTCTGAAGGCAAAGGTAGAGCAGCCTTAGCGTCCCTAAACAGAGACAGTTAGGACAGGACAGTGCGTGTGAGGTAGTGTGCCAGGGTTTCTGGATCCTGGAGCCCGACCTCACCTTGAATGCTTCTTCACAGCTTTGGCACTTTCAGGGAAATCACTAGTCTGTCTGCTCTTGGCAGCCTCTGCCTCCCCCCAGTCTTGCCATACCAGACTAGCTCCTTTCTGTAGTTAAAATAAGTCATTTTATTTAAGTAACTGAATTAGGAACCTGGGATTACCCAGCTGTGGTTGCCTTTTTCTCCCTCTTCTCCCCCCCCCAGCTGATGGTCCCTCTGTCCATAGCTTTGCCCTGTCCCAGATTTGTTTTCGTGTTTCTTGTAATCATCGTTAATGCTTATCTAGGAGGAAAAAAAATTCCTAGATTATTTTTCCTCCGTTCTTCAAAATCCTACTTGGAATACAGAAACTCTTTAGGACTAGGTCCGTGAGAACCACTGGATACAGCTTAGCCTTATTAGACTCAGTGGTATTCATAGGCTTTGGCCCAGTTCTGACTCTGAAGCTTATCAGTCATGCTCCCATCCCTGAGAACACAAGGATGTATCGGCACTGAAAACTCAGGCTCCAATTTTGTGAACACTGGCCAGCCATAGTTTGGAGGGAAGGGATTGATTTTTTTAATTATTTTTTTTAACAGAGGAAGAGACCGATTCAGTGGTGGAAAGCTATAAGGACAGCAGACCTGCTGCTGCTTTGGGCTTTAAATTGTTTCTGGCTTAGAGACGTTTGGCCCTCTGTCAGAGGGATGCTTCTCCTTTGCTTTTTCTGATGGTCCCTCATTGTAAAAGAAGAGTGCCCATGGGTTTGTAAGACACAGAGTACTTACATCAAGTTACGTTACTGAGTAGCAGGAGCAGTGCTAGTTATCAGTGATTTTTGCTTGCAATCCTTTCAATGAAATTAATATTTATATATTTTTAACTGTACATTATGCAGAGTAATCATTACCATGGTATTTATTTTAAAGCAATAGTTCCCTTGTTCTTTCTTGTTCCAAGTGTTTTGGTCTTGCCTCATTCCCTCCTCCTTAATCAGCCTCAGTAGAAAACAAATACGAGAAGAATGTTCAGTTTGCTTGAAGAACATCATTGAAACAACAGCACTTGCCTTGATGACATTGAATCTTGACATTTAATGCACAATAACCTGGTTTTCATTATTGCGAATAGATCACCTCTTTAGAAAACCTCAGCTCAGATTGAGTTTTGGGGTTTTTTTTTAGTACTTGCTATTTCTGAGTGACAATAGCCCTGGCTACAGCAGGTCTCCAGTGTTCAGTAGCTGGCACATCCTCTGCACATGCAGTGCTGCACTCACGGGAGATAGGCTCTAATTTTTCACCTGCATTTTGCCCCCGCACATACATGTACATGCAAACATTTCCATGACCATTTTTGTTTTATTCACACAAATCTTAGCAAGTCTGAGTCCGGAAAAGGGTTTGTTTTAGATTCTGATAAATATTTTATTAAAAACTGATTTTAAGACAATCTTGTCTGCCTCTTCTTACTCACACTGTAGGCTGTAAGTATGTTTGATCACAGGTTAGTGAGGACAGAAGTCGTGCCTGCAAGTAAAACTAAAGAATTCAGGAAACCTCTAAGGAGGTTTGTTGCTCATTTTTTACCTTGCTGCTTACTGGGATAACGCCCTAGATGAGCTGGCTGTTTTTTGTCAAATTTGCAACAGGTTCCAATAAGCAGCAAGCTTGGTCATGTGTTTCAGGGGACAGCTCTTGATTGTGTGTGACATTACACAGAAGCAGCGTGGAGTTCTAGAGCAAGGGTTTTCTCAATTCCTGCTTTAATTCCCTTCAAGATACATAATGATTTTTTTAAAAAAATATATCCAGTAATACAATCTTTGCCCCAAAGGAATTACAGATGCCAAGGGTCATTTGCAAAAATAAGGATGAGTGAATGAGATTTGTGCACTTGTTACCAGCAATGGCCTGACATCACTATCGTGCTGCAAGAGCATCTTTGGTAGAAAAGCCAGTGCTCTACATTCTCTTGACAGCGTATTTTAGTTTAGGAGAGTACCTTTCATGTTGGTACTTCCTAGTACTTTTGAAAAGTTTACGAATTTGGTTTTGCAAGTGCCTGTTGGTTTTCAGTTTTAGGTAAAGGCAATATACATTTAAGGACAGCAAGCAAGTCAGTAGCAGAGAAAGAAACAGAACACAGATAGCAATCAGCTTGCAAGATGCATGAGGAAAACCAGACATAGGTGTATCAGTAAGAGCATCCCTGGCAATAAGTGACCAGGTGACAAGTTGCATGCAGTGTCCCAGTAACAGATCTCCACATGTTCAGCACTCCGCATCTTGTCTGGACTCCACACCTCTCACAGAACCCTGTGGGCCAGGTTTATTCAGTCTTAGCTATGCAGACAGGAGAAAGGACTTGTCTCCTGGGAAATACCACTTGCTGCTCTGGGATACCAGTGTTGTCTTCATCTCATCCCCACTGGATGTTGTGAGTGCCTTGGGAGCAGGGAGCTGGGCTGGAGGCTTATACCAGTGAATCTTTGGAACTTTTCTGAGGCAGTGTTTCCTTGGAAGTTTTTAGGGATGTAGTGTTTTGTTTCCTGTGACTGAAGAATCTTCTTCTCACCTTCTCCCGGAAGTCTTCAGAAACATAGTAGTAGACAAAGGGATCAGCGCAGCTGTTAAAGGTACTGATGGCCAGGCTTACCATGTAGCTGATATACAGGTCGCCATACAGTTTGGAGTTATAGCTGGAGTAATGAACAAGGAGCAGAACATTGCTGGGTGTGTAGAAGGCCACCAGCGTGAACAGCACAAGAGCTGTGAGCTTCATAGAGTAGGAGTATCGCTTCCCACTGTCCAGGAGGGCTCGCAATACTGAGCAGTAGCTGAACAGCATCACCACCAGAGGAACGAGGAAAGCACAGGTAATCAGGCAGGTAAAGTAGTAGAAGTAATACCCGTCATCCTCGTGCCTGGGGAGAACATCATGGCAGAGAGTGATGTCTACCCCATACAGGGGATACGACTGCTGCTGCAGAGTCAGGGGCAGGGTGAGGATGGCAGCACAGAGCCAGATGGCAGTGCAGGTGCAGGCAGCAAAGGCAGGGGTGCGGAAAGAACGTGAAAAGAAAGGATGCACCACAGCCAGATACCGGTCGACACTGATGCATGTGAGCAGCAGCACTGAGCAGTACATGTTCCCGTAGAAGAAAGCTGTGGTGAGCCGGCATAGGCCTTCCCCAAAGGGCCAGTTGTTCCCCAGAAAATAGTAGAAAATCTTGAAGGGCAGCACCAATACAAGCAGAAGGTCTGCTGCAGCCAAGTTCATCAGAAAGACAGTGGAGGTGAGCTTCTCAGCCCTGGTGGCCAGCACCCACAGGGCTAGCGCATTTGAAGGCAGCCCCACCAGGAAGACGAGGGTGTAGAGGCAGGGGATGAGCCGCACTGTGACCACGCTGCTCAGCTGAGAGCATGTGGCCTCGTGTACCAACAGGTAGGTGACATTGTTTATGGTTGCCTTTTCCCCAGGGATGGCTCGAGGACACGGTGTGATCTCCGATGTTGTTACCTGCTCGTTGGTGCTGTTCTGAGAGTAGTCTGTCAGAAAACACAGTCTGTTACTTGCTGTTTGCGCAGTTACCCTTGCACTTTGCAGAGCAGGCTGCATACATAATGCTTTACCCCAAAGGCTACGGTTTTGCATTTTATGCTGTCGTCCCTAGAAGTGGGAGTATTCTGTAAAATGCTGTTGGTGCAATGGGCGGAAAAAGCCGGCTAATGGAATTAGGTCTGCAGGAGTAACCATCAGCAACCTTACTGAAAATGTACACAATTCCTCTGTCGTGTGGTTTCCCGCAGCTCACAAACAATTGCCAGGCTGTACAACTATCAGCGGGCCTGGGAAACCAGTAAAGCAATTCGTCTGCCCAGCTTTCCAAAGAATCCCAAGATCTGGGGCCACTCCAGGGTAAAGTCATGGCTGTGGGTGTCTAGCTTTTAGCTATGGGTTTTTGGTTTCAAGTTCTGTTTTACTTCTCTAATTTTTCTTTCTCTTTCTAGTTTCTTCCACACCAGTTTATTTTTCTTCTGTATCAGCTTCTGTCACCTCCTGCTTCAACTAGAGTATGCACAAAGCTCAATTAGAGCATGCTCCCATGCGAACTCATTAAAAAATATTCTAGGGAACTTATAAAGGTACCACTTATTCAGTACTTTTAAGAAACAGCAGCTTTTCAGCCATAGGTACGTACTCACCATCGTAGTCCGGAGAGGCCAGGCAGAGTCCCCAAAAGGCACAGCACAGCACAAGCCTGTGTGACAGCCATCCCTTGCTGAGGGTCTCCATGCCAGTGCAGGATCCGATAGGGCGCTGCTGTGTGGGAAAGGCCGTATTAGTGACCCTGCTTACGCATTTCCTTCTGTTAGTCCTTAACTCACGGAAGCACCAGGCTTATCCCGTGAAGGATGAGGCGTATGGGGGGCTGTCACGACATGCGCAAGTATGCCTGGCTTAAGCAAAGACTTGACTCCAATGTCAGACACGGGACTGGGAGGGGCGTATGCATCCAGATCCAAAGTATAATGGGGCTGTACTTCATCGCAGAGCTAGATGATGGCTCAAGTGACTCATTTGGGCCTCCTTCCTGCTCCAGAATATTCCTGGAAATAACAAGTGTGGTCAGATTTGATGTAGTCTGAATTTGGTTTAGTGTAAACTGAACCCACGCACCTCTGACCTCTTCTGTCAGACATCCTTCCACCCAACAGAGACACAAGTGGCTCTGTGTGGGATCCGAGGTCTTTCCCCACACCCTCATTCAGAATGCTTTCTGGTGCAAGTTGAGAAGATCTCACCCCCCCGCAGAAACATAAATGAAGTGCAAGAGGGCTGCAGATCCAGACAAACCTCCCCTGCTCCCAGGGATTACACCGGGCTCTTGCAGCCTCACGTTGTGGCAACTAAAGGTTTTTACTGTCTGCCTTGCCGCCCCCAGTCAGGCCGGGCATTTCAGTTCTGTTTATATCTGCTCCTGCTCCCTGGCTAAACAGGAGACAAAGCTCCTGCACCTTCCTTCTTGATCTCACTGCAGAGGTTGACTAAAAGTCCTGTGGGTTGGAGCTATTGCATTTGAAAGGATCAGCAGTAGCACCAGCCCGGAGCACCATAACACACCATCAATAAGGGGCAAGGTCTTACGGCTTGATGGAGACACGGTGCTTCCGCTGATAAACTGCCAGGAACAGGGAGAGCAGCTCCATCCAGCAGGAAAGGGGCCTGACAGGGGTGTGCAGGAAGCCTCTGCTGTTGAGTAGATAATGGTGCGTTTCAGCCACTCTTGCCCAAGAAGAGCTGTGTTTTTCCAGAGATGTGCAGTCTCCACCCAGCAAATCCCCAAGAGGGTTGAGCACTCTGTGTTAGGTAATGGTTTGGAGCAGCAGCGTACTGCTGCCGCATACCTGCTGGTTGGATGGAGAGGACGGCACGTGTAATGTTGTAAGAGGGACTGGCAGATGTTACCTGAACCTTTAAGACCCTTTGCTGCTTGGTCCCCCCTTCTCTAACTCCTTGAGAGTCCCTTCCGTGCTTTGCCTTGCACAGCATGGCTGGGGAAGCCCCAACTTCTCTCCCATTGCCTGTGTCAGAGCCCCAGCATGGCCACTTCCCAGTGTCGCCCAGTGGGTAGGCCAGTGGGGCAAGAGATCGTAGCTTGAGAGCTTGCTGGATTTTAGGCTTTTGCTCTCCAGTCTCCTGCCTGGTTCTGCAGGGGAGTAAAGACAGAAGCTGGAGTCCAGGCAGTAGGAACTGTAAATTTGGTTTGGCAACCTGAGGAGTAGTTCATTTCTTTCTCCTCAGCTTATGAATGGTCTCTTCTGTGAAGACTGCAAATCTGAGCCTGGCTGCTGTTTGATGAGATTCTTCTATTCCAAGGAGAAAATGATCCTATTTCCTTTGCTTTCACCATATTCCCACATCCTTGTGCCGAGCATGTTGAGAGGTGGAGTTCCACTGGCAGGGACAGGGAAGATGCAATGTTAGATGTTTTGCTTTTGTGATTCTCCCAGGATTTATGAACCATTATAGAATGACTCATGTGGCCACATATTTTCCATGCCTCAGCCAGAATCTTTTCCATGCTCTGTATGCAAAAAATTAGACATAATCAGGCTCAGATAGTGTGCAAATCACAGCCCTGCTTCCTATGGCCAGGTCTCTGGAGTGGAGCAGAGAGAGGTTACTCATTGCTGTACCCTTCATTTTTCAGATGCTGATTGATCTTTAGTGACTGCTTCGGATGCAGAACAGCTTGCTTGAAAATTCTCATGCCAGAGGTTTGTCATGGCTTGTTAGCATCTCTTTAAGTTGTGTGATCCCTGCCCTGTGGGGTAACAATTTGGTTTTAAAGTAATCCATTGTGCAATAGATCATCTCGTGGGAGAAGGCGCTCTTTTATTCCATGGCTCTGAACCCAGAAGATGTAATGCTGGAAAACAGGCTAGGGATTTTAAAGCTCAGAGGGCGGGTACAAACACCACCTGGCCTGTCCCATACATCTTTAAGGCTTGGAAGAGCAAACTGTGGTAGGCAAATAATGGGGCTTGCTATTTCTGATCTGTTCCAGTGGCACCAGGTAGTTCTTCAGCTGCAAGCTGGCAGGTGTGAAGACAGAAATCTTGGTGTCCCTGATACTTGCCCCAGGCTAAGCTTGCATTTGCGATGCCGACCCGAGGGGCAGCTGACTATGGAGGCAGCAGCTCTGCCTTAGCGCCAGCAGCATCAAGCATTTCCACCCATGTCAGCACAATCTCACGTTTTCCATGAATACAACACTGGCTCTGCCTCTCCCAGCCGCTGGGTGTGCATGCATCTGCGCCTTCATGGAATTACAAGGCACAGAAAACTTCCACTGGCTGTTGAAATAGAAACGATGGTCCTTTGAACCAGGATCCCCCCCCCAGATTTGTCTTTGCAGGCTCTGGCACATACAAGACGACTTTGTGCCTTGGGCACTCCTCCTGACTTTGCCATCACACCGTCTCCCCATCCTCTCACTTCATCAGGTCTCTTACCATCTCCCCAGAGACTCCGGGCAGCTCCAGAGAGACTCCCTGCGTGGCTTCTCTTCTGCTTGTGTCACAGTTCTCCTGTTCTGCCGGGATCCCACCCAATCTTTTCCCTCAGTTATGCCACACTTCTTGTGCACAGTTGTGCTCACATTCTCACCGCTTGTAAGCCTTCTACTGGTGCAATATGTTTGAGGAGACAGGGGGTTTTTTTCAGAACTACTCTTCTGCTCGCTGGCAGTTTTCACTTCAGTATGTAGGAAGTCCACATAAATTCATCTTTCAGGAATATTTGAAGTATATTAGCATCATTACAACTCACTAGATGCTCTGGAATACCTTCTTTTGGTTCTTTCTCGGCAAGATGATGACATGGGGGTAGGGGTCCCTTGCCTGATAGAGGCAACATCATCCCTTTTCAGCACTGGGTCTCGGATGATACTTTTTGGATTCACCTGTTAGCACAGGTATGGTTTAGAATTGCTAGGCTTTAATTTAGGCTTTAATTTTGATGAGTGGAAAGTAGAGCGTACCTTTAGTTTCATTAAGGTTGAGTTGCTTAGTTCTAATCTGGAGGAACGGCTAAAGCATGAAGAAAAAACTCATGTTCACAACATACGTCTAGATGACCTCTCACTGGTTTGCAACCTCATCTTTCTCTGTGCATCACTGTGATATGGAAACATAAAAAAAAAAAAAAAAAAAAAAAAAAGGCCTGAAATATTGAAGACTGAATTCAGGTACTCCCTTTAGCAATTCTTAATTTAGAAAACCATTAATTCTTATCCCATCCTGCAAACCTGAAAGATTTTTTTAAGCTGGCTGTCCTTTCATTGCCAAAGCTGTCCACTTGCTGCAATCTCTAACTGTTCCTGGGTGATGTCAGATCTGGCCGTCCCTCCGCTTGAGCACAGGGAATGTCCTCTTCGTGAGGAGTCCAAGATCTCTGCGAGAAGACTTGTGTAAAGTGGACTGCGTCCTCTGAGATGCCACTACCATGATTTTAATCAAATTATTCCATGCAATTTATGCATCAGAGGATTGTTATTAGGAGAACAACAGTTTGTTTCCCTGTGAGCATGTAATATGCTGCACAGAAAGCAGAGTTGCCTTTTGTTATGGCAACAGAAGCGTTGGGAATGATGTAAAGGAAACTCCTATCAGATCTGGGTCACATCACTGCAGCTTAATTTGCAAAATCTACACATTCGTTTGTTGTGCAGAGCTCACAGGGAACACAGTTAAACGTGTTATTACCCAGAAATTTGGGGAGGTTGAGGGAAAGGTGGGTGCAGGGTTATATTCATGGTTGCAGTTGTATTGTCTTAACCTGTAGCAGATGGGCTTACAGATTTCAGAACTGGAATCAGCCACTTCTCTTGAACATCTGTTGCATTTAGCATGTGAGGACTTGGGGGGCCAGGCCTAGACTGTATCTTTTGCGCCACACGTCTCATGGCAAAAGGTGCTGCTAGAAATGAACCTATCTACAAAAAGATAATGCTTTGCTGGCACTACACAGTATTTTCCTTTTGCAACCTATCTCTGCATGGAGCAACTATGCCACCCCATGGGCTCCCGTGCTCACATCCAGTCATGGCTTGGCAGCACACACATAAGGTCCTGCACAGGATCTCCCATTGCACACCTCTTGCAGCAAATTTATTTCCCTTTTATGTTAGCTAGCGCACTGGCTCACAGGTGCTTACTGTGCACTACCTTCTCAGTATGGGTAAGGTTAAAGATTTGCTGCCTGCTGGAAGTGAGCCAGCACATCTAAATCATCGCACCCTGGAGCCTGTCCAGGTTGAAGGGAAGCTTACCCAACTGTTCAACTCCGTTTTTCCACCATTTAAAATTCAGTTTCAGGTGCAAGACAATCAATTCTGGGGATTGTCAAAAAGTTGAAATTAATTTAAGATAAATTTAAAACAGTGAGAGCTGCAGACTTTTAAAACCAATATTTTATTTTACTTGAATGTGCAAATAAATATAAAAAAAACTACATTCAAAGAGCTGGCAAAGCAATTACAAGCCCAAAAGCAAAGATCCTTCAAAAAAATGGAAGAACAAACTCTTGAATCAAGGTCGTGCTAGCAGACACACGGCAGTTGAGCTTAAACTCTCAGACATTAGCAAGCCACTCTCAAACCTGCACTGCCTGCTTATTCCGTTCACATCATTTGCTACTATCATTTTTGAGACAATAGCACTGTAAAGGGCAAAAGTCTTACTCAATCTGTTCAGATTATAAATTAAGGTTTAAAAAATAAGGATGCTTAAAAATATCTGAAGTACACTTAAAAATGGGGAGATGGAACAGGACGGTGCACAGGCACATTACCCCTCCCACACCTCGGTACACTTGGAATCAAATGCGTTTTAAGCCACTAGTTGCAACCTATTTTCTAGTAAACATTTTTCTGTATCATAAAACCATAAAGTTTGGCACAGTTGTCATCTCCACTGGAAGACAGCAGAGAGATGAACAGGACTGAGGTGTATTTTGTTGAGCTGTCTGGAAGCAAAAGGGGGACACTGTGCTTTGCATGGGGCTTCTCTCTCTTGCTCCTCCACCCAGCCCTCGCATAAGCTATATGACATGGTCAGCGTCTTTCATCACTTATTGGAACAAGAGCAGGAGAAAAACCTTCAGATCATCTCAGTTACCAAAATCTAAGAGACCCAGACAACAAGAACATGAGTTCCTGATGAAAAGTCTTCTGCTGGCAGTGGTTGTGCAAGTGGCCACGAATGCCAGAGACTGGCCTCCCTCCCTCCTACAGATGATTTTGCAAAAAAAGACAAAGAGTCAGTACAGTTTCCTATTAAATGTACCCCAAAGGCCAATTTTTCTACTGTCAAGTGAGACAATTGCAAAACAAAATGTTGTACAGCGGAAATAACCCAGGACAAATTCTACAGGCTGTTACTTAGGTCTGGCAGAAATTATAACCTAAAAATCAAAGCCACAAAAAAAAGATCGGGGTGGGGGGTTATTCCCCCAAAAGCCAGGAAAAAGTTGGAAGCAGAGCTGAGAAGAGGCTGGACCTGCCTCAAGACACGATGTTTGTCATACACTCCATGACAGTGTGCTTGCCCTTGGCCCCTGAAAAACAAGAGCAAAGTCACAGCGGGGCTACAGGACAAACACAACTGAATTTTCAATAGATTAAGTCGGACAATTGACATAGTGTTCTGCATGATTCAGGGGAGGTTTTTTGCTAGGTTTCACGTCAAAAAACTTTGATAGAAGTACAGACGGTTCAGTGGAAAAGCTTGTCTGCGATGGTTGCGGCTGGATCTCCTACTGCCCATTACAGATTTCCATGTGTCACTGCAAATCCAGCATCTGTGCTGAGCCAGCAGAAACAGGGAAGTCGCCGGGAGAACCCGCCCATCCGGTGCAAACGCTGTGCTGCGAGAGCTCCATCTACTGATGGGATTTCAGTGGTTTAACCCAGCAGAACCACGGAGTCCGGGCATGCACAAGGAAAGCAAAAGCGCCTGAGAACGCAGTCTCCAGAGGCTGCCAGTCAACATGCAAAATACAAACCCCAAAATAAAACAGGCCAGACCTCGCGATGGGTATTCCTCCTCACGCACACGCTCCAAGCAGCTCCAGATCTGAGAAGGCAGAGTCTGCAGCGGGTCGTAAGTTCATAAAGCAACAAGACGGGATCCGGTGCGTGTCTGCAGAGGGGTGGCTGATAGGCCTAGGCCTCGTCTCCGTCACCCATTAGCCAGTCTCGCACTACATCTGCGCTGCAAAAGGCTCTCTCGCCTAGCACTGTAGCTCAGAGAGTTTCTTTCCCTTAGTTTATGCTCAAAAAGACTTAGTCGATCAATGAAAGTTAGTGTTTAGTATGCTATTCACCCTTGATCAGTTTTGGCATTTTCCTCACCAGAGCACCAGTAACAAATACTGCATTCGTTGCCTTATTAGTACACACAGATAATGAAGCAGCCCATCGAGGGGCTAGCGATCTGTACCAGGTGCTCTTAGCCCCGCCGGCACTCAGAGGTTATGTCGAAGAGTTCTGCAGGCTCCAAGACGGCAAATTCAGGAAGATAGGGAACGTCAAACCCTTCAAAGTGGAAGCAGCTGCCAGCATCTGCTCGAACACCAGCCCAGCTCCATCTCTCCAACAAAGCCACTAGTGGTAGTTCACCCAGAGCCTGACCTCCTCGCTCAGCCTTCCAGTGCTGGCTGGTCAGCAGTGGCCTAAAGCTAGAAAACTACTAAAAAGTGTGTGGCAATGCCAAGAGCCCTCTTCCCATAAAGCTTTTAAGTCTCTTCATGATGGCTGGAGGATTACACTGCAAGGAAACAAGTCTATGCCATATGGAAAACACATCATAATCCAAAGTAAAATGCTGTTTGGATAAATATCGTTAATACATACATTGCATTCCCACCACTATTCTCAGAGTAAATGTGTTTCACCAGCAATGCTCCTACTTGTCTTTGTCCCAGGAACAAATCTCTGCTCACGGTGAAGCTGGACGGCGACTGTACTGAACTCTGTATCTGTTCACTGGGACCCCATGGACATTCACCGTCTCACAGGTTGTTTTACAGGGCACCATCTCCTCGTCTTCGTCACCCATTAGCCAGTCTTGCACTACATCAACTGCCTCCATGGTCACGTTCTCTTCTAGCCACCTGCTGTGCCACTCTTCAAACTGCTGGTGATGCTTTAGCAGCACCATCGGCTGTACCTGAAAGAAGGACAGTAAAGATCACAGAGAGGTTTCTGGGGGAGGAACCAAAACCCTTACCTCCTTGTACCTCCGAGATGCACATGCTTTACAAGACAATACCAACAGTAAAACAGAAAAACGCATACCTGCATTTAAAGATCTCTGTTTCTTAATGTTTGCCACTCCCCCTTAACATTTGCATGGTAAAGAAAAGGCTGCTAAACTAAACCAAAGTACAGAGCATTTACCAGCTCTCCTCCGTGTTTCATCCAACACAGACTAGTAACTTCTGGGTGTAGTTTGCAGGAATTCAGCCACAAGACTTCTTATCGGTACCTGTCTTTTGGCTCACATCCTCAACCTCTGCTACTGCCTGAGCTGCAGAGACAGAAATAGGAGATGCACCTGCTTGGCTCGGCAGAGAGCTCCCCGCCTGTACATGTAATCCTCCGAGTTCATGATGAACATCATTTTGTGGGTGTTGAGCTTGAACCGGCAGTCCACGTTGCAGGCACTTTCCACCCCAATCAGCCTCTTCCAGGAGCTCTTCACTTCGCTGCGCAGAGCTCTCACTTGCTTACACTGCCACTTGCGAAACTTTTTGAGATTTCTAGATCGAAACAAGGATTATGAAGCACATGTCACACTTGGTTATTTATTCTCTTATGCTAGCAGAGCTGACAGCACAAGTATGAAATCTGTATTTCCACATTTAGTTTTCATACTTTCTCCAGGATCTTCCACCACTCGCCCTGACAAATATTTAGGGAAACGGGAACAAATTATATCTCCAGTTCCTCCCAGAAGGGACCGCTTAGACAATTCCACTCCATTTTGAACAGTTTCACGAGCAAACCTCAAAGCAGTGGTGGTAATTTTTTTCTTCAGCATTCTTATGCAGTGCACTGGACTACAGCAGCCCCCTTGGACCTCAAAGATGAGTGCATTTTCCCCAGAGTTGCTTGTATGGCACATCACCTAGAATCACTGCCACAAATGCAGAGAGGAGCAGTACCAGCTGCTGCAGGTATGACTCAGGACAGGGAACACACTCACCTTTGCAGAAAGACTGGTTTCAGTAAGAAGCCATCATTCTGGTTGTTCGGAGCTCCTTCCACCCCAACGTACTGCTCCATGTAGTTAGCCAGGTGCTACAAGAGAGACCAATTTCAAGTCAGATTTCACTCTCATCAAGACAAACAGTTCTGCAAAGAATGAGTTTATTTCCAAGCTGCTTCTTATGAAGCTGATTCATGTTCAAACTCTTGTACTAACATACCCGTTTCTGTCAATGACCACAGCCCCACATGTAATCTTCCCACCTCCCAGGTACATTTATTCTCCTGGCAAAGTCTCACATTTGGGAACAAGAAAGCAGGAAAGCATTCTTAGACATCTGCTTTGTCTGTAGTACAGCAGACTCCACAGTCACTGTGATATTACCTGGACCTCCACAGGATCTTCTGTCTGGGTTTCCTCCGTATCCAGAAGCTCAATGGTCATGATCACCTGTCCTTTCCGCTGAAGAAACATCACCTGTAATACAGTTACAGGCACAAGACATTGGCCACACAGGTTCACAATAAAATGCTGTATAATCACAGGAAGTTATTTGGACAACAAACATGAGCTAGGAGAGAAGTAAGCAGCAGGGCTTTCCAGTGAGCCAGTATACCACTTCCCCGTCTATGCTCTGGTTTTGGTACCTTCTTTCCATATTGTGGCCTTGGAGCTTCCAAACCCATTTTCCCCAGGTAAAGTGGCACAGTCACTTGATGAAGTTCCCTGGCAGCAAGTTCTTACCTTGAAACAGTTCTCATCTGCCATGCAACGTTCAGCCTTCCACTGATAGCTGGTTTCCTTTGCTGCCCGGACACACCTAGAGGATAAGTTACCTCCAGCAGCACCTCGCTTCCTTTCGTTCAAGTAGAGCTCAACAACCTTCAAGCAGATGTCATCGCTCACTAGATGGTGAAGCTTCCATTAAAAAAGGGGGAATTCAGTCAGCAAGTCTGGGCCAAGAGTTAACTCTAGTGCGTTATGAAAGGAGCACAAAACTCAGCACAGCATCACACCTCAGATGAAGCAGCAAATTTTTAACTTCAGAGACTTCACACATTTCACTCCCTTTTTCACTACTTTGCAATAAAATTAACAGAGAAGAGTGAGGGGCAGATGTGCCTTAACTGTAACAAAACTGCAATTAGAAAACAGATTTGAGTAAAAAGGCGTGGACTCTTTTCTTTTTTTCTTTTTTTTTTCTTTCCCCCCACCCCCTTAGATGTATTTTGGGAATGACAGAATTTTGAAAAGACCGGAGCTCAAAAAATGTTGGAAAAAGCAAGGTAAAATAACCCCTCCCATGTACTCCCTGTGCTGAAGCTGAACTATCTCACTGAACTTCTGTTAGTGTTTTCCCTACGTATATAGTTTTTCTACAAACCTGCTCTAATTTTACTGAGGCCTTGCATTACAAGGTACTGTGAGAAACCTATCTGTCTATAGAAGGGAGATGGGCAGCCCCCCAGACACACAGCACAGCCATCAAATTAGTTACCTGGCGTACAATATTCTGCACCAGTTTGTCCATAGTAAAGCCGATATAGGCATGGATAGTGAACATCTCCCGCAGAGTATCCTCGTACTGCGTTGGGTCAATATTCCCATCCAGCAGACTCCTCACCATATCCAGGAAAGCCGGGTAGTACTCCTCCAGTTCCACCTCACCTGGGCAGGGGAAAAGTGCAGTGACTTTAATGCATGGAAGAGGCAGAGGGAAGTCAACAGATACAAAGGACAGTGCTGCTAAAGAACTGTGACATTCAGTCTTGAGAACATGCCTACCAAGAGAAAGTTCAGCCTTAAGGAGCGCTGACTGTAACAGTCGTGCACTTCCAGGACTGCCTTGAGTAGTTACCTATTTCCTTGTGGAGCTGTTTACATTTCAAATCAAAGTAAAAGATTAATACAGTGAGATACCAGAGAACATCTGACAAGAGTGGGCCAGCGTGAAGTCTCTACAAACTACACGTGACAGCCCTCAGAAGATAAATACAAACTAGCTATTCTGTTCAATTAGCTATGTCCACAAATCACAAACATAGTGGAGGTTTGCACCTCTACATTCCTTACAGGCTCGCCTGCTGCTCTCAGTTACTCAGACATATAAGACTGACCACTAGCAACCAGAGCATTAAGAAGGGACTATGTGCTGGATTATCCTTACTCGGTTGCTTCAGTCTTAGTTCCATGGCTGGGTCATTGGTTTTTTCTTTTCTTCCTTCACAAAGGAGTTTCTCTCTCTCTTTTTCAGTCCGATATTCTAGAAGCTGCTTCTGAGCTTGACGATAAATCTTTAGGAGCCTTGAGCACAGAGTCTGGTGAAGGCGGAGGAAGAAATACCAATTATTATTGACAAAGAATAGACTGTAAACATCATCCAGAGTGTTGTGGGGCTCAGCAGCTGTAACATCACAGAAGGTTGCTTTTGCATCCAAAGGACTGCTTGGCGGCCCAGGCACGTGTTTTTTCCGTAGCTCAGGAGTATCCACGTTGGGCCCCTGGTGGTTTTCTCTGTCCTCATCTGTTGATTCTTCAGAAATACTGTGCTCAGGGGGCTGAGAGAAAAACAGCTCAGGTATGAAGTGATGCACTATCTGCCGGATGGTTGCTTGATCCTCCTTTTGGATGGTAGGCTGCCTTTTTACATAATAGCTGATAAGAGATGCTGCATCTTCCAAAATCTGCTTATCTTCATAGATAAAGATAAGATGAGGCTCATTTGTGGATGAACTTCTCCCTTCTGAATGCTGCTCCTGATGCTG
Organism: Falco cherrug; assembly: GCF_023634085.1. Taxonomy (NCBI): domain Eukaryota; kingdom Metazoa; phylum Chordata; class Aves; order Falconiformes; family Falconidae; genus Falco; species Falco cherrug. The sequence continues at coordinate 43,932,749 of NC_073700.1, read as the reverse complement.
CAATCAAGAGACAAATAGATAAAGATCCTTCCAATCCATGCTCAGAGCCATTCCTGCCAGAAGAAATAAGCCAGTATTAACGCTATGCTTCGGACAGTCATTTTTGGCTGAGAACTCTTCAGAGCACTACCACGTCAACAAGGTCCCACGTGCTACGTGAACATCTAGATCATACCATAAATAAAGGGCACACAGGATGGACTATTTACTAGCATACGCACCTCATCATAGACACTCTCAATTTCATTCAGCAAGCTCTTGGAGCGCAAAGCTTTGGTATCATTTTGTTTGAAGTTGACAGCCTGGTGGTCAAGGGACTTCAGGTAGGCTTTCTCATACTGCTCCCGCCAAATTTTGTTGAAGCCTTGCTGGGCCTCCCGCCATTCCTCCTCTTTTGCTTTCAATCTACATAAATGTATAATCTCCTTCAGTTCAAAAAAACAACCACAGAAGTACACACAAAGCATTTTAAATGTAGCCAAACCCGATGCACCAAAGACTTCGCAGTATTCCTGGAAGCAACAAATGAATTGAAAATAGCACCACCACTGAAGAGGAGTTATCTTTTGAAACATCTACAGAAAACCTTTGTTTAAAAATTCTGTATCAGTTTCTCGAAGAAGCCGGGTGAACACAAAGGAATGGGAATTACCTCTTAAGCACAACAGGGACTGCAGTAACTGGGTTTTTCTTAAGACTTTCAATGATCTCTGGTGCTTTATCACCATAGATGCGATAGATGGCCCTGCGCTGGATCACTTCTGACGTTCCTCCTAAGCAATCATCCAGTCGAAATTTCTCCTGATCCTCTTGAGTCAGTCGTGACAGTTTTTTCTGCACACTCTCCAGCACACGTATAGTGGCTAAATTGGTCTCCAAGACAACATCCAACTGTTAAAAAGAGTTCACAAGAGGCAGTGTGAGAACAGGCACAGCAGGAAAATGGGAGACCAGCCGTTCCAGGTTTGTGGCATGAGCTCCACTGGGTGGAGCTAAGAAGCATCAGCAAGGTTTCTTACTGGAAAATATACCTCCACCAGTTCTCCCGAAAGTAACGTGCTTTTTAGATCTGGACTCATGCCTAAAAAGAGCTATTAAGACTCCAAGCAAATGGAAAACACCAAACTCTAGCTTGAACCAATAAATGCTAATAGAACTTTCAGTAATTTGCCACCAATTAATTCAGGGAAAATTGTTATAGCGTGAAGTTTTGCTTTCAGAGGAGGCAGGCAGGCAGAACGGAAGCTCAGTAGCAGAGGTACCTCAAAGCGCTCATCTTCACAGCGGTGCAACTGCTCCTCGTAAGGAGTCTTCTTGGAGCTGACAAAAGTGGAGTCCTCAGACCAGGATGGAAATGAAACCCAGGTATCATTTAACACCTGTAACAGTGCAGAGGTAACAATGAACAGAGCCTTATGAACCCAGAGCTGTTCACACGGGGTCTGAAACTCCTCTGTTTTACTTTTGCACACTTCTTCCCTGAGTTTCTATTGAACATTTCAGAGCCAGTTCACAGGTCACTGTCACGACTGCTCCTCAGGTGATTAGAGGTCTGTGTGGAACTGTGCCAGTGGAATGGCTCTTGAGCATGGATTGCAAGGAACTGTGCCCAGAAAGCTTGAAAGAACCTTTTCTGTCATCTCACAAACCAGAGAGACCACTCTGCAGTACTCAGCAACCGTAAGTAAAGGAGACAAGAGCTGCCAACAACAGCAGGAGGTGGGAGCACCTGCGCTGCAGATGCCTGCTCTCAGCGAGAACAGTGCCTAACACACTGTCTCACAGTGCGCTTTCAGGAGAAAAACCGTTTCTAAAGGCCATACTGGTCCACTCCTAGAAAATTAATTTCAGGCCATTTCATATTCTTTTCTGTCTATAGGAATAATGTGTGTATGCACACAGACTCAAAAGACATTAAAGATGCAATGTGAGATGCATTTAAATAAAATCAGCAAAATGCATGTGGATAATCTTATTGCAATAAATTGGGTAAGTAACTGATGTGAGATTAAAGCTGGCTAGTCAGTAATAAAGAGGGGAATGCACATGCAGAAGCTGTAGCACTAACGACCCCACTTCAATTTATGTAAGCGCAAAGTGTGTTAAGGGTTGATCCCAAAATACCTCCTTGCAAATGGCTGTTCTTCCACTGCACTTTGGCTGCTGATAGGTTTTTGGGAGAGCCCGGTAACTTGATCCTATGCGTTTGCAGGAAGCATAATCAATTTCCCGACTCATTCCATCCCCAGATCGGTCGCTCAGTGGAGAAGCAAATGAAAGCTCTTTCACACCAAGAAAGGACTTGAACTGTGCAAAGAGTTCGGGGAATTTCCTTCAAAAACACAAGTAAGCGTATTTTCTTATTTCACTCTGACAGTTTTAAGGTGGCTAATGTGTGTCATAAAAGTGAGGGAGAAAAACTAAACAATTCAGCATCGCGGTCAGAAATCTTTCACCAAGTTTTACATCTGTTATCATTCTCTCTCAATTACTTTAGGGGTTTTTTTTGACTTAAAGCAGGAAAATAATTTCCCTCCTCCCCTTATTCCAATACTCCCCTTAACTGCCTGAGGAGTCACTGATCCTTGCCGTGTGACTCTCCCTCTTCTGCTGGAAGGCAAACGGCACAAGAAGCTCGCATCAGAGCTAGAACTATTTCTCCTTTTCACAGCTCTGTTCTGAGATTTCATGTTTAAACCTGTATTATATTTTCAGAGATTAGAACAGGGAGTAGGAACAGATACCACTCTCCAGAATTCATGATACGCTCTGCCCCCAGTGATTTTGTGTAACATCAGGTAGTCTGCTGCTTGTGACAATTTCAACCGGATACACAATTTCAACCAGATACACAGTCACAGGAAAAGATCCTCCTCAAAATGCTCTGTAAGAGCTCTGTAGATATGTTAAAAGATTCAGAATCACAGAACCACACAATGGTTGGGATTGGAAGATCTGGAGATCATTTAGTCCAAGCCCCTGCTAAAGCAGATTCACCTAGAGCAGGATGCACAGGATCGCATTCAGGCAGGTTTTGAGTATCTCCACAGAAGGAGACTCCACAACCTCTCTGGGCAGCCTGTTCCAGATTCAGACTTTATTAGTCCTCTTTACAGATTAGCCTTCAATTTCTTGCACAGTACACCTAGATACCTAGGAGATACTTCTGAAGTTAAATCCAGAACTTCAGTAACAAAGTTCATTACCCAAAAGTAACAGAGCAAGACCTAAAAAGTACAACACAGCAAAAAAGATAGTAACTTACCCTAAAAATGGTGTAACTAGCTGGAGCAACTCTGAGCCAGAGACCAACTCTTGGTTGAAGAGAGCAATGCACCGGAGAAAATTTTCGTAGACTTCCTGACTCTTTAGCACCCTACGCACCTAAAGCACAATTTGGAGAGAAATGATCGGATCACTTGAACACCACTTTTATTTAGTTTATATTCTAAGTAGTCTGAACCAGGGGTACAGTGACAAACCTCTGTCTACACTGCAACATAAAAAGAGAATATGCATAAAAATGCCCAGTTTCAAACAATAATCTGGTAACCACAGAAGGCATCCATGGTACAGATGGTACGTGAGGAAACATCACTGAAAAATAGAGAAAAACATGTCTGTAAGAGACCAGTATTCTGGAAAAGGTTAATTAGCCATTTCTATTAATCTTCAAAACCCACCTATTTGCTCTTTACTTGGTCTGTCTTTCTCTACCACTTGAAAAGTCAGGCAACTGACACACAGATTGTACAGAAAACCAGGCCATTAATAACCACAGAAATGGTTTGAAATAAGTCCACAGAATGTGAGATCAGGCCAAATACTGACCTTGTCAAAGAAAGAAAACTCTTGCAGTGTTCCATATTTTCCCACTGTCGCTACAGACAGATCTTTGGTACCTCGCAGTTTCATTTTCTTCTGTTAAAAGAATAAGTAGTTATACTTAAGTGTTGTGACTCAAATGCTATCAAATTCCACTTCACTGACATACAACAGCTCTCTGCAAAGGCTGAAACTCTGTATTTCCCAAATAAGTCATCTAGCACTGCTGTGTCAAGCCCTCCACAGCAATCTCTATCAAATGACTCCCAGCTAAGACGAAGCAACAAAAAGGATCACTTGAGAAGGAATTCCAAAGAAAGATTTCTTTGTAGAAGCAATAAATTGTCCCTTTCCATGGCCAATACTTAGCACAGAAGCTCTTGATATTTAGTATTCAACATATTAGCACACATATCTAAGCACACTTTAAAAATTCCCTTTTCCTATGGTAATTGTTATTTTTAAAATACCTTTGAAATTTTGTTTCTTGTACCTAACACTTACATACCTCAAAGATGCTGCTCATTACAACTTTATCTCAGCAATTATCTAAACACAATGAGTAATATCAGGTTATTTCTAAGTTTTTACTTGATAAAAGATACCTTTGCTGGGCCAGAAACAGGACGCAAGAGCAGTGGTCTGGATCGCTTTTTGCTGTGTTCCAGATTCTTGTCATGCTCGGTTTTCTGGACACTGTTCACTTCACAGGGTCCATTTCCTGTGAACTTAAGTAAATAAATGAGTTCAATGTTCTGCTCTCAACTGGCACACAGGAAGAATCCCGTGTATCTGAACGGGACACAGAGCATGTAGTTAAACCACCAGTTCTGCGAAATTCCAAACAATGAAGAAGAGGAGAGTTATCTACTGGCTGTATGTTTTTCCACAATGTTTTGCATCCCTGTTCTCCATACAAAAAAAGAGCATTCAATATTCTGCCTTGTCCTAAACACACACATACCAAAGACCTTTTAGCCTCTGGGAGGAACTGTCCAAACTCAGAAAGAAGATCCTCCTGTCCCCTGAACAGATTTGCTACTTCAGTAAACACTTCTTCTTCTGACATGCCTCGAAAGGGTCGGCCTTTAGTGTTCAGCTGTTCTTTCTGAAAAGATACGCATAGATGTATTCAAAACCACACCTCACTCTGCAAGAAAACTCATCAACTCTGTAACAGCTCAAAACCATATGCTATGCAAATCAAGTAACTGTCAGAGAGCCCAAGGTTCTTACAGTGCATCACTTCACACAGAATATCACTATATCAACCAAAGGTTAGCAAAGACAAATCTAGGTATGACCCCTTTACACTGCAGAGCCTGGGAAGTTGTACAATTTTCACGCTTTTGTCATTCATGTGAATATCCATGAGGCAATTGTTGGACAAAGGATAGCGCTCGGGAACTGTATAAGCCTGTTTAACAGGCAAACATTTTCATTTGGTAACAACTAGTCAATCACCTACAGCACAAACCAACAGTCTCTTATATGGAAGACTTTTTACCTGGTAAGTATGAAGAATTTCTAAAAAGGATCTGTAAATTTCTGGATGGTCAAGGAAACGTGTTTTGATCTTATTCACGTAACTGATAGCATTATTGAACTCTACAGAGTCAGACTCCAAAGGAATTTGGGATTTATCTTCTTTGTATGGAAGCTGTTGCCTAAACTCCTCCGAACAGTCACTGTGATTGTGCGAATTCTCCTGGGAGTAATGCAACAACAGCCCGCTGCCAGGGAGCGCGCTGGGAACAGGCTCCGAGGGCACCTAGTGGCAGAGACACACAAGACAGTGACTTGTACAGAAACACAGGGCCAAGCTCAACAACAATCTAGCATCAGTATTTTCAAGCTGTTTAGCTAAAAAAGATTACTACAAAAAAAAAAAAAAAAGATTTAATCAGCCAGTAAATTTCCCTACCTGGTTTATTAATACCATCAGTTAAAAAAAAAAATCCTGTAAGTCGTACCTGGCTAATGAACCATCTGACTCATTAGTGCTTTTGACTGTCACTGCATTATCCACTCACTTGAGAGGGTGACCCAAACAACACACTCTGCAGCTTCTGTTACTGTTGTTTTGTTCAGAGGAATTGTCAGTTTTAAGAAACATATTAATACATACGGCTTTTAAAGGTGCTAAATTTCCAAGCAACAGAGATCTAAGGGAACTGAGATCTAAAAGATATTTACTGCTACTAATTAAGAGTTAAACCACAGGTTTATCAGTAGAATTCAGGTTAATAGCTCTATTTCAGCCTCCACAACCACATAACAGCAAAAAAGGAGCAGAGGCTAATATGTATCCATCTGTATTACAGCAGAGGTCTTTCACTGCAGGATGTGAACAATTGCATGGCAATACCTGACGGGTATTTTTTGCCTGTTGCCGATTTCTCAGTGGGAGACTGAAAGTGTGATTCTTCCAGGGTCTCTTTTCGAAATTTGTCAGTACACACACCATGTATTGAGAATCTCTATAAATATGTCAAGCCAATTACAATTTCAGTTTTCAAATCTGAATGAAGTATTTGAATTGGCACTTTATGCAGGGATATCATTCTTGTGGAAGCTAAACTAACAACTGATATATATTTAAATTTGTATTATACCCATTACCATAGACTTTGAAAACCATGCAAAAACTTTGGCAACAATGCAATACACATCAATCTGCGTAGCCTAAACTGCGCAATATACGTGTACAGCGACACATGTAACAGCATTTATTTAGAGAATATGAGCTCTATAACCTACCTGACTATTCAAAGGTGACTGTATACTTAACTTCCCATTCTTTGGAATTTCTATCCTGTAGCCCAGAGGGAGGAAAGCATTGAATCCTACAATGAGGTCGGGATGCTCATGGAAAAGCTGTGAAACACGTCGGATTACTCCAGGTGTGTCAATGCTAAAATTGATAAGAGTTTGTTACTTGTGTCCAAATCAGAAATACAAGTTAAACCCAGAAAATTATAGAGGTGTGCAAAGCATCTGGCTTCTTAGAGATGCAATTTTTAACAAGCAATTTTGGGAAACTCAGACCTAGAAATTAGCCCAAACAGAGAGAACGACCACGGCAGCCTCATACTGGGGGTGTTATCCACACAGAGGAGATGTGAGTGTGCAGGTTACCCAGACCAGGCAAGGCAGCCGTCCCCGCTAGGGCTGAAAGGTAACAGAGGGGCTGTGCATGCAGGCTTCTTCACTCATTTCAGAGTGGGAAGTAAAAATAGAATTGCCTTTTCCTGTGGATTCTCTCTGGAAAATGATGAGATGGACAGAGAGAATCCACCTTCAGCGTCTAGTGAGTGCACTACTGGGGAACAGGCCAGCAGGGCAGCCTGTATGTCTGTGGAGGTAGAAAGATGGTGTGAAGCATGGGGGATCCTGCAAAGGTAGAGGGACCCCTGCAAAGGCCAGAAAGATGGTGTGAAGTGTGGGGGACCACGCAAAGGCAGAGGGACCCCCACAAAGGCAGAGGAGCTCCCCGGAGCAGACCTGGGGTGCAGGGCCTGGGCTTACCTCTGGCTTTTGAACTCTTTCATGATCTCCAGGAAGCCATTGTAGGTGGCAGGATCGCTGCCAAAGCGGATCTTCACCTGGTCCAGGTAGGAAAGCGCATCCTCCACCTGCGGGGTGAGAACGGGGGTGAGGTCCTGAAAGGGGGAACCAGGCCCTGGGGCGCCCCACAGCCCCAGAACGGCAGCAGGGGCACCCCACAGCACTGAGGGAAGTAGGCACAGGCCCCGAGGGGAGCCCCACAGCACTGGGGAAGGGGGAGCAGCACGGGGAGGGGAACACGGGACCAGATGAGGTGGCCCTGAGGAAGGCAGGCCCCAGGGAGGCACCATCGTCCCGGGGAAGGTGGGCCTCACAATGCTGGAGGAGGATGGCAAGGCACCGGGAGGCGGGGGGGCGGGGGGCACCGTACCGGGGAGAGGGACACAGCTCCCGGGGGAGGGTGCCCGCGGGAGCAGGGCACAGCCAGGCGGGGGAGGGGGGGTACAAGCCCGGGGGGGGGGGGGGGGGGGGCGGTGCTCACGGTGCCAGGGGAGGAGGGCGCAGACCCCTGGGGAACCCCACGGTGCGGGGGAAGGACTGCGGGTGTGCCCCACAGCACCGGAGGGCGAAGGCCGCGGGACACCCCACCGTACCGGAGGGGAGGTGCGGGGCAGGTAGGGCCTCCCCGGGGGCTGGGGGTGGGTGGGGGTGGGGGGTGTTGGTGGTGTCGAGAAGCGGCCCTCTGCGGGGAGGGGGAAAGGGAAAAATCCCGACGATCCCAAAGGGGGCGGCCGCCGGGGCGGTCGCCTCACTCACATGCACCGGCAACTTCTCCTGCGCCGCGGCCCGGCCGCCGCCGCCCCAGCGCGGGGCGCTGCCCCCCCGGCCGCCGCCGCCGCCGCCCCCCGCCGCCATGTTGGGAGTCGGGCAGCAGCGCTAGCCCCCCCGGCCCCCCCGTCAGCGCGTCTGCGTCACCGCGCACGGCGCCGCCCGCCCCGCCCAGCCCGGCCCCGCCCCGCAGCCCCGGCCCAGCCCCTTCCCGGCCGCCGTCGATGCCACCCGGCAGCGCGCCGGTAGCGCGCGCTGCTTCCGGTCCGTGCACCCGCCGCGGCGGGAACCGCGCTGAGGCGGCCGCGGGAGATGGGGCGGCCCCTGTGAGCGGCCTGAAGGAGGGAGGGCAGCACCGGAGGCTGGGGGGGTGGGGGTCCGGGGGCGTGGCGCCGGGGCTGGAGCTGAGCCCCGAAGGAGGCAGCGGCGGGCCGGGCCCCGGTGGGCCTGGCGGGAAGGCCGAACCCCCGGCTGGGTTGCGACCGACGGCCCGCAGAGCTCTAGTGCCGGCCGGGTGTAACGCGGGGCTCCAGGGCTGCCGTTGGTTTCTTTGTTTGTTTGCGGGTTTTTTTTTCTTAATTACCTCAGGAGGTGATCGTTCGGTTTGCCACAGCAGCAGTACTGCACCGAGGTGTCAATAGGCTCAATAACCACAACAAGGGAGTTTCAACGATGTTTAATATTGTAATTCTAAGACACTGATGCAAAAGACTAGAAAGAGAAACCCATAGGCTCAATCCTGCGTGTTTAGGCTGGTTTATCCTATTAATCTTTGCTTTTTACACCACTGAACAGCTCTGAGAGGGCTTGCTGGTGGGAAGCAGGCTCCCAGAAGAATTTTCTCGGCTGTATTGTTGCTTGAGTTTTCCCTCTCATTCTTTCTGGATTTTACTGTACACATTGCCATGGTGTTCTGGAGTGGGTTATGCCGAGGAAGGGTGGTCTTGGGACAGCGAAACTGAGGGAAGGTGTTAAAGAAATTTTAGTAGATGTAATTGCTTAACGATTACCTAGATTGTCGTTGATAAATAATGCTTTGTTTTACTAACCACTGTGTAAATTAACTGAAGCAAGGAGTCCACAGTTCCTCCTGAAGACAGTTTGTGATGAGAACTAACTAAAACCAACTCTATAGTTTGGACAAAGACCAAGGAACAACTGAGTCTGTGTGAAGAGAGAAGGTAAAAAGTTCAGGGTGAGGGAGACTACCAAGCCTTCATCCCCACAACCACCATCAAGAGGCACCACGCAAGTGCAGTTGGGAGGGACTTACGGAAATTACTTCTTGGAACTAATTTTAATATGAAGCGGGGCTAGGTTATGAATATGTATAGGCATATTTGGAAACCTTATGTATATGCAACATTTGATTGTATAAATTGAGGCAAGTTGTTGCTCCATGTGCGCATGGTGGGACTACCCCCACCCCCCCGTGCTGCAAAATTCTCATGAATGGTACAACCAATTTTTGTTATTACAACAAATCTGTCTGCAGTTGGTACATTTCTGTGAGCGGCTGTGTACGCACGTGCACTGTACAGCCAGCAAGGCACCTGTGGGAAGCATGCTCAGAATAAAGTATTTACTGTGTAGTGGGATTGTATTTAAAATACACCGCTTCCTTCAAATGGTCCCTTGTCACCAGACAGTTTGAACTCAGTAAAACTGGGTCATGTGAAGAGCAAGGGTGAGAGGGGAAAAAATAAACCATGCTGCTTATAGCATTATAGATGATTCGTTTAATAGAAACTTACCGAAACCTTTCTTGCCTTGCCCTTAAACTTTGTGCTGATACTTGAACCCAGAATATATTTCTCTACTATGTGCTGGAATACCCCAGCTGTAGCCTTGCAATTGCAGCTTGCAGGCACAATGAAGGATTCTCGTTGTTGCCAGCATTTCACAATTACTCACCATTGGAACATCCCAGCGTGTAATGGACTGATCCAGCAATCCAGTGTCCAAGTACTTACCGTCTTTTGAGAAGCATGCACAGCAAATGCCTTTCAGAAGAGATGTGGGCTGAAAACGGATTGTTAAGGTTAGACTGTTGTGCTGGTAAATGTGGGTTGAAGTGAGGATGCCTTAGAGTATTCAGTAGTTATTCAATGCTTTAAGAATAGAGGTAGTAAATAAAGATTTTTACAAGAGTGATCCTGGAAGGAGGATGGAAGAAGGTATCACAAAATAAAGCCCTGATAGCTATACAGCAAAGAGCTTAGTGTGACTGTACAAAAGCCCATTATCCCACCTATGGAAAGGAATAGCTCAGACGCGTCCATAGTGTATTGTCAGGTGAAAGAGTAACAGCATTGGCCCAGCCTCCATCATTTATGCTTTTTCCCCTACCGTGTTCTCCTGAGCTGGCCCAGTTTACCCCTTCTGTTGCTATTGTTAACTTGTGAAGTCTCATTCTCTTCGCTGGTTCGTGTCATCTAGCTTGCACTGGCTAAATGAGCAGTAATAAGCTGTAGATAAGTAACTCCTATGACTTAAGTTTAGTGTCAGAGCGGTGTTAACAGCACTTACTCACTTAAGACAGCATCAACACCTTGATGGTGTATCTAGATGTAAGGATGCTTTAAAATCAGACCTAGGTGCTGAGAATACCTTGCTGCCTGTCAGTTTGCACAGCTATATACAGGATTTGGGGATTCTCTCTGGGAGCTGGGAATCCTGTCAGCTGGATCCTCCCTGACAGCTCAGGGCAGTAATTGACTATTGATGCCATGTTACCACTGTAGTACCTTATGATAGCACATCTTGTGTTCCCGCTGACAGAACTCCAAGTCCCAGAGACACCGCAGGGAATCTTCAGAGCCACTGAGTGCCTGCTGCTCTCCGTGGCTGCTTTCCAAACAGGAGATCTGGCTTCTGTGACCTTCCAAAGGAAACACTTGGGCCCAAGGGCAGTCATAAAGGAATACGTCCCTGCTAGTCATGCCATAGAGGACGCTGTAATCTGCAAGGACAGCCACTATGGAAATCAGAGTGGCAGGGATATGAGTTTTAAAGGTGTAGGTGGGCCTGTCAATCACTGGGCATGGATCTGCAGGGCTAATATCCAGCAGGAGGACTAAATTATCATTATCATATGCTATGGCAAGCTGCATTTCCTGCTTGTTGATAGCCATGCTGTTGACTGGTTTCTGTGACTCTGGAGGTGGGATGCATGCTACATCCTGCCTGGAGTTCAGTGGAAAGATAAGGACTGTTCCAGACACAAGTCCTTGTGAAAAAGAGCTGGTTTTGCTCAGCTATTTCCAGGCATCTCACTTGGGCAGAGCTGTCCAGTGTGTCACACACTTGACCTGTAAAACAGAAGGAAATCGGCAAGACTGTTCTTACTCCAACCGCATGCAACTGTCATCCCTCAGATGAGGCTTGTGATTGACTTCTTGACTGTGAAATAATTTGCATGTTATTCATATTTCCAGTTTTCCCTTGTCATAATAAGCTATTCTAGGCAGAAACTTGGAAGAGGAGATTAAAAAGCTCTCCAAGCCTGAAACAGATTTTCCTAAATCTCATACTTAGAAAAAGCAGAAAGGAGCAGATTATGCTCGTCATATGCTCAGAAAGCTAACCCTGCCTTTGCTGCCTCTATGAGCTGTTTTGTTTCTATTCTACCCCATATGCAGGCTTAATTTAATGCAATATTTCTAAGATGCAGTTCACCTTCTGTGGTGTTCCAGATGATGACTTTATGTGTGTCTTCAGGCTGGGTAAAATAGACATAGTTACCCCAGTGCAGCTGGTATTTAGGACAGGCACCAAGGTTTTCTGCTGATGATTGTGAGGTTCCACACTCCTACATATGGTGCATGGTGGGAGGCAGAAACCAAAGTGCAGTCACACAGGTCTAAGAGTGTTACTGGTGCTCCCATGCCATCCAGCATATCCGTCAGCAACTCCCGGTCTGATAAACTCCACACCTGGGAAAAGTTGCTGGGGGTGGGGGGGAGGAATCATCAGTGCCTGAGCTGCTTTTTCCTTAGTTCTGTTTAAGAGGTAAAACAGTATACCTTAACTAACTTGAACAGAAACATAAATCAAAGAATAACATCCTAATACTAGAAGGCAAAACATTGCATTCTTACTCTAAAACAAATGTGCAAAGCACCCGGAGCCATTCAGCCCACTTGCTTCCTTTACTCTGGAAGCTGTCTAGTTGCATGTGTTGGACTGTGCTGGCTGTTCACCTCTTTCTTTGGCAAGAGATGGTGCTCTAGATGTTGCATATTCCATCTGGCTCCTGCTCACAAATGGGCAACAGGGCAGCTTTTAGGAGTTCAAATATGAAACGTTTCAGAAATGTATTTCAGGCCTCAGGTGTACACAGGCTTGAGTCTGGCCCTCTAAATGGATCAAGTGCTCTCCATTCAGTGTCAAAAATAAAAGAACAGAAAGTCTTGAAGCAATAAAGGGTCATTTTTTAGAGCTGTGGCGGTAGTAGAGACATGCTCAGAACTACAAATCCAAGCCCCAGACAGTTTGCTGGGGAGCAGGACAACCCTTTTTACTGGATCAGGGGCACATTCTGTAAGCTGGATTTGAAAGAGATGTTTCTGATTGGCAAGTTGCCCAGCCTTCCTCCTTCCCTCCCTGGATAGATGGAGCCTGAGAACCAGTAACAATGACGCTGTTGCCAGCAGAGATAACAGCCATATGAAGTGCTCCTTCATGTTCCAGATTTGGTGCCAGGAACCTGTGGAATCCCTTTGGGTCTGCCAGGTACACTTGCACATACTTCTCAAAGCCTAAACCAATAAAATTTAGTTAATGATTTATTGATCTGAGGAAGTCTCTAATCCCCTTCAACACCATGTCCTTATGCATATGATTTAATTCCTGTATTTCTTCAAAGGTAAGCCCAAAGAGCAGCAAATCATCATGCCAGCTGAAGTCCTTTTCACTACTTAGATCTCACTTACTCGCTTCAGAAAGGGCTCCCGGTACACAGGCAATGTTCTGACTTCTTCACAAAAAGAAGTTCATCAAATCTTTGTTACATCCTTAGGCACAATAGTTAAATAAGGCCAAGAAAATGGGAAATTCCACATGCTGGCCTCTTTTAAAGAGTGTGGGAGAGCAGCTGTTGCCAACACTTTTCCTAAGGAATGGGTGCTATTGAACCTGCAGCAATAATGGACTTACCTTCTGATGTTATCACAAAGCAAACCCTTCCAGGAAGCTTCTCTAGCAGACTGTTTCCATCAGAAGGGATCTACACAAAAATAAGGCAAGAGTAAGACATGAAGCTAGGAGAGCTGCCCCTCTCATGAAGGAAAGAGGGTAAATTAGCAATGAAATTTAATTTGGCCGCATGGTATTGGGCAAAGCTATAAAGTGCAGTGCGACAGAAAGCGTTGTGCTTGTTCATTTGGGAACTAGGATTTGGAAGTCTGAGGAGGATGCTCTCTGCTCTAAATGGGGCAGGAAGGCCCGTTGATTACCAGATCTGTTGTCTGGCTCAGTAAACCTCTGAATATTCTATGAAAATACAAGAATTATTGTAAGCAAGTCGAACAGATAGACATGTGCCATGGATAGAGACCCCCAGTAAATCCCACTATCATCTTCCCTTGCTTCTGGATCAGGACGCTGCACATTGGTGTTTTTTCCTGTAGCCCTGCGAGCTGATATTTGGATCTCAGGTTGCCAGTGTTGCTGTTCCACAGACTCAGCATTCCTCCTTCAGACACAGTCATCATAACCAGCCTTGGGCTGAATACTGCAAAACACATCCATGCATCTGGTGCCTCTCCAGAAATCTGGAAGATGGGTGTTCTGCTGTCTCCAGGTGCCAAGCACTGACCTAGTAAAGAGGTGTCGTGGTTTAATCACGGCCGGCAACCAAGCACCATGCAGCCAGCTGCTCACTCCCCCTCACTCAGAGGGATGGAGAGGCGAATCGGAAAAGGAATGTAAAAGTCAAGGTTTGAGATAAGAACAATCTAATAATTTAAACAGAATAAAGAGGTAAGAACAACAATAATAACAATAATACTAACAATAATAATAGCAAAATGGAAAGGTGGGGAAAAAGGGTAAAGCAAAAGTTGTGCACGCAAGCAAAGCAAAGCAGGGAATTCATTCACCAGTTCCCATGGGCAGGCAGGTGTTCGGCCATCCCCAGGAAAGCCGGGCTCCATCACATGTAATGATTACTCGGGAAGACAAATGCCATAATGCCAGATGTCCCCCCCTTCCTCCTTCTTCCCCCAGTTTATATACTCAGCATGACGTCATATGGTATGGAATACCTCTCTGACTAGTTTGGGTCACCCGTCCTGGCCGTGTCCCCTCCCAATTTCCTGTGCCCCTCCAGCCCTCTCACTGGCAGGGGCTTGATTTAGTATAAACATCACCCAGCAACAACTAAAACCATCAGTGTCCTATCAACATTGTTCTCACATCAGAGCCAAAATCCAGCACTGTACTAACTACTAAGAAGAAAATTAACCTATCCCAGCTGAAACCAGGACAAGAGGTGGCAAAAGAGATGGGAGTAGTGAGGACTGAGGCAGCTTTTCTGTTTACAGCCTTCAGCATTGTGGCTGTAACTTCTAAAGTTCTTGTTCTTTCAGCACACTTTAAGTTAAACCTGGGCACACCTTTGTATTTGAGGAAGAATATACAATCATGTGCCCCTCATTCACGTGAAGGTGATGTGAGGGCTGTTCTTCAGTACGCGTTTATTATTCTGGATAATAAACCTTGCTCTGCCAGAAATCAGATTCCAGATGTGCAGACGGTGATCAGGTTCCTTTTCCAAACACTTTCACACACCTCACCTCAGCTGTAAAATAAGACAAGGATTCACAAAATGAGGGACTCTCAGTGCTTTCAGCAATTGGAAAAGGCTGGCAGCTGGGAGGTGCCTGTGTGCCTACAGCTCAAGGATCACCAAGCTCTCGGAGCTCTTTTCCGACATGAATAGAGCTTTCCAACTACACAAAGTGGTGAAGGCTCACCGGAATGTCCAGGAAGGGTGTGCAGCATCTCAAAAATGTCCATATTCCAGATGAGCATTGAGCTATCCTGGGAACCTGCCACAAGCAGCTGGTAATCAGAACTAAGTGCCATCACTGTGACACCTGCCGTGATACACAGAGAAGAGAGGCTATTCTTGATACCACAGACAAAAAGGAACCATTTGGAGATTGTTAATATGCTGTGTTTCCCCAGGTGGAACCCCTCTATAAGTGTCTGAACCCCGTATTCTGTGCCAAGAGCAAGATTAGGTTCCCTCAGATATATCTAAGTCAGTGTGTTCCTTTGTTGTCCTGATGACAAAATGAGCCACTTTGTCCTCATTTGTTGAAGCTGTTGTGAACGGGACTGGTGCATGACTGAACACAAAGGCAAATGGACCTTTCTCCTGCCTTTGTGTAAAGCTTACAGGCAAAACTATTTCTACAGAAAGAGACATTCTCTCATTCTTGCTCTGTTTATTATGTTTCTTGGATCTCGTTCATAACAGATGGATAATTAGATATATGCTTGGGCTGTATCTGTCCCCAGGACTAATCCCTACCTTTGAGGAATCTGGTGAGCATCATGTGTAGGGGCCTACTGGGTGGCTGGAGAAAGCCACGTAGTGGCATGAGAACAGGATAGGGACAGACGCTGCACCAGCTTAGACACTGCTGACACAGGTCCCCGATTACCTCTGTGTAAGAAGGCATGAAAAAAAGAAGCCTGGCCAACAATTCTGTGTATATTACTCTTGCTCCTAAGATGGCAGAGACAAAAGCAGTTTAGACCATGACTCTGCTGGGCCTGTGAGAGCTACCATAGTTGTATTTTATGTGATGTACAGTGTGTAATCAACGCAGCTGACTTTATCTGGCCAGGCACTTACCGTGTAAAACCTGGTAAAACGTAACGGTGTGGCAGGATTTTTCCCTTGAGGGAGGAGTGGATATTCTGAGAAGACAGAGGAGCAGCGCTGTGTACCGTGTCCTCTGGTTAGCTCTCAAGCTGCCAGAGAATCCAGGTAGCTAACAGGCGCTTCTACTAGATATGGGGCAACAGGCGCTTTGGTTGTGGCAAACCACTCTAATAGAAGAAATCTCAGCTTCCCGTGCAGGGGCCCTGCCAGAATGAGGCATTTAAGAGTCTTTTGATGGATCCCAGAACAGAGAATTTTGACGCTGGTTTTAATTCCTCAGAAAAGTACTTTTACTTGGAAAGGAAAATTTCAGTTCTTTTCTCTGGCAAACATTTGTGTCACGCTTTGTCACTCTGACATAGCTGTTAGTTCAGGGCTGTGTGTACTGCTGACTGCAGGCTTCAAAAGGAGAAGGGTGTGCTGCACCAGGCATCGTTCTGGACAGCTGATGCAGTCAGTACACATGGTAAAATCAACACCACTCTCTATTCCAGAGGCAATCATTTTACAGTGATCCAGTTCATATTCCCTGCAAGAAGAAATGCTATTACAGCAGAGAACATCAGCCCTGAGATTGTGCAATTATTCTGAAAAGACTGGGATAAAAAAATGCTTTTTTTTTTTTGAAGGAGGGGACAGAAGGGTTAATGGCCACTAGCAGTGGAACTAGGGCTCTTGCTGAGGAAGTGGAGGGCTCCCATGTCACAGTTCCTTTACTGGCCTCTTAAATGCTCTTTTCTTTTAAAATTGTTAGATTTTTTAATGTTTTCTTCACAGTGTTTGGAAGATCTAGATAATTCATCTACTAAAGGAGTGTGGTGATAATTCTAGGGTAACAGTTCATAACAGTTAGCTTATTCCTCTTGTTCAAGCTTCCTCCTCACAGCACTTGCTGATGCAGAAAGGTTGATTCTTACCTGTGGCTGTAGGCATGAAGCATGCCTCTGCAGAGCACTGTATTCCTGCTCTTGCCCAGTCCTTACCCAGCACATCCCGATTTAGCTCCTCAGTTCATCCAGCATTCAGTAAATGAAATAGCAATTCACTGAACTTGTCAGATTTGCAACAGTATCAGAGAACCAGAGTGGCTGAGGGGCTCCCTAGGAGTAACCAGAACAGTGGATTTGGGATATGGCTTGTGGATTAATCTGCTTCCACAACTTAGTGCTAGGTACTATCACATGGTATGCCAGACAGGAAAGCAATGAAAGTCCTGGCAGTGCTGTTAGTAGGAAATGTTTTTCATGACTCATGCTACAATCTAAGGCAGCTGTGTATTTTTTCTTGTTAAATTCCTCATGCTACAATCTAAGGCAGACTGTCTCTCTGCAGATGTGAATAATAAATTACTTCCTTGTTGCAGTAGCCTTTTGCATGTGTGAAGACTGCATGACAACATTTGTAAAATTACTTTAGATCTCCTTGGTTGGAGATACCTCTTTAAAAAAATAAAATATATATGAATAGTGTTATTTACTATTATTTCCATTGTCTTCTGGTTTCAGTCCCCGACAAGCAGTGTGGAGACACAGAGCCCTGGTCCAGAGCTTACAGGTATGGAAATGCCTGCTGATATTCCTCACCTTCCTGTCAGCGTTCAAGGTCCTGCTAAAGTGTGGTGACATAAGAGGTTTCTTCATTGCACAGCTCCAAGTCCCCTTGAATAAATCTGCCAGGAGAAAATGCCTCTTGATTTGATCTTGTTTTGATAGATAATGATTCTGCATCATTTCAACAGACTGCTTGGGAAGGGAAAAGATACACTGGAACCTATCTTGAGCTGGTTTTTTTCCTGGCTGACAGGGTTTAAAAATGGAGAGGAGCCTAAGCAGGGTGCCCAAAAGCCCAGGATGGGAACATCCCATACTCAGAGGTTTGGCTTCTCATTCTCTAAGAGTACCCGTGTGCAGAGCAAAGAAGGGTGAGGCCATCTGCCTTCTGTTCTGCCAGGCACTCTCTCATGACACTGCGGAGCCGTGACCAGTGGAGAGGAGGAAGGCACAGGACAGTTTTACTTGAAGGAAGGCGACAGCGGTGAATCTTCGAGAGAACTTCATCATCAAGGGATAAAATGTCCTTCAGCTCCATGTCTCACAGCCCATTTCTGCAAGTGAAGTATGATATGTGAAAGGCAATTATCTATCCTCCTCCTTACTACCATTTGGTCAGCGAGTAATAGGACTGTCTCAAGACTAAATTTCCTTGAACAAAAACTGAAGAGATCTTCAAGACTCGGTCCAAACGGCTCAGTCACCATTACATCGTAGTCCCCTCCAGCTCCACACCACTTAATTGTGGGAACACCCACTAGAAAAAAAGAAACCGTTTATTCAGTATAACAATTTGATTTATATACAAATCTTCAAGGCTCCCAAGATGAATTCTAAGAGGGTTATGACTGTGAATGTTTGTACTCACAGGGAAGCTCAATGTTTTATGCAACCTTCAGCCAAGGAAAAGGTGAAAAACTTACCTTCGCCGAACACTTCATCATCTGTAAGCTGCCCATCCTTAGCATAAAGGACTCCAAATTTAAAATTCACAGGTCCCTGAGAAATAAAACCAAATATTATAGGACAAACAGACAATCAAACAAAAGACCTAAAATAATGTTTCCTCTAAGGACTTTTATATCTTTTGTATACGTCCTACACACGGGAATATACACTTCATACCAGCTCCATTACATGCTCAAGTAGCAGATACCTAGAAATTTACTTTTGATTATAGTTTTGATTATAGGTTATGAATTTTATGATATTACTAAGTTGTTCATCTATTAATATGATTATTATGCCGGTGCTTAAAATTATTTTCGATCTCATATGTTGCACAGAAATACCACATTTTCTTACCGCAGTAAGCAATTGCTATCTAAGTCGTTACACGTCACCAAGCGAGTGCTAGGAGTGAAAAGTTTACATTTACCTCTTGCTCTTCAAGAGCCAATAAATCCTGTGAACAAAACAATATCTTTAGCACACCGGTACTGAAGACAGCACAAAAAACCCTGTAACGTACCGGTATACTGGTTTAATTTCAAAGTAGCCAGTTCAACTGATAAAGACAGCTTCTTTTGTAACTGTAACCCTACTCATCATTATTTTCCTGCTACCGAAAGAAACAAACCACTAACATTTATACATAACGACTTCTTTTTTTTGTTTGGTTGTGGCTTTTTATTATTTTCTGGAAAAATAAGTCACCTCCTACCTTTTGTATCTCAGGATGAAAAGTTTCCCTCTGGCTCTTCCCAAATTTGTCAGGACTCACAGCACTGAAATGCAAATGAAATACTGCTTTATAGGAGAGCAAGTATACATTTCAACATTAAACTGCTAACTGGCTGTAGTTAGAACCAATTTCAAAAAGAATTGTTTAAAGAACCTTGCTTACGTGGAATTTTTTGTGGAAGAGTCATTTACTTCCCACAATACTAATCTCTAAGACTTCCTAAACTTCTTTTGGATTTTAAAAACAGAAATAACTAGGACCCTGCACGGAGATCAGGTTTAAGTGTACTGTATTTACTTATAAAGCACAGAATTTTATTGCATCATCCTTCACTTTGACTTTATACATAATTGTTGTGAGCGTTTTAGGAAGACTCAATAACCTATTCTATTTCATAAGCTTCTATCTCTTTGAAAATAATTCAAGGCATGTCAAATGAAAAACGAGCCATTCAGCATCAAGTTCACACCCCAAAGATCCACAAGCAAGATCAACTGCCTCAATCAACAAAAATACCTAATTTATAGCATTTCTTCCTAACTCATGTTACTACATGACTATTATTTTTGCCCATTTTTTTCCCTAGCATTAATTTCTGGAGCTGCGCAGCATGCCACAGAGTGCCAAATGCAGTCTGTCTGAGGCACACTGAGCTGACACGGAGGTCACATCTGATGCACCTTTCCATCATTGCTTATGCTAGGCCACCATGCGGACAGGATTTCCCGTAGTTCCCTTTGAAAGCAATTAAAATGCTAAAATTAATTTATAAAAAAGCAGGTTTATCGTGTAACTGAAAATCTTTGAGATAGTCTGTACCTAGATTCATGCTGGCTGTGAACAGGGTGAAATGGCAAAGAACTATCAACCACGCCCAAGGGAAGGCTCAACGGCTGTAAAAGCTAAAGAATAATCAGGGAAGGGATTTTAGCCCAAGCAGGCAAAAGGAGATGACATTAGTCCTGCTGCCTGCAGGTGTGTGGGAAAATCATCTTGACGGGGGTGTGTGTGAATTCGAGAAAATTGCATCTTAACAGAAGCGTAGTATTACGGAAAGTTTTTTTAGGGTAAAATACAGCTATGGCCTTCAGGATGGTTGGCATGCACAGAATCTGTATCACCAAAGTTCCCTAAGCAGCAGCTCAGCGCATGCAGATAGCGGTGACGGAGGACGTGCTTAAGGCAAAAAGCCAAAAGCAAACCCCTCAAAGCCCAGAACCATTCTCAGGAACACAGGAGTTAAGCCCAAAAGTGGCTGAAAGCTGCCTCCTACCTCTTCCCCCGCCACCTTTCCCCCTTCAACAGCAGCACATTTCCTTGTGATCCCTCTTCACAAAAAAGATGGAGGCCTGTGGTATCAGCTTGGTACCGAAGCACCACGATGCGCTTGCTGGCTACATGCTCTCTTAGAAGGCTGACAGCTTCTCCGCACAGAACAGCCGAGGCTTCCAGTCTCTCTGGCCTGCCCACGCCCTGTGAAACGTGAGAAAGGCAAAGACCGATAACATCTCGGGGGGTCAGGCGCAAGTCAAGATGCACTACATCTAGAGCCCAACGCATTACCCAAAGGAATTTGACTGACCTTCAGTTCAGCTCCCCTTGATTTGTCAACATACAATTCCGGATGAACCTAGGCACAAAGAAAAAACACAAGAGCCCCGTTTCGCTGGGAAGCAAATCCAAAGGCCTCTTCCCCTCGGCTGCTGCGGCCCAGGAGCTGACTGTCACGACACAGGATCAGCGAGACACCTGAGCTGCTCCCTCCCAGCCCTCCCCGGCAGTTAAACGCTTGCCCTTTGCGATACTTTCGAGAGAAAGCAGCAGCCGGGGGCGAGGATTCCACCGCCGGCTTGCTTTCCTTCCCTCGCCCGCTCGCAGGGGCCGAAGAGGCTCCTGAGCCGCCCCCTGCGACAGCGTCACCGCAGGCCCCAAGGCAGCCCCTGCGGCCCCAGCCCGCTGCCACGGCCACGGCCAGCGGCTGGGGGAAAGACAAAGCCCCGCGCAGAGCTGCGCCGGCTGCCCGGGCAGCCCGGAGGCGGCGGGGGGGCGGCAGGGCGCCGCGGGCCGACCCCCCTCCCGGGACCCGCCGCCGCAAGGGAGCACCGGGGCCGCCCCGCCGCCGCTCCTCGCCTCCTCGCTGAGGTAGCGGCGCAGCTCCGGGAAAGAAAAAAAAAAAAAAAAAGGCAGCACCGTGAGCAGCCCGCCGACCACCGTCACTGCCGGGGAGACGAGAACCGCCCGCAGCCCCGCCGGTCCCGGGCCGGGCCGCCCGCCTCAGCCCGCCCGCCGCCGGCACCAGGCGCTCCTTGCCGAGGCCGAGCGCCGGCCAGCCACGTCCCCCCCAGCCGGCCGCCGCCCGACGGCCACGCCCGGGCTCGCCCACCGGCCCCCGGCCGCCCTCAGCCCGGCCGCTCACCCAGCGCGCCGCCGCACGTCCCGGCCCGAAAGGCTGCCAGGCTCCCGGCGCGCCGCGCGGGCCGGCAACGAACGCACCTTCCGGGGCCGTACGCGTAGCCCATGCGCGTACGTAGCCGGAAACCCCGCCCCAAGGCGTCAAGCCGATTCTGCGCATGCGCTGCCCTTAGTTTGGCTGGAGCGCCGCTGCCATCTAGCGAAAAACTTTGGGTACTGCAGCCAATCTATCTAACATAGACTGCACAGTTTATTATAGGAATGGCATCAAAAATAACAAATGCTGAGAAAGAAAAACAGCTGAGCAGGTTTTTCTGAATTATGGTGACTGAATTGGGTGAAAGGAGGAAGCAAAAATGCCATTTAGAAGACCCTTGGTATCACCAAGTACTCTTACAGAATGAGGCCTTCCCACTTGGCTAGCACTAGCTAGGATAAATACTGGTAACAATTGTTTGCTGTTTCTGTCCGCTAAAGTCTGCTCTGAGGACTAAGTGATACATTCCTCCTCTGTGAATATCATTAACAGTATCTGGCTTCGCTTTCCTTTGGTTGTTCCTGTGTTTTTTAAAAATCGTATTTGCGTATGTGAAAAGGGAAAGATATGATGCTTACTTTTTAGATTAATTTCCATGGCTGAAGTTGAAGAGTCCAGAGGAATGTAAGCTGGCTGAAGAAATGGGTTGACCTCAAAGCTGTGTCTATCTCCAAACAAGAGAAGTCCTGTTTCTCCTGATGAGGAATGATCATTGTTAAATAGCCATCACATTACCACATCACCAACACATAATGCCTAATGTTATGTGTTTGTATATGTAACAAAATCATACGTGCATTTATTTCTTGCTTGAGAATGCTGTCTATGGAGGGGTTCTCTGCGCTGTAGTACAGAGACCTGTAACTTAGGCTTAATTTAGACCTGAATACACCACCTAGAAATGAACCCAGTTTTGATGCAAAAGCAAAGCGGACAGATGTTCTGCTTCTTTTAGAAGTTGTTTCAGTGGCTAACTGCCTTCACTTAGGCCTCAGTTTCACTTTTTTTTAAATGTGAATGGTTTTAGTGTTAAGCAATAGGTTCTTCACATATGTCTTTTGCATAAATGTCAGTTCCTGTTAAAATCAATTTATAAAATACTACACCAACTAACTTAAGATGCTCCACCAAAGTCACGCACCCCAATGGAACCTTTCAGCCCCCTCTTTATACAAGTCACTCATGTCTATTCATTAACTTTCCGCGAACACATTAACATACCTCGTGCCTGGACAACTAGCACACTCCCATTCAAGGATTTAGTATATCTTCAAGTTATCAATATTAACATATCGTGTGCCTGGACAATTAGCACACTCCCTATGTCACCCATTTGAGGATTTAGTACATCCTGAAGTCAACAATAAGGGTCTCCTCAGATAAACATGAGCACACCGTTCTTTAAATAAATCATATATGGCCCATTATTCACCCGCACAGAAGGGCAGCCCTTGTTTTAGTCTTGCTGGCAAAGTCAGCTGAAAAGCAGCTGGGGAGGAGCATTCACTTGGGCGAGCAGCATTCTCCTTCCCAGTGAGCAGCAGTTGCAGGGCAGCAGACAAACTGGCTGACATTTGCCAAGAGCCCTGAAGGTGCAAAACCCTCCAGAAATGCCCATCATTAGTCCTGCTATTCTCGGCCCACAAAGCTTGTTTGTCTCCCAAAGAGCACAACTCTTGCTACACATCCCTGTCTCCCTGGGAACTAATGGCTCCTTAACTGCCCTCCTGAGCCCACAGCAACATTTCAAGGCCTAGAAAGGCCTGGCATGAAAGGAAAACAAAGGTCAGGTCTCAAGTGCAGCCTCTCTTGGGGATGCATGCCCAACAAGAAACCTTCTCTCATTAGGGTCATCATCCAGGTAAGCCTGTCACAGCTGCTCCTGCAGAGAAGCAATACAAGGAACTCCCCAGCACCCCCTCCCAAAGCCCTGCTCTGTCCCCTGGCAGGGCAAGTGCTGCTACCAGCATGGACTCCCTGCCTTCCCAAATGCCCCCCTCAACATTCCCACTTGCCCCAAGTCTATGTACAGCTCCATCTGGCAACGCCACAGCAACAGCCATTGTCTTTGCAGTTAAATAAATTCATCTGGAAGAAAAAAGGCAGCTAGCATTTGCTCCCCAGCAGAGCTTGCAGCCCACAGGAATATTGCTCCATTTCTACATATTTCATAATGCTTTTTTCTCTTTCTTTCACTCCTCATAAAGCAAACCACACAGGTCAGTGGGATCAGGCACAGAACCACAGAAAAATACAGGTGGAAAGGACTCTGGATGCCTCTTGGTCTAACCCCTCCACACAAAATGAACAATTTCAAAGTTAGAACAGACTGTGCGGGGATGTGTCCAGCAGTTTACATCTCCAGGATGGAGGTTCCCCAGTCTTCTGGGTCACACAAGCCTTTACCTGCCTTTATGGTCACCAGACACGCATTTGCTCACAGCTACAGCACAGGCTCCAAGCAATACTGTGTGTTGTGATTCTGCAGCCCTTGTTCTGAAAGTTAACCTCAGCTGTACACGCTGTTGGAGGAAAATGCCAGATCAGTGCTACTGTAGGCTGTGTACCTCAGCTTTGTCCCCTGTATAGCCCCAGACCAGGACTGCAAGTGCGGTCAGTAAATAGATGCTAGACAATGAAAGTTTAATATTAGTAAGACTGTACCTGACAGTTCAAAGAAGTTTCTAAGAGCAGAAGACCCTAGCCTCTAGGAGGCTGAAAAATCCTCTAACCTTGTCACTCTCTGCGGAAGTGACCCAGCGCTGCTGGACCGATTAAAACATGCAAACCTAGAGTAACCCATAAAAGTTTGAGTCTCTTCTTTTACACGTTGAAAAGAAGAAAAAGTCTCCT
This sequence comes from Falco cherrug, assembly GCF_023634085.1. Taxonomy (NCBI): domain Eukaryota; kingdom Metazoa; phylum Chordata; class Aves; order Falconiformes; family Falconidae; genus Falco; species Falco cherrug. Next base: position 43,908,156 of record NC_073700.1, on the reverse strand, counting down.
TTTTTGGGTGTTTTTTGGTATTAAGCAGCCATCTGTTGAACTATTGTCTGAGACCAAAATGCCAGCCGCTTCATACCAAAAAGGAAAGCCAGCGTACAGCAGAAAGACATTGAGGTTATCTGCCTTGCACATACAAGTGCCAGAAGATGGGCTACAGACCAATAATCCCATGGAAATAAAAGCAACCCGTTTTAGCAGCCGTTATCTTCAGTCCTGCACATGTCATAAGACACCCACCTCTTCTTCATGGTCTCTTGTAAGCCAACAGCGCCAAGGCAGCCAGTCACCAAGGCCATGCCATAAACACTAGCACATTTCTCTGTACATGGGGTGCTGCTGGGGAGCAGCGGGCAGAGAAGCCCCTGGTTACATACCTGTCAGAGAAGCTGAATATTAAGATGGAAGAACCACCAAGGTTCTCAAAACTAAGGACATAGAGTCAGTAAAAGAACAGTAAGTGCCACTGTTTTAAGGAACTACTAGATCTTTAACTAGCAGGCGGGCCAGCCATAAGGAAACGCAGCTCATGGGCTCAGAAAAGCAGAGCCATAACACATACTAAGCTCAAAGAATTGCTCAGCTAATGTATGCCTAACACTCGATAAAACAGCAACTCTGGGTTTTTTCCACTGGATGAAAAACTGTCGCGACGGAGGGAAGACACAGTCACTCAATATGAGTGATCAGCAGACTTCGTTTATTGTCCCTTACAGTCACCTTTTATGCCTTCTTATAATTAGCTCATACATATTACAAAAGTTAAGCTCATTATTGGTTAGTTGCCTAAATACCAAGCCCGCCCCTAGCTTCTCTTCTGTAGTTATCTGTTCCCACCTGCAACATTCTTTTCCCACCGAAATCTTCCTGTTATTGTGTAACAAGAACAGCCAAAGACAGTGTATTTTTGCTTTACTTCAGATAAGCTGAGAGCGATGTGCATTTTTGTCCAGCCAGCTGGGCTATGTCTATGTGACCCTTTTCAGCTAGCCAGTTATCCACAAAAAACCTTTTCTATCAGGATGCAATCAGGAGCCCAACTCAGATTTGGCTGGAAATGCCTTTCCTCTGATTAGGAACCTGGAAATCTCAGCTCAGCCACTCACAAGTGTCTCACTTGCAGGAAGATTGCTTATAACAGCTCAGCAGATTAAATACAACAAGCATTCACTGCAAAAAAGCAAGGCAAAACCAGAGCTGCTGCGTGCCTATTCATACAGCTGCAGAACATTTTAGTTGAGGGAACAGAGCAAAAGATCATTCTTGCACCAATCCCTGAAAATTAACAAGTATGCAGCTGCTTTCCATCACTCCTTTCCGCCCAAATTCAGGAGGCTGAAGGGGTTTCTTTCTTTCAGGAGCCAGGGCAGAATAATGAGGACTTGTCACCTCCACATGCCTGCACTTGGGACTCGTCCATATGTGATTCACCCAGCCACTGCAGTAACATCGTGCAAGAACAAGAGTCTACCCTGACACTTGATAATCAAGCCTAGAAGGGTACAACTCACGAAACAGCAGGGCCAAACCCTGAAACAAAGATCTACTGAGGACAGGGAAGAAGATGCAATGCTGGAAGCACTGGATCCTGAAGCTAACAGCAGCAGGGATGCAAACCAGACAAAAAGCTCTCCATGTAGCGCTCCCATGAAGCAATTCGTGGGAGGTTTAGATTTCTGTACTTTTGAGGTTGTCCTGTACCTTCCTAGAGAGGTATGTCTCCTGCAGATCTGCAGGACACGATGCCTTCGTTCACTCAGGCTTGGCAAAACAAAGCTGCAGCCTCCTGACACCACCGAGTGGGGAGGCGCCACCGCGCATGCGCGACACCAAGGCTGCAGTACCAATTTTTGGCCGTCAGGTGGCAGCAGCAGCACGCTATAAAACGGGCAGCTGCAGTACCCAAAGTTTTTCGCTAGATGGCAGCGGCGCTCCAGCCAAACTAAGGGCAGCGCATGCGCAGAATCGGCTTGACGCCTTGGGGCGGGGTTTCCGGCTACGTACGCGCATGGGCTACGCGTACGGCCCCGGAAGGTGCGTTCGTTGCCGGCCCGCGCGGCGCGCCGGGAGCCTGGCAGCCTTTCGGGCCGGGACGTGCGGCGGCGCGCTGGGTGAGCGGCCGGGCTGAGGGCGGCCGGGGGCCGGTGGGCGAGCCCGGGCGTGGCCGTCGGGCGGCGGCCGGCTGGGGGGGACGTGGCTGGCCGGCGCTCGGCCTCGGCAGGGAGCGCGTGGTGCCGGCGGCGGGCGGGCTGAGGCGGGCGGCCCGGCCCGGGACCGGCGGGGCTGCGGGCGGTTCTCGTCTCCCCGGCAGTGACGGTGGTCGGCGGGCTGCTCACGGTGCTGCCTTTTTTTTTTTTTTTTCTTTCCCGGAGCTGCGCCGCTACCTCAGCGAGGAGGCGAGGAGCGGCGGCGGGGCGGCCCCGGTGCTCCCTTGCGGCGGCGGGTCCCGGGAGGGGGGTCGGCCCGCGGCGCCCTGCCGCCCCCCCGCCGCCTCCGGGCTGCCCGGGCAGCCGGCGCAGCTCTGCGCGGGGCTTTGTCTTTCCCCCAGCCGCTGGCCGTGGCCGTGGCAGCGGGCTGGGGCCGCAGGGGCTGCCTTGGGGCCTGCGGTGACGCTGTCGCAGGGGGCGGCTCAGGAGCCTCTTCGGCCCCTGCGAGCGGGCGAGGGAAGGAAAGCAAGCCGGCGGTGGAATCCTCGCCCCCGGCTGCTGCTTTCTGTCGAAAGTATCGCAAAGGGCAAGCGTTTAACTGCCGGGGAGGGCTGGGAGGGAGCAGCTCAGGTGTTTCGCTGATCCTGTGTCGTGACAGTCAGCTCCTGGGCCGGAGCAGCCGAGGGGAAGAGGCCTTTGGATTTGCTTCCCAGCGAAACGGGGCTCTTGTGTTTTTTCTTTGTGCCTAGGTTCATCCGGAATTGTATGTTGACAAATCAAGGGGAGCTGAACTGAAGGTCAGTCTAGATGTTACTTTTCCACATGTGCCTTGGGCTTGTGAGTTGGACTGCTGACTACGGAGGGATAACTTTTGTACATGCCGAGGGCCCACGAGGCGCCGAGGGCCCACGAGGCTCCGTGTGCCCGCTGCTTCCGAGTGCTGCACTGCTGCTTGGGCAACAGCTGGGGAGGAATTGGTGGTCCCTCGTGGTTACGCAGCCAGGCCTGCTGGGCGCTTAAACAGCGCATCCAGTCGGGCAGTATTATTTTTCTAGATTGTAAATGAGCCTGAGGTATAAACCCACTCTACATTTCTGTGTGGCGGTGTACTTTGTCAGAGAGCTCAGTCGTACTGACAGAGCTGGCACAGAGTTCCCTTGGGACTCCAGATTTGACTGTCTTGTTGAAAGGCGCGAGAGCCTGCTTTAGAAGTCACTTGACAAAGCACAGCTTTGCCGTGATTTTTGTACTTGAATTCTGACTGTAATGCCAATGCCACGTGTTAGCCTTTCTCCAGAAGTTATAAAAGCAGAATGAGCGTTAAGAATCTGATTACCTTTTAACTAAATTGAAAACAAAGTTGTGGGATGAAGTGACTGGAAGTCTGACTGGGTGTTACTGCCGTGCATGTTATCTGCATGTCTACCGATCGTTCCTGCCTCTTGTTCTGTTGTGGTAATTCCTTTGGGTAATGCGTTGGGCTCTAGATGTAGTGCATCTTGACTTGCGCCTGACCCCCCGAGATGTTATCGGTCTTTGCCTTTCTCACGTTTCACAGGGCGTGGGCAGGCCAGAGAGACTGGAAGCCTCGGCTGTTCTGTGCAGAGAAGCTGTCAGCCTTCTAAGAGAGCATGTAGCCAGCAAGCGCATCGTGGTGCTTTGGTACCAAGCTGATACCACAGGCCTCCATCTTTTTTGTGAAGAGGGATCACAAGGAAATGTGCTGCTGTTGAAGGGGGAAAGGTGGCGGGGGAAGAGGTAGGAGGCAGCTTTCAGCCACTTTCAGGCTTAACTCCTGTGTTCCTGAGAATGGTTCTGGGCTTTGAGGGGTTTGCTTTTGGCTTTTTGCCTTAAGCGCATCTGCCTTTCAGGGTAACGCTTTCTTGGAAGTTGGAAATGGTCCTTCTTGAACACCAAACCAAACCCCATACCTGGGAGGGCCGTTTAGCATGGTGCACCTTGTGTTTTATTCCCTGTCAGTCCCTTGACCCTAGCCGTACATGCTCTCCCGGTTTGGCACATTCTTACCCTGCTGGCTGAAAGATTCTGACTTTTCATTTCCTCAGCTTGCCACAAGCCATAACACTTGTGTGTTCATAGACCACTTTCCTTGCTCGCTGCTTTCAGATTTGAGTGTCAGTGCCATGGATGTAACAGGAGAGCAGCAGCAGTACATAGAACACAAGCTCTTTAAACAACAATTGGTTAAACTGCCAATCGTGTGACTCCAGAAGCAGAGAGACACAGTAAGATGCTATTCTGCTGTTCTTGGACGGATCCTCTCATAGCCTTTCCATCACCATATGCCTGCTATGATATTCATGGGAACAAGGGACGGCTGAATTCACAGCGTTTTAAACACCACAATCTCTTGAAGAGTTTATAGGACAGAAATCTATTACGCTGGCAGGTCAGACAAGCTCCTCTGTGTGTGTGTGTGTATATATATTATACGCGGTACTGTTGCAAGGCAAGTCTTTGCCTAGTCCCTCTGAAATTGGGACAAGAACTCATTGATGCATTTCGGGAGCAAAGCTGCTGAGTGAACAGGCTTTTCCTACTAGAAATCAAGCAGCTGCTCTGGCAAAACTTGACTTTGGTTGCATCTTTAAATCCTTGGAGGCTGACAAGTGGGACGAGCTGGTTAGGGGAAAGAGCCTCTCTCCAGGGAAGGCTCCACTGACTTGACCCTTAAGCTTAAACTTGTGTTTTACTACGTTTGCTTTGTGTGTGTTAATGCATACCCAATTAATAGATTTCAGTTGATTTATCAGTTACAAGTTGAAGTAAGTGGTCCTTGGCTACATAAACCTCTCCTCTGCATTTTTTTACATGTTATGACTTACTGTTGTACTTCAATACAAACTGGGAATGATTCTGGTAGTGTTGCAATGTAATGGTAATACTGTCCCGACTTTGTCTTTCTAAAATGTGAGGTCCTTATTATCTGTTCTGGGAGATAGTGCAGTTCTGTGTATTGGCATGAACTAAATTTGCTGATTTGTTGTAACTTGGATTTAACTTTTCTGTTCTTAAAAGCTGAAAGGCTAAACTAAGCCAAGAGCTGAACAATGCATAGGTACAAGAGCTTCTCCTGTTGTCACAGAAGTGTGGTGATAGCATTCTTGCTGTTGGTGTCACTTAGCAGCCTTTCTGTATTCAGAGGTTGTGGCATGGCGAATGTAATGTCTGGAGTCAAACCCCACTTTTCTGTATCTAATTCTCTGTTAACACATGTAGGCCTCCTGCTTTACTTGTGTTGACAGCCTGCACTGGGATTACTCTGTCTGAACCGGTTGGTCTCGCTCCTTATATTATCAACGGAGAGGAAGAGAAACTTGCAGGGAGCAAAGAGTCTCATCCAGGAGGGGCATTGTGAAAGCAATCAAATTGTATTGCATGCAGCAAGCAGTTTCTTCTGCTGTCTGGAAAAAGTATATGGCTAGTTTGATTTCCACCACACGTGTGGCAAGTTAGAATGGAAGAGTACACCCATCTTCGTGAAACTGTATAATTATCAATTTCTGTTAGTAACACTTGGTGTTCAGTCAGCTATTTAAATGGCAACTATACCAGTATTGACTGGTAAAGGAAAAATCCACACAGACGTGGGTACCGCTGGGCTTGCTTTAGTCGCGACTCAGAGCTGGGCCACCACCCCAGTGAGTGGCAGAGAACCAAGGGATACAGCACGGCTTATATATGCTTATCACATCATTAGTCAATGTCTGAAGTTTTTAGGAGTTTTCTTTGGTCCTATCGGTTCTGTGAATCCATCACCTGACTCTGTCCCAGTTGATTCACCTGCTCGGTTCCAGTCTCTGCCTCTGTTCCAAGCTCCTCCTTGGATCGTGATCTTCTTTCTGCCTGCTTTAACTCACACACTCCTTCAAGCGTGCTTAGTCTTTGAACAAGCAATTCCTCTTCACGTATACCAATTTTTCTAAAAACGCCTGTTTCTGAGAGCACCTGTGTGCACAAACTGATCATCTGTTGCTTCTCTGTTCTCCCACCGATTAACTGGACTGGATTTTAAACCAGCCTTGGATTAAGGCTACGCTAGGGACGAGGCCTGGTTCTGCCACTTAGCTGCTTCAGCGCTTTAAATTTCTTAGTTAAAAATACATTTTCTTTAACGTTAACCTTAAATTTAGTAAAGCATACCTAAATATTATCAAGTAGCATGTGGAGGCTTTTCCTGATCATAGTTACATTGAAATAGTTAATAGCTTAATGATTTCTATGGTAGGTTGCATTCTGTCCTGGGTTTTCATCTCATTAATTTCCATTGGATGGCAATAGAGGATTGAATTTTGTATTTTTTATTTAATGTTTCCTTCCTTTTAACATGGACCGAGTTTTCCAGCGTCATGTGTCATATCTGCATGCAAGTTGAGGACCGTGTTAACAGCACGAAACTTTGCATGTGGGGTTTTATGTACTGCAGTTTATTTATTGTATCTAAGCTGTGTGCAGTACCTCTGGGTGCTCTCTGGACAACTCGACAGGCAGCTACCGATTACATTCAGAAAGCTGTTACTAGTTGCTGTATCTTGAAAGACTCCATGTGTTGTACAGGTGTTCTTCAAATGGCAGGAATCATGGCTTTGACAAAGCATAGGAATTAAGCCGCATTCTTCCTGACGCTATCTTTTAGTGTAATTACAGGATCAAAACCCGTACTGGTTGAATTCTTAATTATACTCTCAACTTGTTTGAATGTTGTAAGCTGTAGAAAGTAAGTCTCATACAGTGGTTTAAGAATGGGTATATTTTCCTAAAATTTTTTATTTGCTTGATCATAACTACCATAAAGAAATGAGGTTAACGATTGATTTTCATGCATATTTCATACTTTCTAATTAAAATCTTTTTTTTCCTGTGGCTAATACAGATGTCTTTAATACTCACTTCTGTCCACCTGTTATACCTCCCAATCTCAACAAAGAGGGTCCTGATAGACACTGCTGAGGGGACAAAATGTTGACTTATCACCCGCCCCAGCCTTAGTTATCCCAGAAGCCACCTTTTCGAGGCTCGTAAGAGGGTAGTGCGGCGGTGCTTAGGCAGCGAGCCTTAGAGGGCTTTTGTAATCCAGCAGACTTGGTCCTGTCCTTCAGGATTTGTGAGTGAAACAGCCTGGTTTTAAGGGGCCTCTTCTAATAAGAACCCATGTTTCTGAAAATTTTAGACACGCAGTTCCTTGGTTCACTTATTCCAAACTCCAAAGTTTACAGACCTCTTGTATTTGTTTTGGTTTTTGGGGAAACGAAGGTCCTGTTTGAGTTTTCTGGAGGCATGTCTTGCCCTTTGGCAGGTTTCAGCTGTCACCAGCTCTCATCTCCTCTGAGTCCCTCTGCAGCCTTCTGCATTTAAGAACATAAAACTATGAGTTTGTGCTCCACTGTACTGTGGCTGCGCATTCAACACACAGGTGGCACAGACACTTGCAGAATTGTAAAATTGTGACAAAGATAGAAATTCCTTGGAGATCTCTAGTAAGCCGGTGGTTGATGTGTGTGCATTGTCAGCATCGTTGTACTGGAGAACTGAGTGTCAGTTTTCCGCTTGGGAGATTCCCACTGTGATCTAGTTTCACAACAATGTATAACTGTGTTCCCTACATATCTTGGGACAGGATTATGTGCTATGCACTGCTGTCTGCTATTTAAAATGTTGTTTGTGTAACAGGTCCTGTATTGGTAGCAATTTGCTGTTTGGGTCTGCTTCGGACAAAGTTTTAACAAAGCCTTTGTGCAAGTAACATCTGATCGGCACTCTGGCAAGGCTTACAGGTGGCTGGTTCTTTCTATGGAGGGTGTTCTTCAGATGACAAATGCTACTCTGCTTGTTGATCTTTCTTTGCAGCTCAGCAGGCTCTGTGCATTCTTTCAGGTGAGCTTTGGGTGCAGGATGCACAGATTGTGATACGAAATAATTTCCTTTATGTGTAGAACAGTTTCTGTGCGTAGAACAGAAGTACAAGATAGTGTTTTTAGACGTGCCTCGTCACTTTGAATCCTCTTTTGTCTTAGAACTGGGGAAAGAAGAAGGAAAGGTGTTTGATCCAAATGCTTTGGATACCGATCGCTGTGAAAGCTGTTACGGGGCAGACACAGAGGACATTCGGTAACCTTTACATCTTCTTAGTGCTTGAATCGGTACAGTTAATGTGGCATACGTGTTGGAGGTTTTTTTCCAAAATGTCTGTGAAGGTCCATGCAGTGAAATCCTCTTGGGCACCTGTTCAGAGAATGGTGAGAGCTGTTGTGTTATAGTATGCCTGTGCTGCACTCACGATTGTTAAGAGAATGCACAGTTAGGTTCTCTGTTTTGTCTGCATGCCTGTTCAAGGGCAGTAGCACAAAGATTGTGTCTTAGCAAACAGAACCTTTTCTGAGATTACTTGGTGTCCAGAGGGGAGCTGTGTAAATTATTTCACTGTTCTGTGAGCTGTCTCGGAATAAAACCCGGTTATGGCTTTGCCTTCTCACTTCTGCTGCAGGCTTTGCATCCTTATGGGAGCAAAGACCAGACATCTATCACTCACAAATGATGGGTGTCATTTGGTGTTTCTCATTCCTTCTACCTGCAAATTTGTGTAAGAATGGATTCGTGATAGTCCACAGGTTCTGGACTATCCTTTGCTATTGTTGTCTCTGTAGTAACTTAGTTTGTCACATCTGTCGAGTTGCATCCTTCCCCAGAGATGTTTCCATCTTGAGGGATTCATGATTCCAGCTTTCAGCTTCTTGTTTTGTCCAGCACAACACAGAACAGAGACAGACAATTGTTTTTTCTGGTGAGCGAGATGTTGTCCAAAGGTAGAAGAGCAATGAAGAAAGTTTGCTGTTAACCTTGCCTCCGATGTTGGCAGTCTTTCCCTAAAAACGGAGAAGGGAGGAATAGAAACGGGTAGATGCTTTGTTCACATGGGGAAGTTCCAGGCTGCTCAGAACTGTGGGAGACTTCCCACAGAAACAAATGTCATTTCTGCAGCAAATTTATTTGCCGAGAATGGACTTGGCTGTCTGAATGGACAACTAAAGCCCTCTTCAGAATTAAGCGCTGCATTAAAACAGCTTGCATCCTCGTGCCAAAATCTCAGGAAGTACGCCAGGAAGCTCAAGCTCCTTCAGGAGCATTAGACCACCTTTCAGTGTCCAGTTCCTGAAGTTTGCTTCGTTGATTTGTTGAAATAAAATCCACTGGGGATTTGAGTCCTGAGCTGGAGTGTCTCTTTATTGCCGTAAAGATAAGATGATGTTTGTGCTCTTGCAGGTGCTGCAATACTTGTGACTAGGAGAAGCATACAGGTGACGAGGCTGGGCCTTCGAGAACCCGGATAGCATAGAGCAGTGCAAGAGGGAAGGATTTAGCCAGAAAATGCAAGAGCAGAAGAATGAGAGCTGCTGAGTGTACGGTTTCCTGGAGGTCAACAAGGTGAGAGATGGGTTTTGCCATGAGCCTGTTGCATGGTGTTGATGAGCGTCAGAAGGCACAGTCGGGGCATTCTGCTCTTTTTTCCAACTTTAAGTGTTCACAGGACTGTAATAACCCCTGGGCTTAGCAAGGTACTTGTGCCTGTAGAGGGGTTCAGTAGGAGGGTCAGGAGAAGGGTGGGAAGGGGCTAATTCTCTGTTTCATGAGGTGGGTTGGCTGAAGAAGCTTAGCTTTTTCTACCGTCTAGCTAGTGAGCCTTTTTACTGAGGTTTCTGGAGGGGGAGAGGCAGCTTCTTTGAGGTTAGGTTGTCCCACCTGCCCTTCTAGTCTCAAAACAGAGACCACCAGTGGGTGCTGGAGATAAAAGTAACCAACAAATTGTCAGCAGAGGTGCTGGAGGGAGTGAAATGTTCTCTTCTTTAGAAAACCAGTGGAAGCAAGACTATTGGAGTTGTCAAGGTTGAAGATGCTTAAAGGGATGTGTTTTGCAACTGATGTATGAAAATGTAGTACAAGATACACCAGATGACTATGTAACTACCCTGTCATTTGGCAGGTTACTGAGCTTAAAACACTTGGACGTGCAGGTTACATACCCAAGTACATTCTAGCAGTCAGGCCCAGGCTAATTTATTTTTTTAACTTCTTTATTTCAAAATCTGGAGGGTTTTTTACATCTTTGTGTGCTATTCCTGGAGACAACATCCTTTATTTCTGAAAAAAAACCAAAACCAAACACACCCCACCCTTCTACTCATGAAGCCAGACATTGTGTTTTGAGCATCATCATGGGTGCTGAACCATTACAGGACCCTTTGTCACAAAGTGTGGTGAGCAGGAAAGATTCAAAGGGGAGTGCTGTGGGTAGCAAGCGTCCAAGGGTGGGTGTCACTAGGGAAATTTCTGGGGGCCATTGTTAGGCACTTGGACTTTTGCACATCTCCTTTCTCATTGGGTCTGCAGTTAACATATGCGATAGGTTTGCACAGACATTCAAAGGTGTAATGTAGCATGTGAGCTTGATGCATTGAAATCTTCCAGGGGAGGGTGTGTATGATTGCTAGCGAGTGTCAGGGAGGACTGACACCTAATATCCATATCCTTTTCATATTCAAGGTTAAAATTTTAATAACCTTTGTCTTTTGGGGGATTTTGGAGTTTGTGGGGGGTTTTTTGGTGGTAGGTTTAGTGCTTTATTTTTGAACACGGCTTGTTTTCATGGATGCATACATAGGACCACTGTTGTTTATTGTATTAAGGGTTTTCTTGCCCTGCCTGCTCACCCTCCCAGTTACTTTCTGCACTCCGTTTCTGTGATACCTTTTTATTTCCTACAGCAGCAGTTAGTTCTCTCCCAGTAGACTTGATTCCTCCTTCTCATTTTTATGTCCACTAAAATACTCTGCATAGAACAGTTGTTGTCAACATCGGTATGTGATTATGGCTTTCCACGTGACTGCCTGTGAGGAAGAGGGGAAATTCATATCTCTTTTAGGATGGTATCTGCTGGTATTGTCACCTATGAAAATGAGTTGCATATTGTCTATCTCATTTAAACAAAAATTTGAAAATGCAACTGCCGGTATGACTGTTTTATTTGTATAGATTCAGGCCTTTTAATGAAAGATTACTGTCTCCTGCAGGTAGCTGGAAATGTCCACTTTGCACCAGGAAAAAGTTTGCAACAGTCTCATGTACATGGTAAAGTATTTTCTTTTCCTGCTTATCGTGACCTTTAGCTTCCAAGTGTTTCTGACCATTTCCTTTGAACATCTTTGCATTGCTCTCTGTGATAACAGCAGCACTGCTTCAGGGGGGAGGACATTGGTAAAATTCTGTTAGAGAGGTTTAAAACCATCGGGAGCAACTAGAAAAGTGTTTTCTGAAGGTGCTGCCACATGGGTGTGGGAGAACATGGAGGAGAATGACTGGGCAGTCTCTCGACCTCACTTCTACAAAACTTTGCTGCCCTGCTGTAAAACAACCTCAAGTACAGTGTTTGGTCCAGGATCTGTATATCAGTATCTCTGGAAGGGATATTTTGGAGAAAAGCTCTTGAGAATTTTAAAGCAATTCAGAACTTTTGAGAGTAAAATTTCAGTTGTGAAGGACTTCCTCAAGTATATATAAATACACAGTGGACAGAATAATAGTGGTAGTTTATAGAATCATAGAATGGTTTGTGTTGGAAGGGACCTTTAAAGGCCCCCTAGTCCAGCCCTCCTGCAGGAAGCAGGGGCATCTTCAACTAAATCGGGTTGCTTACAGCCCTGTCCAACCTGACCTTGAATGTTTCCAGGCACAGGGCGTCTGCCACCTCTCTGGGCAACCTCTCCCAGTGTTTAACCACACTCATCATAAAAAAAAAAAAAAGTTCTTCTCTATATCCAATCTGAATCTACCCTCTTTTAGTTTAAAACCAAGCCTTGTCCTGTTGCTAGAGGACACTATTCCCCACTAAAATGTCTGTCCCCATCTTTCTTATAAGCCCCCTTTAAGTACTGAAAGGCCACAATAAGGTCTCCCCAGAGCCTCTTCTCTGGGCTGAACAACCCCAATTCTCTCAGCCTGTCTTAGGAGAGGTGCTCCAGCCCTCTGATCATTTTTGTGGCTCTCCTCTGGACCTGCTTTGCCAAGGCCTCTGGAGCCAGATGCAGTGCTCCAGGCGGGTCTCATGAGAGCAGAGGGGCAGAATCGGTTCCCTTGCTTCGTTGGATGCATCCCAGGATATGGTCACCTTTCTCCCCTGCGAGCATAGGTTGCTGGCTTGTGTCCATTTTTTCACCCACGGGTACCCCCGAGTGCCGGTCTGTACCCTTCGTGTGACTCCGGTCACCTGGCGCATGCGCAGGAGCGTTACTGGCAACTTCAGGGCCGCGCATGCGGGGAACTGGCCTGACGCCGGTGCGTGGGGGCCCGGGCCGCGCATGCGCAGAAGCGGCCCGACGCCGGGGAGCGCAGGTTCGAGCCACGCAAGGGCAGAACCGTGGCGTTGCCGAGCGAGGGGGAATTGAAACCGTGGAGGGGCGCAGCCGCCCCGCGCCCCTGCGCTCTCCAGGTTGGGGGGCTTCTCGCTAGGGGCGGGGCCGTTGCAGCAGCGAGCACCCGCAGGCTGCGTTTGTCCCGGGGCTGCAGCGGCGCTGCAGCTCCATACTCCCGTGCCGAGCGCGCGCTGGCAACGTGCTCGGGGGACGGCAGCTGCAGGCAGCGCGGGGTCGCGGTGCCGTTAACAACGGCCGGCAGCAGCGAGTGGGGAGGCGCCACCGCGCATGCGCGGCGCCGGGGCTGCAGTGCCCGCTTTTGGTCGTCAGATGGCAGCAGCGCTCCACCGACCCTGTGCTGAGCACGGGCCGGGACCTCAGCCCAGTTCACGCCGCCCGGCCACGGGAGCCGCTCGCTGCGGCTGCGGGGTTCACTTCGCTCTGCCCTTTGCCCACTCGCAGCCCAGCTACTATTACCCGTTGCCTCCGTACCGAAAAGCACCCACGTGGCTCGAACAGTTAAATCCTTTGCGTCTGACAGCTTTAACAGTCGGGTGGTTCTTTCTGTCCATGCCCCCACCCCATTACCTAGGGAGAGACAGCAGCACGGGGAACCCATGGCACAAGGTGCAGAGGCGGGGGGTGGATAGTGGGGTCCTGCAGATAAGCCCCAGCGACTGGTGTTAAAGAAGAAATTCACACAGATGTGGGTACCGCTGGGCTTGCTTTAGTCACAACTCGGAGCTGGGCCACCACCCCAGTAAGTGGCAGAGAACCAAGGGATACAGCACGGCTTATATATGCTTATCACATCATTAGTCAATGTCTGAAGTTTTTAGGAGTTTCCTTGGTCCTGTCAGTTCTGCAAATCCATCACCTGACTCTGTCCCAGGTGATTGATCTGTTCGGTTCCAGGCTCCTCCTTGGATCGTGATCTTCTTTCTGCCTGCTTTAACTCACACACTCCTTCAAGCGTGCTTAGTCTTTGAACAAGCAATTCCTCTTCACGTATACCAATTTTTCTAAAAACACCTGTTTCTGAGAGCACCTGTGTGCACAAACTGATCACCTGTTGCTTCTCTGTTCTCCCACCGATTAACTGGACTGGGTTTTAAACCAGCCTTGGATTAGGGCTATGCTAGGGACAAGGCCTGGTTCTGCCACTTAGCTGCGTCAGCACTTTCTTAATTCAAAACACTTTTTCTTTACCAAGCAATAACAGAACAATGGAGAACAATTAACAATGGTTTGGTCGCTGCTGCTGAAAATTAAGGTTTCTAGTGTATATTGCTATATGTAACATTTTTGAAACCTGGATCTGCAGGAAGAAAAATGTTCTGTTTCATGCCCACAGATGAGCTCCCTGAGATGAGCATTCATGTTTTAACAAGCCTTTAAATCAAAGGCTGTAAACGAGTGTCAGTCTGCACAGCCAGCTGTTGTTCTAGGCCCATATATCTGTCCCATTCAATACCTTGTCTGCATCATTTGCCTTTCTGTCTGTCCTGTGCTCTCCTGCTAAAGACTTCATAGGCTTCAGTCTTCTAATACGGCTCCAGCTCCCGCATCTAATGCTCCTTATCTCTTATCTGCTCCATCGAGGTATCACCGAAACAAAGAAGTCCAAGAGTTTCAGGGAGTTGCCTCCCCTTCAGGAAGAAGGGAAGAGAAACAACTTGTCAGTTGAAGTGCTGATCCATTTCACCTATGCAAACAGGAAAGGAGTGAAGAAACAATGAGAATGTAGGTGAGATGCAAAAAACCAGGATTTCTGGGTAATATTACTGTATTCTGGTGTTTCACACACACACACGTTTTTGTTTTTTTTTTTCCAAATCACTATTCTGTTAACTTGTTAACTTTTTTTTTTTTGTTAGATCTAGAAGTAGCCTGCTACTAAGCTACTCAACTGACCTGAATATCACCTACACATGGACTTCAGAATTGTCTTTCTGTGGCCAGGATTAAATGCAGCCAAGCAAGAGTGCCTGAACAGATCGAGCTTTCATGTTCAGATCTGTAACAGCGAGGTTCCAGTACGCCCTTTTTTTTGTGCCCCACAGACAAAAAAGCACTACCGTTCTACAACCACACACTTCGCCCATCTGAGAGGTGAACAAAACAGCATGGCTATTGGAAGAGCAGCATAAAGATAAAAGAACGTAGGTGATATCAATTTAAGCTATCTACATTTAGGTTAAAAGAAAACTTCAGGCTAGAAAAAAATTATTTCACACGTGCATAATAGAACAAGCTTAACTGGAGAATTCTTTAGGGGAACCGATGAACTGAAAACCATTTAAGGAGCGGTCACAATGCTTGCTAAAGGGATGCTTTCAAGAAAAAAGTTGTTTTCCCAAGTTTTTCCCCCAATGAGTTTAAAATTCAATGGAAATAAGTATTCAATCAGAGTGAACATTAGTCACTGGGTATGCCTTTTATTTTCATGAAGTCATCACAACAATACATGTAACAGTTATAAATTCCATGCATTTGCAAAACTGTTTTGACCCTGCTGAGGACACAGTTAACATTCCGGATTCGGGTGCAAATTTAGTGACGCTGGGTTTGCATTTGTTTTGGACACTGTATTCTTCCAGAAGACGTTAATTCTTCTATCTCCAGCAATGTGCTGCTGAAAGAGTACAGTAACAGCAAAACAGTCAAAAACAGCCTAAGTTTTCCTCAGCTTGTGTTTTGGAAGGGTGGTTTTGAATCACTAAGACTTTTACTGTACTACCTGTAAGTAGATGTCCTAGGTTTTCTAGCACAGATCTGTACAGTTCTTTAAGTATTTTCCCATGCAAGGGAACAACAAGAAGATTGATTTTTAGGGTGTTTGCTCTATGACTATAGTAACGGTCTTTTTGGAGGGGAGGCTCGCTATTTGGTCGGTCCAGTCAGCTCAATGGTCCTTGTGCTCAACAAATACAACAGGAAGTAGCAGGACTGCAGGGCTGGAACAGGGGAAACACGAGACAACTAGTTAGCTACTTGCTGAAGCTCAGACACGCTTTTCCCCTGGATTATGGGACACTAACCCACACACGGTAGTATACTACAACTCCACTGCTTGCTTCAGGAGAACAACTTCATAGTCGTTAGCTAACCAAAACGAAGCTTGCTCAGCTTCAACAAGAATGTTGGGCTGTTGTATTAGACATGGGGGTTCCTAAGCAGCAGTGGCCTTCAGTGCCACAGTCAAAAAGGGCAGGAGAACCTGAAGGGAAGGAAGTGCTCAGCAGCCTTTCCCTGACCTGTTATAGGCTTGAGACTCACTGTTTTACTCAAAAAAGGACAGATTCCCTGGGGATTTAAAAAGCAGCACACAGAACAGAGATTTGAACTCAATCTTCTTCCTAGGTTAAAAAAAAATGTATGTCTCAGAAATTAAAAGAATATGTTAAGGGCAAGGGGTAGAGGGGCAGAATGTCTTGCTCTCTTCCCCCCCCCCCTCCTAGCAGACAGCAACATCATTCTCACTACAAATGCGTTACCAAATCAACTGCATTACCTTGACATACATTTTCCATTATGGTTGACACGCTATGCCTATGCACCATTTTATAATATCTCTGTATAACTAACATTCTGCAAGCTTAGTGACAAGTGACAAAAGGAACCCTTGTTTTTTGCATCATCCCACTTTTCCTCCAGCCATCATAAAAACTTTTAAGCATTTTGTCCTTGAAGTATCTTTGAAAGCTTAAATGTCGTGATAATTTCATGTGATAGCATCAAGCTGCACCGTGACTTAACTACTGCTTTGCTGTCATCTCCCACTGGTGATGAGGCAAGGATGGCCCATTAGCAATTACAAGGTGCTCTCTGGGAGGAGTTAGAGGAGACCCAGCACTGCCTGGGTCCTCATTCACTTACCAGACCCTGCAGAAGGCCACAGCGGTCCCAATTAGAAGGCATCACATGATGAATGAAAGGAGGGGAAAAACCCTTTTCCTGATGTAATGTGTGTAGAAAATAGAATATGTGGCTCTCACTGTCCTGTCATCATACAGCTCTCAGCTTTTTTTCTAGGGCTAGCAATGCTTTAAAACACTGTCTAAAAGTTTATTCATGTTAACCATCTCCTCCTTTGGTAGCCTGTCCTTTCAGGTCTGCTTGTCTTAAGAGTAAGACACCAGATGTTTATATACATTCATGGGTTTGTAAAATAAGCATAACTGCAAAATCCTTCTAGGAGCTCTGACATCCTGCTGAGTTCTCCTCAGCCACAGTGAATAAATGCCTGCCCCATCCTTCCAGTGACTTTGGCCTTGGGAACTGGTAGGTCTCAGCTGTATTGGAGTTAGGTACAACAGAGTTACACCCCAATGAATCACATAAACCCTGGAATGTCTCACTAGACCAGGGGTCTTCAAACTACAGCCCACGGGCTGGATACGGCCCCCCAGGGTCCTCAATCCGGCCCCCGGTATTTACAGACCCCCCCGCCCCGCCGGGGGTTGGGGGGGGAAACCGAGCAGCCGCAGATGGCCTCCTGCCACTTCATCCACGCGCCGGCCCCTGTTCAAAAAGTTTGAGGACCCGTGAGCTAGACAGTGCCAGGATAGGTGGGATTCCTCTAGCTCAGGGGTCCTCAAACTTTTTAAACAGGGGGCCGGCCCCCCCAACCCCCGGCGGGGCGGGGGGTTCTGTAAATACCGGGGGCCGGACTGAGGGCCCTGGGGGGCCGTATCCGGCCCGTGGGCCGTAGTTTGAGGACCCCTGGCCTAGAGGATACAGTTCTCCGCACGTCACACCCGGATGAGATGCTACAGCCCTAACAGGGTGTATTATTTGAACTCTGGAGCACCGGGCGCTCGGGGGGCGGAAAGCTCCCCGCGCCCGAGGCCGGCGGCCCGGGCCTGGCGGGCCCCAGCGGCGCTGCAGGAGGGCGCGGCAGCCGGCGCGCATGCGCCGCTGCAGGGGCGGTGCGGTGCGGCCCGGCCCGGCGGCCATGGCGGCGCTGCTGGAGCACGAGAACCAGGTCTTCCTGGACCTCTTCCACCAGGACGGGCTGGTGGTCTGTGCCCGCGGGCTCGGCGTCGACCGCTTGCTGCTGCGCTTCCTGCGCCTCTACTGCGAGCCCGCCAGCCTGGTGCTGGTGCTCAACACCAGCCCTGCCGAGGAGGTGAGGGCAGCGCCTGCCGGCCGCCCCGCCCCTTCGCCCGCACGGCCGCCGCTCCGCTTGGGCGGGCGCGGCCCGCTCAGGGGCCGGGGCCGGGGGTGCTGCCGGCTCCCCGAGCGGCGGGGCTGTGCTGGGGGGGGTGGGGGCGCTGGCTGTGCTTGGGGGGGCGGGGAGCGGGGCTGTGCTGGGGAGCGGGGGCGGCCCGGCCCGGCCCGGCCTTTGCGCTTGCCGGGGCCGGCCCCGCCGGGCCGGGCGCCTCCGTGGCAAGTGCCGGTCCGAGCTCCCGCGGCGCGATGGCGGCCTGAAAGTAATAACGAGTGAAGTAAGCTCCTGTGCGTAACTTGTAAACGTCAGAAACCTGGCAGTAGCCAGGTAGTGGAAAGGAGTGGAACTTGTCACCGAATTTGTCCCTGTTTGCACAAAAAGGTGCCGTTCTGTTTTCCCTGGAAGCAGGGAGACTCCCGGCCGTCGGGAGGTGATGTGCTGGGGGTCTCTGTGGTGAGCGCGGGGAATGAATATCACGGCTGTAGTTTGTAAGATTAAGGTTGACGTGTATGAGCTACCTGTTGTAGCTGTCTCTGGTAGCAGGTGAGTGGAATCCCATGATGTCGTCCCAGCTCTCTGCTCTTAAGTCAGTATTAAATTTGCCTGTTCTCTGAAAAAAGAGTTATTAAAACATTAGAAAATGTAAAGTCTTTTGAGTACCAGTTACTCATATTTGCTTAAGTATTGTCTAGCTGCTACTGAAAATACACAGATCTGTGAATCACCTGGATGAGTTGGAAACTGAGCAAAGTATACCAAAGAAGAAAAAAAATCATGGTAGTTCTCCTTTCTTGGGTAGTACATTATACTGTCATGCTTTTAAATTTGTTTTGGACGGCTCGTTGAAACTAACAGAGTATGTCTAATTAAGGGGGTTTTGCATCCATTTTATCAGTTCCCCCAGTAATGTCTTGTGGTTTTATTCTTTTTGGTTTTAGGAGTATTTTATTGATCAGCTGAGGTCAGATGGAGTTGTTCATCTTCCTCGGCGTGTTACCAATGAAATTACAAATAATACTCGATATGAATTTTACACACAAGGAGGAGTCATCTTTGCAACAAGTCGAATCCTTGTGGTAGATTTCCTTACTGACAGAATTCCTGCAAACCTCATTACTGGTAAGAGTTTAATGAAATAAAGGTAAGACTGTTCTGTTTGAAAATACATAAAGCTTAATTCTATGTGAAGAGTTCTACTAACTGGTGTTGTCAATTATTCCTTTTTTTTTTTTCCACACAAAGACTGAGGTAAGAGGAGCAAATATGTAGTTTTCTTTGCTCCAGACTTGTTTGCCTTATTTAATCATACAATTTGAAAACATCCACGTTACGTTTAGATACTGGATCATGCATTTGTGTGGCTTTCTGATATCAGTTAGTGGCTGGAAAAGAAATCAGCAGTTAAATCATGACATTGACATCAGAAACATAAAATTCGGACTGGCTTTCTAAGAACAGTTGATTGCACTTGGTGAAATAGTGTCAGATGGTCTATAGGACATTGGCCTATGGTTAAATGGCCTATGATTAAAACTGATTTTAGATGTCGTGTTTTGTCAGCCATGCACGCTACCTATTTTTTGTGTTAACAAATTACTCCTGAAGACTTTTCCCTTCAAAAAGTAGTGATACTTTACTAATCTTTGTCTTGACATGCCTTGGACACTATCTAAATAGCAGTATTATGAAGTAATACTGTTATTATCACTGCAAAGATTTTGGGAATAGCTTGTGGCCTTTTTGGTTTTATGTAGAAGTTATACATTAAAGATGTTAAGGTTAGCTTTTTCCTCTCGTGTTCTGTTCCCCTTCTGTCCCAACCACCGTTGTTTTTATGTTCTTTTCTAAGCTGGAAACCTTGTTGCAGCCTGGAGAGCTAGTAAAATAGATCTCTAAGAGCCAGGGATATAAGAATATTTTACTGTTATCTAAATGTCAACATCTTAATGGCTAAACGTAACTGAATATTGAACGCTTAAAAGAATGTTTGTGCTTCAAAAGATGTATCCCCTTCCTTTTTATCAATGTATGACAAGCTGTAATCTGTAAAACATTTTGAACTGTTTTCTGCTAGACCCAAAGGATGCTAGATTTGTCAATTCTTATAACTTCTAGGTTTAAAAAAGGGAACACATTTTCTGGGCAGCTATTTTAATTTCTGTTCTTACCCTCGACGACTCCTCCTTCTGCTTTCTGCCCTACCAAAGAAGGAGGGGGCAGAGAAAGAAAACACACCTTTGGACTTTGTCAGGATGAAAAGAAGAAAGACGCTAAAGATTTTTAAAAAGTCCCGTCCTATAGTGATCCAGAGCTGTTCCAGGTTTTGCTTTGCCACTAGAGGTCAGCGTGACAGCAACTTTGATAGACTTGTGGCTTCATTTTAAAAGTCGGGTAACACCTGGTCATGCTGGAAACATCTTTTTTCCCTAATATACCCATAGCCATGAAGAAAATTGGAGGTGTATTCATACAGTTGGTGCTGGTTTCTATCCTCAAGTGTGAAAATGTGTGTCACAAGAAGGGGGAAGCAAAATGTTTTCAAAAGTTCTTTGATTATGTAAATACATGAACTGTTACAAATGAAACTTACTTGACAACTCTGTAATTCTAGAACTTCTCTAACAAAATAATACAAATGTCACAATCTGGAATGTATCGGACTTGCTTTGTTGTAATAGCATGTTATGTCTTATATTCACTTTTACTCCTTTTAAAAGGCTCAAGTTCAGATTTTGCCTTAGGACTAAAGAATTTTCTAAGTTATATCCTGCCACTCAAGGTTTGTTTTAGTTTGGTGAGTTTTGGGGTTTTTTTTGCTAAAGATGCATCATGAACCCAGTTCTGTTGTTTGGGGATTCTGTGGCACTGAAACTGAGGAATGGCTTGATTCGAACCCTGGAAAGTTTGTTCTACTGTCACTTTAGAATATCTAAATCCCTGTTGTACTCTAATTAAGAAAAAAATGTTAAAAGACAGTTTTGAGGAAAAAGCTATACAAAATTGGGCCTCTTTACTTTTTTGTAACTTGAAAACCTTTTATTCTGCCAGGCATTTTGGTATACAAAGCGCACAGAATCATTGAATCCTGTCAGGAGGCATTTATCTTACGACTTTATCGCCAGAAGAACAAGCAAGGTTTCATTAAAGCTTTTACAGATAATGCGGTTGCATTTAACACTGGCTTTTGCCATGTGGAAAGAGTGATGAGAAATCTTTTTGTCAGGAAACTTTATCTGTGGCCAAGGTAAGGCACCTCTTTATTTCATTGGAGAGTTAAACTTACAAAAAAAAAAATTAAGGGTGTTACAATGGGCTCCTAAGACAATGAGGTGTACGCAGTCACGCTGCTAATCTGTGTTTCTTCTTGTATTTCCAAACAAATTTAATTCCTTTTTTGACAGAAGAAGTGGTCTTAAAGACCCTTAACTTCTGTATTTTTTAAAATAGACCCAAAATAAATCTATAAGGGCTGAACCTTATGGTATAGGTGTCCTTTTAGCCAACAGAAATCACAGCAGAAAGTAACATTCTTAAAAGCTTAAGAAAAACTTCACTTATTAAACAGATTATTTAAGATGTGAAGTAACAGAAGTACATGCTCTCAGTTCTGCCATTCACGGAGGTATTTGTTTCCAGCTGTGATGAAACTCCATGGGTTTCTTTCTACATGTCGTATTTTTTTAATCATCTTTTCCATGTATGTTGTGTATGAAGAATATTTCTTGATGATTGATAGAAACCAGATTGCCAAGTTTGTGACACGCATGAAGTCTTTTAGGAGCAGAGCCACAAACAGAATTGGGCGCTTTAGCTGATCACCCATTCAATGCTCTTGCATTGGGCCAAGGAGGTCTGCTCATTTGTTACTCTAGTCCGGAATGTGTTTCGCTTTCTCTTAATGTACTGTTACTCTGCATTGTAAACTCTTTAACAGTCTTCCTTTCGGTATCACAAAGTAGAAATGGACATAACTAGGATACAAGAGGTTGAGTAGCTCTCTTAAATTTTCTTCCTTGGCGTCTGAACCATGCAGAGACCTGGAGATGCAGCATGCAGTAAGGGAAACACCTGTTGAGTTTGGGGGTCAGCAGACACGGCATTTTCTGAGTCTGTTCAGTTAGTAAAAGTCAGGTAGCATCTATACCTGTACAGCTGGATTGGCTGTAAGGGCAGTGTGTTAACGAGGACTTGCTGCTTATGATCAGAAGCTAGGAACATCACAGAATCTGCTAGTGGAACCATGTGATTCCAAAGGATTTATGAATCCATTCCAGTTTCTCCCTGACTAGATTTTTTTTTTTGTTTTGGTTTTACTTTAATATTTGTTATGTGTAATAATGATGTAGGATGTAGTGCAGTAACTTTCTAGATGGTTTTCTGAGGCTGTTCCTAAGACTGCAGTCTTCACATCAGTAGAAACTGATTTTGCAATTAACTTCTTTATGTTTAAAGTAATTGTAGTTTATACGAACTTCTGAATAGTTGTAGGTCAAGCAGACAATACATGTAAATCTTAATAAGCTGTTTTCCTCTTAGATTTCATATAGCAGTGAACTCATTTTTAGAGAAGCATAAACCTGAAGTGGTGGAAATACATGTGTCAATGACGCCTGCTATGCTTGCTATTCAGACTTCAATCCTGGACATTTTGAATGCATGTCTGAGAGAACTGAAACGTTACAATCCAGCTCTTGAAGTAGAAGATCTATCTTTAGAAAATGCTATTGGTAAACCTTTTGACAAGGTAACCATTTAGATTGTTCTGCTGTATCTAACTAAAGGGATATAGATCTTCAAACTGTCTACTATGCAAACAAAAATACTATTTGTAAAATAAATAACCAGCAGCAATCGAGTGTTATCCCATGACTTGTTTATTACTGGTACAAGGAGAGAAACTCTGTTAATCAGTGATGGTGATGATACGGTTGCCAGTAGGGGTTTTGGTGTATTGGTATTATTGTTCTTTCTTTGTTTCCAAAGTCCCTACAGTAAGAACATCCTGATTCACGGTTGGTGTATTATGATGATAAAGATGTGTGCAATTTTAGCTCAAAATACTTTAGAGATAAGTACGCAGTTATTCACACCTACCCCCTTTTTTTCCTCTTGAATTTCCTGCTTGTATTTTTTGTTGTCTCTATTGGGAGGAGCACTGTATATAATACATAATATACAACAGATGTATGCATGTGCATATTTTAATCACTGTATATCTCATTAATTGTGTGTTATTTTTGACAGTTCTGCCATGTTTGGCATACATGCTCTCTGTAGAGTAAAATCCTAAACACTGTATTGAAATATTGTTGTTACCTGTGATTGGATCTTGATGTAGGGCCTTCTGTACTTTAAATATTTGGAGGGTTTTTTCCTTATGCTCTATAGGTTGCATATCTGTGTGGTACTCATCTTATTTTGAGAATTAAATGACATCATAATGTTTTTTACTTTAAGTAAAGGATACTAGACTAAAGGCGCAGGCTAGTACCAGTAAAATAAGGGGGGGGTTACTTTACAAGTATTTTATAATTATATGGAAAGTATGAACAGAAGGCATTAAATTATATACATCTGCTAATTGCTGAAATATTTTACATAAAAGCATCTATATTATGTTAACTTTGCAAAAAATTATTAGTTATCAAAAGAAATACCTCACTATCGCATCCTTAATTGAGTGTTTAATCACTTTGGGAAACAAGTGACATCCCCTGTAAAGAAAAAAAAAAAGTCCATTCTTATCTCTTATCTCTGTGTTAGTATACAAATACATTGTATACTAAGAGTAATTTGTATTTGAACTCTCCAATTTATATTTCTAGATGATACGTCACTATCTAGATCCTCTGTGGCATCAACTTGGAGCTAAGACAAAATCTTTGGTCCAGGATTTGAAGATACTACGTACTTTGCTACTGTATCTAACTCAGTATGATTGTGTCACTTTCCTTCATCTTCTAGAGTCACTGAAAGCAAGTGAAAAAGCTTTTGGTGAGAATTCAGGTAAACACTGAATAACCATACAAGTTAATGCATGGAACACTGAAATGTTGATGTCTTTAATTAACATTCCCAAACATATGAAGGTATCTAATTAGGTTTTATATAACCAGCCATAAGGACGTAGGTTTTTATTGACAGATAATGCTTTCATCTTCCCACTTATCTGCTGTTACTTAACAGTGTGAGATTTGCATCACATTTCTGTCTTCTATTAAGCATAGCAAGCAGGTAGCACAGGTATTCCAGATAGATTCGGGTTTTTTACCACAACGGGTTGAAACGCATACACTTCACAAATGTCAAACTATACTGCTTTCTTTTCCCCTTTAGGTTGGCTGTTTCTTGACTCCAGTACTTCCATGTTTGTAAATGCTCGAGCTAGAGTTTATCGCATTGCAGATGAGAAACTGAATCAGAAAGGCAGAGCCTCTGAAAAAAGTGATGGAAAGAAGGAAAATGGTACTGATCATTCCTAATTTTAAGTTGGAGAGTGTCACACGATTTCAAACGCTCTACATATTATTACTTGTACTGTGGCTCCCTACATGATCTTACACAGCTCAAGATCTTAATCTGTTAGCTGGGTTGAGACATAATCTTAATTCAGAAAGCTTATCATAACGTAAAACAGTCATGAAGAAGTAAGGGGTTCTTCTAAGTTTGCTCAGCTGGTCATTGGAAGAGCTTTTATGGAGTTGTTGAATTACATTAGTATTTAGCGTGAAGTTTTTTACGTGAACAGGTAGGAGGCTGCCATTGCTTTCATTAAAAAAGTATATTCAGGACTTCCAGAATTAAAGAATGAGTGAATATTTTAACTTTTTGCTTTATTAAAGCACTTAACCCCAATTTAAAATATGAGTGATCTCCAACCCATTAGCATAACGAGTTGCATATGTAGGATGTTGAATATTGTATTTGCCAACAACCATCACGCAACTGACATCTAACCATTAAAGTTCTGAAGGATATTTTGGCTTTAAGAGCTGCTATGTTCAATCTTACTTTGTTTCAGAGCTGAAGAGGGAATTGGTCCTAGAAAGTAATCCCAAATGGGAAGCTTTGAGAGAAGTCCTAAAAGAGATTGAAAATGAGAATAAGAACAGTGAAGACCTTGGTGGTCCAGGTGAGAGAATACTAAATAATGTAAGTTTTCACAGTACAGCTATTTTTTAACTCTACTTGACTTTTGAGAGAAGGAGCCTAACTGTTTACTGTAGTTTTATTAAAGAGCTAGTTTTAAAGTTCATGATTTCTGGACTTAAGACAAGGAGGTTTTGTACATATGTACATAAACTCTGTAAAACCATTCAGTTTTACTTAAAATCCTGTTTAGTTTTTGCTCTAAAAGAGAAATGCCATTGGTTACTAAGCAATACTGTTTAGGAAAAAAACTGTATAATTAAGAAAAAATATTTTAACTTATATTTCAATATTGTAATGATACCTTGGTTTCAAAACCATTGAAACTAATAATGTGGAAATTTATAATAATAAAGGTATAATGTTTGGGTTTAAAGAAAAATGAAAAATAGGACTTTCTGTCTTATGCCCTTTCCATCTTACACATTCTTGTCATACACCTCAAAATTCGCTTCTCCAGCAGATGCACTTAAATGGGGTAGAGACTAGAAGGCAAGTGTGTCTCTAACTGCTCTGCTGCCTTTCCTATTTTGGGGCTTTCACCCCCTTAAATTTCACCAAGTTTTATTTTAGGAAACATTAAGGGTAAAAAAGTGCTCTTTTCTCCCACCCACAGTGTTCTGACTCTGGATAAGAACTGGCTCTCGCGCCTGGTGTTGTAGGAGTTTATCTGAGTCAGCTCGGGGAGAATTGTTATTCAGGGCCCACAAATGTCAATAATACTGTGTGAAACATGTATTTTTTTTTTTTTTTAGAACCTTCCACCCAACTGACAAAGTCTGAAAATTAGAATGGTTTTAATTAAGTTCACTCTTATTCCGGGTTTAAAAAAAAAAAAAAAAATAGTTGTCCAAGTATGTTTCAATACATGCTATGTCTGCCTTGTCTCAGGTGGTCAGAATGAAAACCTTACTACTTCAGATGGTGTAAGAATAAAGAATGCTGAACCTATCCACTAACCTTCTCTATTCTCGTTTGGTACAAAATGGCATGCAATTTACTCCCTGAAAGTCCAAAAAGGAACTGTGACAACCAAATGTAAAGGCATTTGGTGCAGGCATGCTTCTGGGACCATTAAAAACAATTTGCTCAAGAGAAATCTTGTAGCTGGGTAAGAAATACAGCACAACAGATGATAAACGTGATACTGTTTCTTGACTGCAGGGCAAGTGCTTATTTGTGCCAGTGATGACCGAGCTTGTGCACAGCTCAGGGAGTATATTATTGCTGGAGCAGAAGCTTTTTTAACAAGACTGTATAACAAAACCTTTGGAAAGGATGAGAAAGCTGGAGAAGTGTGTATTAAGGACAGAAAAGCTCTCAAGTCCAAAGGAAATGCCAGGCCAGACACGGGACCTCAAGCCAAAAAAGTCAAACTCACGGCTTCTTCAAAACAAAATAAACTCAAGAAACAGCAAGACCGGACTATAATCCAAATGATAGGGAAGACTGAGGAGGAAAAGAGAGAAGACTTAGGGGTGGAAGATAACAAAGAATTAAGCAGTAGCCAAGAAAGCAGTGTTGAAGAGACCATTCCTGAAGATTTCCATGTGAACTTAACCTCAGACTGTTACTACGGTATTTTCAAGAACCCACTCACAATTATTCATCCATTGCAGGGTTGTAGTGATCCCCATGCACTCACTCGAGTACTGCATGAAGTGGAACCCAGATATGTTGTGTTGTATGATGCAGAACTAACCTTTGTTCGGCAGCTGGAAATCTACAAGGCAAGCAGGCCTGGGAAGCCTTTGAGGCAAGTTGACTTGGTCAGAGTAATTTTAGTCTTGAAGGAAGAAAGTGCACTTTCAGCGGGTGAGGCAGAACATGCATCTACTCATTTTCTCCATTACCTTTTAATTCCTGTTTAGCCCTCTTCTTAGTTTTAAACAAAAGCATAACCAAAAGATAATTTTTGCTTCTCAGCAAAGGTATTTAGTCCCTTAACAGCAGAAACATATCTGTAAAATAAAATTTAAAAAAAAAACCAACAAACTACTTCATTCCATCTTCTACAAGACCTCTGCTTAAATGATCTTGGTGGCAATGGATCCATTTTGAGGTGTTGTAGTTTCACTTTAAACCATCTCTATAGGTTTGATTTTTACACAATAAGCTGCATTGAATTTAACTAATTTTCACGTTTCCTGATGTCTGGTCATGCTGAAGACCAGTAATTCAGAAGCTGTAGCAGAAAAATAAGTAAAGGAAAATGCGATAAAGAAATTGAGAAGTATTTGCAGTTTTACTTGGTTCTGGTGTTAGCTGACAGAAAGATTTCCACTATGTGTATATATGTATTTGATACACCTGTAAACTGCAAAACTCACGTTTAGGAATAAATTTTACAGACTAATTAATATAGAAAACTTAGAATTTAATATATTATGGGGTTTTTGCATTATCTTTCTTGTATGGCTGCCTGATATAGCACTTACTGAATACAGTGAACTAGTTATAGCTCTACCTCTCTGAAAATAGCTTACAGCATCTTAAGTCTTAGAATAAACACACTTGGCTTGAAACACAACTTATTGGCATATGAAATTACTCTCTTTTGAATTATAATACTTTATATTTTAATCACCTAATGAAAATTATTTGCACAAATTAAACAGAGCAGATGTAATTTTCCAGTCAACTCTTTGTATTTATGCAGTGTAACTGCAAATGGAAATCAGTTTGGCAGCATTTAGTGGGTCTGTACCCAGTATCCAGGGAAGGACTCTCTAGTGCAGGTATAAATGCCAGAACTCATAAAGTATATTGCGTGAGGATTGTTAATGGGTTGTCCAATTTATTTTTAATTGCCTAATCAGCATGTGTTGTATCTAACTCCAGCATCCTGTTCCTATACTTCATAGCAGAAATATCAGATGCAGTCATGGAAGTAGGAGTTAGGAGATGCATCACATGAAAAAAGTAATAGGAATAATCCCATCAATCTCTCAATGTACCTCAATTAAAAGATATTGGGGGAGAGGGGGGGGAGAAAAAAATTATTGTGCTAAATAGCTATAGGCAATTAACCCCTTAAGGTAATTATTAATTCTTATATGTTCCATATAAATCCCTATTTGCAGAATAAAATTTAATCTGTGTGTTTATGTCTGTGAGATAAATGACAGCTTGTTCTTTGTAGAACCTACAATTTCCTTGTACAAATATGTAATTTTTAATTCTTAGATGGTGTTGCAGATTTTTTGGTTTGTTATATATATTATACTGGGAAGACTTTAAAAACAGTAAGAAAGTCAACTTCTCTATTATACTTGCTTTGTGTCTTTACTGAACGGCTGACTGCACTCTGAGTCCACTCTGGTCAAATCCTCAAATTCCAGTAAGTGTTCTCTGCCCCAAGAAAAGAGGGAATGCTGGATATAAGAATTATTGTTGCTGATTTTGGAGTATCTTTACAAATTTGGAGTATCTTTACAGAAAAAATAGGGTTCTTTCACGTGCCTTTTCTTAAGGCAAATACTACCTTGTCAGGCACTTAGTGCTACTAATCTTAAATGTCACTTGTGGGTGTGTTTAACTTTTAATATTATGTGTGATGTCTTTGTAACCTCTGCCCTCCCCCCAACCTACAGAGTATATTTCCTCATATATGGGGGCTCAACAGAAGAACAGCGCTATCTCACAGCTCTGAGGAAAGAAAAGGAGGCCTTCGAAAAACTTATCCGGTAACAAAATTAGTTCACTACCTTTATTATCGTTTAATGTAATTCCTTTATATGCTTACATTTTAAATAGAGTGAATATCTTACCTGTGTGAAGGCTTTAAATAAACATTTAATTCAGTTGCTTTTCAGATGTTAAGAAAACTTTTCCATTAAGAATCAGCGAAAAGTCAAAACCTTCCTTTTCAAAGCACCTAATATTTTATTTATTAGTTTTAGGATTTTTAAAAGTAATAGATTTCAAACCCTAAACAGCACCACTTCTATTTTTCCCTAACTATTTATGAAATCCATTTTGTAAATGTGTTATCTGCAGGTGACATTTCCTGTAAGATGTTTCTAAGGCTTTTATGACTTAAGTTGTTTTGGGGAACAAAACAATTGGTTTTTTATACTGTGTAAGACAGTGTGTTTACTGGCAATGTCTTTTCACCAGGTTATACTGCTGTTACTGGTCTTTAGTTCCTTTGTTTCATGTGCCCTGAAAAGTTCTAAAGATAAATCAGATGCTAAAAAGTGCTAACAATTGAAAATAAAAACAAGCATCTAGCCCAACGATCTGGAGAACCTAGTAAATTGCATTTCTGATCAGGTTTGCAATTAGTATTAAACAATATATAATTTTACATCTGGATGAAGGGTATTAAAGTATTTTGGTCTATTTTTCTTTTATAATTGCAGTTTTAGTGTGTGTTTCTTTGTGATTCCTTAGAGAGAAGGCCAGCATGGTTATTCCTGAAGAAAGAGAAGGAAGAGATGAAACGAACTTAGACCTAGTAAGAGATGCTAAATCTGCCTCTGTTTCAACTGACACACGCAAAGCAGGTGAGCAGTTCCTGAGGTTAGGCTTGCAGCTCTAAGCTTTGAAAAAAACCATATAACTATTACATTTAAATCCCGTTCAAAGCCTGTGTGTCACAGATGTATTGCACATTGACCGACAGTACAGAAACATCTCCTTTACTCCATCTACCTCTCACTGTGCAGTGACAATGAATTGTTTTCTTTGAAAATACAGATTAAGTATTTTACCATTAAGACAGATACCATTTGGATTGTTTCTAGGCAGCTTCTTGGTAATATGAGACAGTCTAGTATTGTTTGTAAGGAGGCAGAGAGAAATTAAAACATTAAAACTGAAGTCTGCAAATAGTCAAAGGCAGTGTTGTCCTCGAGCTAGTAAATGTTGGGGACTTCTTTTGATCTTGGCAAAACTGATTGCCTGGGCAAACAACTGCACATTCTGGACTTCTTGTCTACTTTCCAATAAAGCATCTTTTTTCTTTTAATGCAGTTCTAACCTTCTGATTTTTGTTCCTTTCTTCTGACACATACGCTTTGTCTTCATCTTTACAGCTTTGCCCCTGTTTTTCTTTGCTGTCATTTTTGCAATCCAGTTCTCTTTTACCGTATGTTCTCTAATCTTTGCTATTACATCTTTTGTGGCCTTGATGCTGCAGTCGCTTCATGTGTCCTTCTACAGATCTATAGAGGCTAAAGTGTAACTCCTACAATAAAATGCTGTATTTCTGTGGGGAACAGCTGGAAATAAAAAGGATCAGCTTCATTATCTGGTTTTGCAGGCAACTTCTTAAAAGATTTTCCTGATGCGTTCAATAATTTTCATCTACACAAAGCTTATAGCAGGTAGCCTGGTAGTTCTATTAAACTACAGACCATACTCCATGAACTACAGTATATAATTTGGCAACTGATTTTTCTTTGTAACAGTGAAAAATTAAATAAAGTCTGGATTTATTATACTGCTGAATTTGAGGTATAATTTGAGATGTGAAGTCCATCCATTACAGAAGCATTGGCAGCACACAGGAAAACTATGCAACCAGAGTCAGAGGTCATAAGTATTAGGTTAACTGTATTTATTTTGCTCTTTAGGTGGACAGGAACAGAGGAGTGTTCAGCAAACTGTAATAGTGGATATGCGAGAATTTCGTAGCGAGCTTCCGTCACTGATTCATCGTCGTGGTATTGACATTGAACCTGTTACTTTGGAAGTTGGAGATTATATTTTAACTCCTGATACCTGTGTAGAGCGGAAAAGTATCAGTGATCTGATTGGTTCCTTAAATAATGGAAGGCTGTACGCACAATGCGTTTCTATGTCCCGTTGCTATAAGCGACCAATTCTCCTGATTGAATTTGATCCGAACAAACCTTTCTCCTTGATTCCACGAGGCTCTCTACATCAGGAAATTTCCAGTAATGATATTACTTCTAAACTAACCCTTCTTACGCTCCATTTTCCAAAGTTACGTATCCTGTGGTGTCCCTCTCCCCATGCTACGGCTGAGCTGTTTGAAGAGTTAAAACAAAACCATCCCCAACCAGATGCAGAAACGGCAATGGCTGTCACGGCAGATTCTGAAACTCTTCCCGAGTCAGACAAATATAACCCCGGTCCTCAGGACTTTCTATTAAAAATGCCAGGTATTAATGCAAAAAACTGCCGTGCTTTAATGAACCATGTTAAAAGCATCGCAGAGCTAGTGACACTGTCAAAGGATGAACTCTCCAGAATTTTGGGTAATGTGGCCAATGCCACACAACTCTTTGACTTTATCCACCTGACCTACAGAGAGGCAGTATCTAAAGGAAAAAGCAAAAGATGACTAATGAGATTTTGACATAGGGCATAGAGAAGCTTTTCTTGCACAGTACTTTGGCGAAGTACATGAAATATTTTTAATAAATGCCCACTAAGATAACCAGCTGGTTTTTTCCTAATCCTGTTCCATCAGTTTTAACATTTGAATTAATTATTACTGAAGGCAAGTTTCATGAGGAATCAAAAATGTTTTTAATGGAGAAATGCAAATTATTTTTATTCTTTACTGAATCAAGTTCATAAGAATTAAGTGCTAAGACTAACTGGTAAAGGTGTTTTCTTTTGGAAATTATGATGTCTTGTTAAAAAGCTAGAAATGTACTGTGTGTCACCTGCTTCATGATGTATATCACTTTGCTGTTTTTAAACGTCTTGCTCTCTAGACACTGCCAATTTTCAATTGACAGTGATGGAGCTATCTGAATCGCATTGCGGTCTTTTGTCAGAAGTTTGTTTAGGAGACTTGGACTCAGTCATGAATTTAGATCATCACCATAAGCCTTGACACAGTAAACTACAATTGTATGGTATGGTCTACATGATATTTGCTTACTTTAAGTTATACTTTGTTTTTTGACATTCCGGTATCAGTACAGCTCTGTCTTGCTAGATTTTGCAAAGTGCATTCCTCTGATCTAGACCAGATAGAGATTCTGTGGTGGCACAATACAACATAAATCTCAGTGTGCCTTACTTGTACTTTTAAGAGGCTTTTATTTTTCTAATCAGTTTTGATAGCTCTTTCCCCTCACACACTTCAAAGTAGAAAATCTAGCTATATACCAGAGCATATTCCCTCTCATACAGTGCAACAGTTTTCAAAGCAAGGTTTTCCAAAAGCGTTGACAGTGTTTCCGATACAGTCTTCTGTGTCCTATTGCACTTGCATTTTAATGTCTTAAATAGCGCATCTGTCAGTAAATTCAGTAAAGCTATTGTCACCTGGGAGATAAAATTATTAGCATTCTGTGAGCATAAAACAGGGAAAAGTCATTCTTCTTTTGATTGTTTGTGTATGTGTATATTGTTAAAAATGTGTATTCTGCACTGAACTTTGATGTGACAACTATGTAACAAAAGTGCCATTGCCAAAAGGGATGGTCCTGTGTCATTACGTACGGATATGTTTACATTAGCTATTTAAAAAGTCTTTTATCTGTAATGACTTGCACATATGTATTGATACAGTTCTAGTGCTAACAACAGATCAATATAATCTCCATTGTTAAAGGAGAAAATGCGGATTTTTCTGTATTCAGGTTCAGTAAAAACCGTACTGTGCACTTTCAGATTTAATATTTACTGTGTGTTTTAAGTGTGAATTATGAATTTGTTAACTTATAGTCTGCAACTGAGCTGTGACAGATTTCCAAAGTGGACATTTTTCTGCAGATGCAAATTTCAGTATTAAATACATCCATAATTTGTTAATTGTATTTTTTCTCATTTGGCTGTATTGGTATCAGAACATTTTTATTTTTAGTGTGTGGTTTATAATCCAGATCTTAGGGTTCCTGTTGCCCTATATTCTAATTTATTTCATTTAATATAAAAAGTCTTTCTATGAGATTTTTGCTTATTCAAAGCAGTAAGGTCAGAAATAGTCAGGGTTGAGAATGCCTATGAAGTGGTGGTAAGAGAACAAAAAATCAGAGTTAGAACATAACTGTCCTGAATGCATGGCCTGTAGAGCCTGATTCAAAAAATTGCTGAACAACTTTTGAAGACTTACTGTTTGCGCATTTGCATCATTAAGATGTTACATGAACTCTGGATTTGGGGGGTTTTTCAGATATACTGCATCTCAGCTTTGTCAGTGGTATTTTTTTTTTTTTGCTTAATTTGTATAAGGTGAAAATGAAGGGTATGTTATGAGGTTATTAAGTTGTAGCTTTGTGTTGTGTGCTAGATCAAGGTCACAGAAAGCAATTAAATCTGCTAACTATTTAGATTGTCTTTTGTTTATATGTGTGGAATTTCTGCAAGACACTTCTTTTTGCTTCAGGTTTTTTGCAGTGCAAGGTTTGGCTTTTTCTTTGAAACAACCACAAGTAATATTGTTGTACCTTATTATTGCTTATTTGTGATCTGGCATTTTACTGTTACAAGTTAGTGGTGTGTCTTTCCCAGACAGTAGGTACAAATTGTGAACAAAAGTGGGAGAGGTCTTGTTTCCTGAAACCACTTAACTGTGAAATAACCAAGCTAAAGAGTTACGTGGATGCTACAAAATGTTTGGGTGAATGATGAAAATCGTTACTATGCATTCCCTGGCCTTGTGGTATTCATCAACAGTACTGAAATTCTGTGTATCTTGTTATTGCTTGATATTTTAAGTTTGTGCTTTATTACAAACGAAAAAACAAGATCATGCCTGCAGAGTGTCTCAGATTCTTTCAAACATGCAAACCAAGACTACATGTTTCAAGGTCACTGAATGTGTGAAACCAGTGGGGTTTTATATGCTATTGGGAAGTCAGTGAGTTGTTTCTGCAGTTTCTCCTAGGCTTTTATTGCATAAAGTTTCTTCTAGAATAACAATAAAACCAAAATCTCTTAGGAGCAAATACAACTTATGTTATCAAATAAATTTTGCACAGGATAGATTGTTGTAGTTATCTGGATACTATTACTGCTAGCAGTGATGTCTAGCTGCAGTTGCAAAGGAGTCATTTTGCTTGCCGTGTTGTCTATGTGCAGTCCCGAACCAAAACAAGCTTTACCTTCAAAATTACTTTTTCTGCATGAACACACAAAACAGGGCTTTTCTAGTGCCAGCTATATAGATCATTTCCAGATTTGTGCTTGCAAAATTTAGATGTAAACCAGTTGACCAGAAATCCACGCTGCTTATAAAATATGCTGCTATACTGTTAAAAAAAAAAAAAAAAAAAAGGCTCTTAAAAAGTACAAGTTTACATGTGAAGGTTGTTGTATTGTGAGGCCTTCTCATTTGCAGAGTGACAGTATAACCACAAATAACTTCATTTTTAAAAATAAAAAACATTTGTGTCTAAAGCTTTCTTTAGTCATCCAGAATTCCAATTATGTGACTGTATAGCAAACATTTGCCAAAACCTAGTTATTAAATAAATACATTATTTATGGTGCCAAACAGCATAAAGAAATGTAACTGAGGGTTGTTAAAGAAACTTGTCATGTGTGGGCTTACAAATTGACAATTTTTATTCCAGGCTTCGTAAGCTGGGTGCTAGCAAGGTTTAGAGTCCTTTTATAAGGACTATTTTGGGATAAAGTTCTCCTTAGCTCTTAGTCAAAGATAGCCTAAATTAGATTAATATTCAGTTGATCTGTTTTCCACAAAATGCGGTTTTAAGAAATGCAAGTAGGGTCATAAACCAAACAGTTCAGAAACTATTGCTCCAGAATTTGTAACTTTTTTCATGTGTTCACTCTTTCTTGACATAATAGCAAGAATTTTAGATATGTGAAGAATCAACTCCATCTAAGCATTAAACACTTTTATGTTTTTCATAGGAAGGCCTTAATACCTACTTAATGTGAGCTATCTTCTTGCATTGAAAATACACTCTGGCAATAGATGTGCTAATATTTCTTAATTGGCAGTAGTGTACACTTTTTTTTCCCCAAAGTTTTCAGGGTTTTTTTAATAGTCATCCTTTCCAAAACTTCCTCTCAAATAATATTCCTAATATCCTGTTCCACCTGGCAACCTAGTAAAAAAATAAGACATAACTAATACATGTATTTGACAGTAGTATTTTTCGCTTGTATTCTTTTTTTTTTAATTTCCAGTTGATTCTAAATTCAGCTTTAAACCATGAGAAGTAACATCCCTTGTCTATAAGATGAGGGGGAAGAGTTAAAACCAAGACTCTTTCTTATGTTTATCACTTTAAAATTACTTCACTGTGATAACAGCAAGTTTGGTGAGGCCAGCATTGTGTAATTGTTGGGTACCTCTCTTGTAAGCTGGCGTTGCTTTTGACTGTCTATTTCTAAATCAATATTCAAGTTCTAACGTGTATGAATTTGAAGGGCTGCATGATTCATGTGCTGAAGAATAATAGCAAAGACTCGTAAGTATTTGATAATAGAAAGAGTGCCTTTTAACCTTCTTGCCCCCCCGCTAGCCACTAAAGATCGGGTCAGACAGTCACTCTGAAATCTGACCCAGAATGCAGTTGAGAGGTAATTCAGAGCTACTGTCCTCTCTTTGGCTTCAATTGATGAAACACTAATGTTTGAAATTGTTCATTTCTTAGCTGTAGCTTCTCTTAACGCTGTTTAAGGGAACCAGTGTCATAATGACTGAACAAAAACACTTAGCTGCATCAAGTTATGTGGAAAGAAGCTAACATTTATATATATATATATTTAAAGGCTCAGAAAACCTGGTATTTAAAATAAGAGGGAACTAAGAGGATCCTGTAGGAAACAAACACTTTAGCAGTGTTATCTTCCCTTGTATTTTATTCTTGGAATCATCTAGTAGGTTTGGGGGTGGGCAGAATTACTCCATTGTAAAAGGCCATAGACAGAGAGAATGTACATGACTGACTACATGTTTGGATAAGGTTGTACAAGGAAATATTTACATGTTTTAAAGCTTCAATGCCATTTTTTTGTTTTGAGTACAAAATGTTAAGGGTCCATCTCCCAGACTTTTGAATCCAAATAGGCTGGCCATTTTTATACTTGAGGTTTTTTTCTGTATTTTACAGGCTTCCCCGCAATAAATTAAAAGGATGCAATATTCTCAGCCATGCAGTCTTGAAAACAGGGAAGAAATAAATGTTCAGTAGCTTGGCTAGCCAATACTTAGCTAAGCAATGAATTCTTTAGTCTTACTGAACTTAGTAAGGGTAACCAGGGCTACTACACCGCTCCGGTGATTTGTTGTGTGAACAGAAGATGTTGCTATAATAATGGGCCTGCTTATGTACTAATTTTAGTGTGATTTTTTTTTTTTTTTTTTTAGAGCATAGCAAAATTATCCTTATCCACAACTGCTATAAAGTGGTCCTCCTAGGAATATTAAATTGCAGTTAAATGGGTACCATTTTATTATCTTGCATTTTACCATAGTTCTATTGGCAAGAGCTTCCAGAGGTCTTACAAAACATTTCGTTTGTAGGGTCCTCTGTCACTCAGCGTTACTCCTTTTTTCATTCAACTTTTAACACCTGCTGTCAAAGAGCAATAGACGGTAGTTACTAAACAACTGACATTGTTTCCAAACTGGAATTGTTATTCATCAATGCAATCTTGTTCTTGACTTCCTCAGCTCTCAGAATGGCACTTAGACCACTCTCATTCTCAGTCCTTTTGTTTATGAAAAGACAGTGGTCAGATGGCCAATAAAAATTTTGTAACTTTTTTTAGTGGCTACTTCGCTCACATAAGTTTGTTCAGCTGTACACAAGAAATAGTCTTTTTATGGAGACTCAAAGCA
Organism: Falco cherrug; assembly: GCF_023634085.1. Taxonomy (NCBI): domain Eukaryota; kingdom Metazoa; phylum Chordata; class Aves; order Falconiformes; family Falconidae; genus Falco; species Falco cherrug. The sequence goes on along the minus strand of NC_073700.1, from coordinate 43,871,520 downwards.
AAACCACACGTAAGGTCCAAAGATGACTAAACCCAGTTTCAGAAACTACTAAGCTAGCAACCACAGCTGGGTTTAAAGGATTTTATGCAAGGACCTTACAGGAGCATTTTCAAGAATGCCAGGGAGTAAATTTATAATTTTTGAGCGTAGAATTTTCAAAATCACTACTAAATCTATCCCGTATGTATTATATATTTATAAAAGTTTTATTTTTAAGCCACCATTCCCTACTGCTCCAGCTTCTTTTCAATAACTATTGTTCAAATTAATTCAAATTCCATCAGCCTTAACTCTGAAAGCTTGCAAGTATATAGTGTAATATTTCATAATAGGATTAGCAAGAAGAGAAACAAATTGCCATCTGTAGATTCAGTGAAATATCTCTGGTTTACCTTTCTTTGGTGACTGTTGCCTGTTGTCCACAGAAACACACTAACATTCAAAACTATGTCCTGGGTGACTCAAAGCCCAAGAGATGGCCCAGTGACATTGACACATAATGCCTAAACTTGATATGGCTGCATTTCAGCCCCCCCTTAAAAATAGGCGGCATAGTTCAGAGTTATTTGCACAGAGCTACTCAGTCCCCATTAGCGTATGCAGTGGGACACACACATTGTCATCTGTCTTCTGAACACACTCTTGAGTGAACGGAATGTCACAGAGCCCAGGGGCACCAGGACTGTGCAGCTGCACCGGAGGTCTGTGTGTCCTGTACCCACAGAAGCATTTAAGACTGGCTTAATCCTACAGTTTGTAACTTCTCTCTCATGATGCTGGTTGATTATTCTCAGATTCTCCATTCAACTTTTACCTTTCTTCTATTTTTCCTCTGGAATTTTCTAATTTCTTATGCTATCTTTTTTGCTTCTCTTATCCTAAGGATGTCTGTCTGTATTCTTGTCCATTTATTTGCCTTCAAGAATGCTGCTTAAGTGTTGCTACAATTTGCGATGTCTGTTGCACAACAGAGTTCTTTGCAAGACGGGCTGCACTGGAGCCTTCTCCAGTACTTAATATCCAGGGGCTTATGTGAAAAAATGTATTGAACCTCATTTTCATCTTGGTCTCAGACTTGAGGCACAATCACACTTGGAAAACTGACATGTAGATAAAACAGAAAGCACCAGGTTGGCAGTTCTTGCAACATGTAATTCTTGGTTTTGTCTTGGATATTTTTCTTTTAAACAGATTAGAACAAGGCCAAATATAGATACAATAACATTATAATCAGTTGATTTTATAAATTATTCTCAGTCCTGGAAAACTATCAAAGCATTTTTTATGTGTAACAATTCTTGGAATCTTATGCATAGAGAGCAGAAGTTGCAAACTGTCTTGTGGCCTTTGTAATTCATGGCCCTTGTAGCACGCTGCAGAAATATAAATGACAAGTTTTCAGAGCCTGCAAAAACTCGTATCTGTGCATAATCATTTATATTAGGACTTGAGAGATCTACAGCAAAAATATTAATGCCATGTCTCTGACTGCCGTCTGAATTTTCTTCAATCAAATCCCCCTACCTAGCTCTTCCCATTGTCAAGATATGCTTTGTTCCTGCTTCACCTTTAAAATCTGTGAATGGTAAGTGTTGGAAAGAACTATGGTCTTTAAAAATAAGTATATATTTGTTTTAATCTATTACATTACTGTAACTGATAAAGTTTGTGATCTGCTTGTTCCATTTGTTACAGATGCATTCTGAAGGGTATCAATCCACCTGTTCTATAACTTACAGGATGTCATACTATATTTATAATGCTTGCAGTCTGAAAGCATTATGACAGCTAGCTGAAGACGAGACACTCCTAACACAGAGATGGCCAGTATGTAAACGTTCAGATCACCCTCAGCTATACTACAACAGCAAAAATCTAGAGATCCTTCAAGAAGGCAGTCCTGCCCACACCAAAAAAATACGCATGAACTTTTGCAAATGTTGGTGCATGAGGTACTATCCATACAGATGTATACAGGTCCGTATCTATACAGATAGTGAAGATGTCTCAACCGAGGCTTGAATTGCAGCAATAAATCTGTATACTTCATGTAACTATTACAGATTAGGGTTTTCTTAAATGTTAGCATTATACTGCACATCACTAGCTGACAGAAGTCATAATCGAGATTTTCACGTTAATATTTACTTGACAGAAGGTTTGAATGATCACATACTAAGTCACCTGCATTTTTTCCACAAAGTATTACTGATTAAAATGTAGCAGGATTATCTTTCTTTCTCAGCCCCATCAGCTTCTTAGGGATCCCTGACATATTTCTAGTGGCTTGAGTAACACATGCTTTATTACCCAAACAGAGGAACTTCAGCTGATAAGCCACCAGGAATCTCTGACCTTCCTTCACTCATTACCAACTTTGCCAACAGCGTATAGCACTACACATATGCATTTGCACATGCATATACACACAGAGTACCTGCTATGTTGGGTAATATGAGCCTGCGTATCTTCAGTGTCCCTGTCTCTGAAAATGACCCTGAAAAAGTAAGCTAAGCCCATCCCTGTTTCTATATATAGAATTGTTTAATTGGTGGACTGCACCAAGAATAAATAATGAGGTAATTCTGAAGATCATTCCCAGAACAGTCAGCTGGATTGTTTCTGCAAGTCAGAGCCATCTCTTCACCTTTGAATGGTGTTTTTTTTTTGATTGTTTGGTTTTTTAAATGGTTTCAATGTTTGAAGGTGAACAACTTTCACATAAATGCAATTTTACAATTGGTACAATATTTCAAGAATGAAATATTCGGTATGTAAGTGAGGTTTTGGAGTGTTTGTTTAAGAAATGTAAAATCTGTTACAATTTCAAAACCTAAAACCAGATCAAGGATTCTAACCAGATCAGAGATGAAGTTCCTTCCATGAAAAAAAAAAAAAAAAGGAAAAAAAAGGGAAAAATAGCATGGAAAAAAGAAAAGCTTTCAGGTACTCTCAGTCAATTAGGGAAGACTACCATCAGATTTTTTCCAAGATATCATACAGGTCTTATTTACCTTGAATAACAACAGTTTAAACTAGGAACTTAACTACAAATTTTATCTCAGGAAAAAAAGATTTTAAAAAGACATAACAGGTATAGTAATTAATTTTTCAACTTTTTTATTTCTTTAGCTGTAACAAGTTATAAAGGCTTGATAACAATAATAAAAAATTCCCTTCTGTTTTTTTCCCCATTATATTTTGCTTTGTTTCTTCTAAGGTATCAGAAGTATATGTGGCTCCTCTATGTCCTGGTCTGTGTGCTAACAAATAGATGAGGTAAAAAGTAGCATACCAAGTTTAGAGTTATGTATAAACTGCTGCATGGCAATGAGGTAGGCTTGCTCACAGTGATTTCTTATATTAATAGAGTGACTGTCTTTTTTTAATGACTATGGATGTAAGTGGAACTCATGTAACTTGACCCACCATTGTTGAAAGAATACAACCTCTAGTCAAAGACCAAACAGACCCTATGAGGAGAGTATTGTGCTTGTTTGATAGATGACAAATTGAAGAGCTTAATTCTGTCATGCACTTGGTGATGTATTTATTTTATCTCACAAACAGGGAGCCAGAAAAACTAAAGGCAAAGTGATATGCCCAAGCTGACAAGCAAGTCTATGAAGTGTGAAACTGAAACTAGCCACTGACTCATAGATCAGTTTATACCTTAAAAGCCTTATCTTTTGTATCCCTCCATAGGCTTTTTGACTTCTGAGATGTTACTTGTTACCATTTGTTACTGAAATTGTTAATTTCAGTAGTAGCATACACTGAAGTTTCTCTTGATTCCCAGGACTGATGCACTGATTCACCCTAAACCACTCTCAGCCACGTGGAGAAATGTTCTGCCGCCTCCAGTACAGCTTTGGGACCCAATATGACACTATCCTATGGCACTGTATCACCAATAAAACCTTTCTAGAAGGCAGTTTCATCTTACCTTCTCGGTTGTCCCTAACCACCCTGTGGAGAGGAAAGCTGGGGATTAAGTGGTAGCATTGAGTCAAGAACCAAGTCACTGTTTTGCTGCTAGACTTTCCCAGTTCAAGTCCTTGTTCAAAGAGTGAGTTTCAAATACTACAGAGACATTCAGGCTGGCAGACAGGACCCAGCTCAGACCTAGAAAATATGGATTTCTAAGCAACTGTAATTAGCTTGACCCTTATTCTTAGGGTTAACACTGCTTAAACCAGAAGATTCCAAACCAGAATCAGGGCCAAATCAGTTCTGAACTGTTTTTATTTACCTAAAAGGCTCATATGTACTTAATTTGTTACTGTGTGTTAAGACATAACGAATAAGTAGAAAGGATTATGAACACGTTTGGCCTAGAGAGGAAAAGAGAATGCAGCCATAACTTCGATTTTGAAAGGTCTTATTTCATCATAAGCTTAACTTTCAAATCTGCCACAGGGACTTTAGTCCATAATGCCACATTTTCAACCAATTGCATCTTAACTGAGCATCCAACCCTTCAATTTGGAAGCTCAAATTAGCAGCTATATGGGGGGGTGGTGGTGGGGTTCATATATGTGTAGATGCCAAAAGGAGGATCTAGGTGTCTTATAAGTACTGTACAAAATACATCGAAATAGAAATGATAACTCTTTAATCAACTTTAGCCAGGAAGAGGGGAAACTGTGGGGAAGAAATGGTTATGCAAGCCAAGAAAGAGAAGGAGAGAAGAGAGTCTTTTCAGCAGGAGACCTGTCTCCTGTCCCCCTTCTTGCTATATTAACACTTTTGCTTTACCTCTTTGCATTTGAGAATATGTAAAAACCTACGCTTACTGCACTAGCTATCTATTACTAATTATTTAGCATTTCTTATAATGTACCTTTGTAGGAGTTTCTTCTAATTTCATTTCTTCTAATGCAGGAAAATAATTCATACACCAGACTATTCTAACTGTTAAAAAAAAGGGGAGGAGCGGGACAAGAAAATAAATCCAAATGCCAGTAAACAAGATTATTAGCAAATAAAATAAACACTAAATTAGATATTCAATTATTTACAAAGTAGCATCTTAGATTCTAGCTCTATTTCATTTTATGAGTGCATTGTAAAGAGTAATGGCCCTAAGAAGAATTAGTATTTGCAGGCCTTTTTATTGCTTGTAAAGGTTAAATATATCTGTAACTGTGCTTATTAACATCTGCTCTGCCTTTCAAGCTATCTATTAACATGAGGAGAGCACAAAATTGTTGCTAACACTGAAGGATTTCCCATAGATACCAAAGATTAATTCATTTTTATTAGAATAGCATTCAAATATCTGAATCACTTCCAAACGTAGTATATGTAGCTGCGACTCACTGTATCCATGTAACACGTAGTATCCCTCTGCATTATACTCATATATCAGACTACTTGCTCGTTGAGACTAACCCCATTTTTATAATTACAAATCCATCTTAGTTCCCAATTTATGCTAAATTTATGCATTATGCCAAAGAGGTCTAAATTCTTAATATGGGCCTGCACAATCTCCAAGAGAACACCGGCTTCTTTTCCTCAATATTTGATAATGAATAGTTCACATCACTGTACACTACTTGTCCATATCTCCACACCACATACGGTTCAGAAAGTCCGTAAGATACAAACTGGTGGAGCCTGGGAATACATCATATAGTCTTCCCTATGCATCCAATTTTGTTGTTCATTGTCAGAGAAATAGTACCAGGCAAGTCAGATCTCTGGTCCTCTGCAGCATGGCTATTCATATGTACATTGATTATAAAGTCACAATCAGCACTTTCATAACTCTATTTTTCATCCTGAATCTCTTTAAACAAGATCATGTAGCAGACGTGTACAGCTTGCACCTCTTCCTAACTGCAATTTTTGTAACACTGTAAAGCATACAATCACCTGCCTCTGCTACATGACATTGTTATGCTAGTTGGCAAAAACAAAACCAAAAAAATTGAGGACTCTGTATGCATTATTTTAAATAATTATGGCATGTAATGTAATGTATCTCTTTCTTCAAATCAGAACTTTTTACAGTGCATTTTTTCAGAAATTTTAAATATTCATTGTTTTTATTAGTGCCTATTTACATATTGGTAAATGCTGTTCTACTTTCTTTATAGAAAGGATTATCCTTTTCTGTTTGTTTAAATGGATTTACATGCCACTGAGGCATACAATGACAGAGGTAGTAACTTCTAGGCTTTGAAAACTCAAGTCTTTAAACATGCTTTTATTAAATAATAACCATAATCAATACATGACAACAGTCTTTACAAAAAAGCTTCTCATAATATGCTGGTTTATCCCTAACCAATATCTTGAATAATTCACCCTGAATTTTTCTCAACTTTGTATGTAGAGAAAACCAGTATCCCTCCTTGAAGGGGCCTTGCTTTGGAGCTAAGAAGAAACAAAGAAAAATGTAACTTTTCTAAATAACTCCCACATGCCATTCTGTCAAAACTACATTTTAAAAGTTGAAATTCACCCAGTGAAGAATACAAACATCCCACCAAAGACTTTTTACCACTTGTCAGGCAGATTTCATCTGGTAGCATATACCAGTTAAATATGAACACAAATCACTGCTTCCTTAACTATTTATGCTAATTAATTTTTCAGTTGGGTATGAAGTGCTTATATTTTAAGCATACCAAATTGATTAATGACTTAGTCAACTTAAGTCTTGGTTCACACAGAAAGCATCTGCAGATAAATAAATCAAACACTACTTGCCAATTTATAATATTGTATTTATGCTTCCACTATGTGCATGCTGAATGATGGCAGCAGCAAGTGAATCAAATGGGAACTTTACAGCTTTCCAAATGCCACAATCAGAGAGTATTTCATTAGTGATGTTTATAAAATATTTTTTTCCATCTGGGATCTGATTAATTTTCTAAGGAAAATCAAATTTAGAAACAAAAGCAACCCTGTGCTCTTTGAAAGCATACCAAACTGTTGGTAGAATAGGTATGAGAAGAAGTTGCAGAGGAGGAATTACAGCAAGGGTTGGTGCTGAACGATGCTAGGCAAGATAGAAGTATGTGCTTAATAAAATAAATATCTAAAGAAACTTCAAAGTCTGTGGTGTCCTTCATTCCCTAGACACCTTTGTGTCCTGTTCCATATGGATCAGTACACATTATGTATAGCATAGTGGGACAGAGAACAGAAGAAGCTTGGAGCTAGAGCTCTGCAGCTGAATCACAGCTGCATCAGCATGAACATGGGTGATAATAAAACTGGGTTATGTGACTGAGCCAGTCACACAGTCCCAAGGAACACGCACAACAGGGACATGAAAAGGACGGTGCTTAAAAGGTAGGATGAATGTGAATAATTAATTTTCAGGGAGTGCAAAAGTATGTGAACACCTTCAGATTTTCCTAGCTGTTGCTAAGCAGCATTTTTTAGTCACAAGCTTTGACTTACAAAATGAACAGCAGCCTCCGCACAATTTGCTGTCTTTACATTTTAAAATGTTCTTTTGCCAAGCTTTCATTATAACTATATTTCAAAACACTCTAGAACAAAATAAGATAAGCACTGAGATATCTGCATCCCTTGGGAAAAGGTCTCGGTTACTACCTGACACAAGTAGCCCATGGACCCTCCAGTCTCCAACAAGGAATTAGGAGAGCTTCCATCTCCCACGTACCAAAGTAAGTGCTTTTTGCCTCTCAGGCCTCAGTTTTACATGAGAAATTGAACTTGCATCATGGAAAAGGCAAAAGTATTGTACATTTGGGTTTGTGTATTCATCGTCAGTGTCAATCTGCATAAACAAAATCCCAGAATTTTTCCCATGGTGGTGGTGAATTAATTGTATTAATTCTTTCAATCTGTACTAAGGATGTTGTTTCAACCCATTCGATGCTCTGGGCATTCTGACAAAAAATAAAATTAAATCAACTACCTCTCCGTGTTAGAAATTATCTCTCTATCATTTAATTAGAATAAAGGGCGGGCTGCCAATGTTCCAAAGCTAATACCAAACATCCCCAGTGCAAACACCCTCTCCTCAAATGCTTTGATGCACTACCAGGAATTTCAGAAATCCTTGTTCTTGAAGACCAAGAGAAGCAATTGACAAGGAGTTCAGGATCTTTTACAAACTGTAGGCTACTAATAATCCACACTTAGCTTCCAAGCATCTGCAATTTAAACACACTACACTGGTAAGTGGGTTAAACAAAAATGTGTAATCATTTTAAAGTGCAAATTGACTATCAGCTCCATCTTCTTTGATACTCATAAAAATGAATAAATCGTAAAGTAGAATAACATTCGTAGTTCTGTGGAGTATGTGGCCTGGAGCAGAAGACGCCTTCCAAGGAGAGAAAAGACATATTCAATAGTTACAGCAATTATTTTCCTGCATTTCTACAGAAAGGGTCTGCTAAACTGGCACCAAGGTGATAAATTATACTCTTTTCTTGCTACTTTATTTACTGGATAGCAGTAAATAAGACTGCAGCTACCATCATTAGGGCTTCTTTTTTGTTTCTTTGGTTTTGTTTGGGTTTTTTTGTTGTTTTTCCACTGGCAAGAGACTAACTAGAGATCCTGGAGTACTCTGATGAACCACAGAATATACTTCAGCTTTCTAGAAAAACATTTCCCAAAGGGATATCCCAAAAGCTTTCAGAGTCTCCTTGGCTAACTGCAGTAGCCTTTAGAGCCGCTGAGCTAACAACTGCTTCTCATACAGACACTGGCCCAAATCCACATGTATTAAGTCTATGTTTTCTTGTGTCTTTCCAGATGCCTCTGCACTCACAGAAGCAACAATTCTACCTGGACCCACCACCTAGCTATAGCCCCTAAACATTGAGCAACTGCACTGTTCTGCCACTGTTCAAGCTACTGCTGTTTTGACAAGTATTGACTATAGAAGAAGATTTTTATTTTGTATAAATCAAAACAGCTTGAACAACCTGGGCATTTATATTCAGCTACTACCTGGGAATAGCTGTGGACCTGCACCTTGTATCTACATGAGGATATGTCCCAAGCCAAATTTTTTGCAGTAGTAAAAGACAATAATGCTTTTCTCCCTCTTTTTGGTATACCTGAAAGAAAAGGAAGCAGAGACTGGGGGTTTTACCTTTGTTCACCTCTTTTTTCCCCCCACCAGCTGCTGAGTAAAAGGACAGGAGGCAGGCAACAAAACCTGCAGCCTACAGGTAGATAGACTCTGGTTGCAAACTCAATCTTATCCCTGCAAGCCTCCCGTTTCTGCAAAACTGCAGGGACTATGGCTGAGTCATCAAAGAACAGCAGCCTTTGGTGTTGCTTGAAGGAACACGCATATGAGGAGAAAAGAGACATGAGGAGGCAGCAGAGATGGAATACCCATGTGTTCAAAGGTAGGGCTGCATCTACACAAGAGGAAAAAAAGACAGAAAACTAATGCCGACAAAATGGGCTGATACAGGCACCCCATAGGGAGAAATAACCAAAAAAAGGGAAGATATTAGGAGGATTAGAGGAAAGGAAAGAATGCAAAGATCTGGATAAACTGTATTTCCAGAATATGTGTACAGCTCGCAGATTGTAATGAACCATTTTTGCTGAGCCATACTTGACTCCTGGTTTCTGTTTTTTAGGAGATAACATGTAACCTTTATATAGCAAATCAAAAACTCAATTCAAAAAATGTAAGAAATAACTGTGCACGGTAATATTTCAAACACTACTGATACATTTTCTATTCAGGTACTATAGAAAAAGCTAGCTATCAAAAAAGTTTAGGCAATTTGGTTATAATCAATGACAATGAATGCTTCTTAAATAAAACACTATTATAATGGCCTGTGCATTACTACCACCGCTGAAGGCAGATCAAGTGCAGACCTCAGTATTTTTCATAGATTAAGGTTCAAGAACAGTATTCTAGGTGTATTTATGTCTACTCTTAACTTTGAATTTCAGAAGATTATAAATATTCTCAGTTTTTCAGAAACAAAGATATTTAATGAAGTTTTGCCATTAATGTTTGCTGGTTGGTTTGTTTGGTCTTTAACCTGCAGAAAGTAAAACCATCAGTTCTAAGCTTTTAATCTTAGCATGATTAACACTCAACCATCAAACACAGATAAATAATAAAAAAAAGAATTTAAATGCCATTAACAAGTATCTGTCTCTTGTGACAGAATATTCCAGCTTCAGTGCAAGACTGAATTTACAATTAATATAAATAACCGTTGTTTGTTAGTGCTACAACCTAATATAGTAACAGCCAATGTTCATAATTATTTTCTCAGATGTACCCCCAAATGTAATACTGTTTTCTTTTACGAGAAGCCACTGATGACTTCCAGTGAGTTCCATGCAATACGGTCAGCATGACTACAGCTGGCAATGAAGACTAAAACTGCAGGGTCACTGCTTCCGGACATTGAGTCCCCTCTGTATAATCACTGGGCTAAAATCACTGTAAGTTTTTTCTACAGAATACAAAAAATTATGGTAGAGATAAGGTCAGCCTACTGTTCCTGTAACAGGGCTGTTTCAAATTAATAACGGTTTATATGCTTATTTAACCTGTTAATCTAACCAGTTACCTGGTGGGAGGTTTTTGTATTTTGGTTTTTTCTTAGCTATTATGCTGATAAATGCTGTCTTTTTCAATTTCCTTGTCATACAGAAATAAGAACTGGCACCGTGGTTTACAGTCTAGACCAGCATCCTCCCTCTAAGTGCAGCCAGAAAGTGACACTTCACATAAACATTCCCAGCCTTCATTTCCTATTGAACTTAAGGAGTTGGTTGTCTGTGAGAGAACCACCCCTTTTAAACTGTGCTGCCATTTTGCAAAAAGCCTTTCTAACAGGAGTGTTAAAAGCTTATTCAAACCTAAACAACACTGTATTGACAAGTCATCTTACCTACTTCCCCCCCAGTTATTCGAAATAACTTGAAGACCTTTGGCAAAAGGAGTAATTTTTACATTGCATAGCATGTTTTGTCAATCTTATTTTGATCTCAGGCCTTTAAGGCATATATTAGAATGTAAGAATTACTATTTATATGACACTAACAGAAGCCATAGTTCTCATCCTAGTTTCACAATAGTTTACTCAATTGTAAGCTAACTGCACTACTATTCTGTAAATTTGCAAGTTATGCAGCAAAATTGTTATATTTACTCAACGAATTCTACCAAGAAATTAAATAACCCCCATCAAATATGTAGCTGACACTTGGCTCTGGGAGCCAAGGCTAATAATTGCATTTATTTTTCTGCAGGTAGCCCAAATCTCTGAGGCTATAATCTACCTAAAATGATGAGAGAACACAGAGGATAGGTATCTGCAAAAACTAAGATATCCCCTACTTAAGGACCTATTCAAAGAACGAGTGATTTATCTCTTTGGAAAGTGAAAATAAGGTAACCACATCTGCCATGTTACTACAAAGTTTCCTCTGTATCTTCCTTTTCCCTCTAGCTTGGGCATAATCAAAGTTCCCTAACAAAAAGCACTTTCTGCAGTTGCATCCTGTATTTGAACTTCTTTTGAGCTTCCATGTTAATTGTTCCTTTGTGGCTTGTGGATAGTCCATAGATATGCTGGAAAAAATGCAATTGATTTCTGATAAAAACATCTGGAGCAGTGAAGTATTACAAAATGCTTTTCTCAGCATTTGAATTCTAGTAACTTGTAATTAAACCTCTTAAATGTTAACCATTCGATAAATCACAGACTGGTTTGGGTTGGGAGGGACCTTAAAGATCACCCAGTCCCAGCCCCCTGCCACGGGCAGGGATACCTCCCACCCACCCAGGCGGCTCCCAGCCCCGTCCAGCCTGGCCTTGGACATGCCGGGGATGGGGCACCCACAGCTGCTCTGGGCAGCCTGTGCCGGCGCCTCAGCACCCTCACAGGGAAGAATTTCTTCCCAATATCTCATCTAAAACAGCCCTCTTTCAGTTTAAGGCCATTCCTCCTTGGCCTGTTGCTACATGCCCTTGTAAAAAGTCCCTCTCCAGCTTTTCTGTTGGCCCCTTGAGGTGCTGGAAGCTGCTGTAAGGTCTCCCCGGAGCCTTCCCTTCTCCAGGCTGAACCACCCCAACTCTCTCAGCCTGTCTTCATAAATAAAAATTCAAGTTGAGCAAAAAACCTCTTACCCTACATACTAATTGCAACCTGAACAGAAAAAAACCCATAGTGGCTCACTGGTGCTCCTGGGTGATTTACAGAAATTCTCTGAAATGTTTAATTTTTCATCTTTTGCAGAAATTGATTTTAGGTATGAAGGCATAATTCCAATATGTTCTAAAGCAGCATTTAAAAAACTCTTCACAGCTTCAAGACATTCTTATGCCTATAAATAAAGATTAAAATTCTTATGTTTAATATAATTCATTTACATGACATTTCTGTTTGTAGAGAGGTGTAACTGTATGATACACTTCACCTGAGAGGGTGCTAATCATAGTTGGCAAGGTAACCTACGAATAAAAGCTTATTGTCTCTGAAACAGCATAAATTTGGCTGTTTTAAATGAAATATTTCAGGTATTTGTGTTAGCAGATATGGGCTTCAAGTGCTTTCTTGTGAAGGATGTTGCAAATGAACGTCACAATGCCTGAAGACTAGGATAATGAAAAAACACTACTTGAAAATGCACAGTAACGTTTTTTTTTAATTCTTTGCTAGAGTTAACACAGAATGTGGTTTCATTGAGTGGTGTATCTGAATTTCCTCCCCAGAAATCTCACGTGATTATTGTATATAGTTATTAAATATTTATGTATCAGGAAAAGAAAAATAAACTAGAAAACCTGCAGAATACAGGCACTGTAAGACAGTCTTTCTATAAACAACAGTAGCAAGTTATTATTGAAAATCAGTCAATCAGATAGGCTGGTTATTTCATTAACAGTATTAAAATTCCATATTCATATGAAGCTATGTATACAGGCAGGAGCGACCACAAGATATTCTTAATATTTCTGGATGACAGTGTCTCTTTATCAACCAATATGTGGACTTGTTGGTCTAGAAGACATATAATAAACCTTCTCTTTTCTAATATGCTTGAGAAAAGAACTGATGGAAAGCTTTTAGGAAAAAAAAATCACATGACTTTGAGGTGTCATATGTAAGATTTTTACAGATACCTCTCAGACAGGTACACTGATTACTGTACTACTACTGTTGTATTTGATGCGACTTTTGACATGTAAAACCACACAAAACTATATGGGTGCATTTGATGATTCTTGTGCTAATTTACAATTAATAACAGAATATTTTTATTGTATATTTTAAATAATGAATTGTCTTTATTAACAAATCTGAACGCAGTATTTACACCTCTAGCACAATCAAATTCTTTCTATAAAGCCTGTGCTAGAACTAAGAAGCATCTGTAGTTTCTGAAGTTTCTAAAAAACTTTTTGCATTGTTTCATGAAATAAACAATCCTTCCCTAAAATATACAGCTTACAACTACATGATGAAATACATACTTGTTATAAATCACAACATTTTTTTTTAATTTGTGTATTAAAATACTGATATTGTGTCATTTGTCTGCTTTTCATGTTTAGCAGTTTCTAAGAGTAGGACACTAGTTTGAAAGCCACAGAAGGAGAACTGGGTCCATCTTTTCAAACAGCAGCATTACTCTAGCAGTTAAAATCATTGTACCTGTTTCCTACGCTACTTCTATTGTAAGAAAGAAAATGCAGAGTTCATTGTATTTCTTGGAGGCAAATGCTGAGTGCTCCAGTTAAACTTCCCTGTAGTAAGAAGGAAGTGGTGTACACGTCCATGCCCAGGACAGGAAAGGTGGTGCTCAAAAGGCAAGAGCTATTGTGTGGAGCTGGACAATTTCCAGAGTCATTTTATGGGAGAAACTGTTCGCAAGTAGTTACTTGCTGCTTTAAATGTGTCTTCCTTTTCACCGGCTAGCATCACCATGTTGTCTTTAAAAGAACAAATACCTTCAAGAAATAAGCATCATCTGTGTTTAGTATCAACCCTTTAACACACCTTTGCCTCTGGTAGGTTTTTTTCCCGCCCAAGTTTTCAGTATTCTATAGTGTTCCTTCTCAAGGAATACTCAAGGTATTCCACAGTATGAACCACATCTATTCCCTTCTAATCAATTAATTGGTAATGCCTTAATACGTGCAGCCATTGAAATAACTAGAATAATCTAGACCGCATTGTGACATTAAAGAGGTTGTACACCTCTCGCACAGTGTTCTCATACATGCTTGTTTCCCCCTATTCTGCTCACTCTGTAAAGAGGTAATACTCATTTCTGCAATAATTATGTATTTTAATTCTTACATACAAGATAGAAACATATATGTTACTGCCACCTGAAATCACAGCTAACCTTTTTAAGTTTATTTTTTAAATGTGTTTAAATCTGTTGGCTAAATTAAAGGAAAAAAAAAAGATGAAAAGGCAGACTGAACTTTGTCAACATAATCTCTCTGTGGCAAAGGGATGTCCTGTGTTTTCAGGAAAACAGAAAATAAAGATTTTTTTTGTGAATGGAAACCATTCAAAAATGTTCAATATAGCAAATATTACTGCTACTCAGTGCATTTGAAGGGGAAAAAAATCATAACATGATTTTTTTGGCATAATTATCTCACATCTCATCTTCAATACCGTTCACACCCAAACTTCTTTGCTAGAATTTATATTATAAATCTGCTTCCCCCCCCCCATTTACTTTTGGTTTTGGGTGCACTACTGAATTTGTAGCCGAGGATATTTTGGTTGTTCAATTATTTGTTCTCCTAGAACTCTCTAGACCAACTTTTTACTGCCAAATCATTAAAAAAATTAAAAGATTTCATAGGAGATGGCAGCACCAAATATCAAGTGGTTTTAAAGGACAATACAGATGTTCTGGGCATGGTCATTCTGAAGACATGATGAAGCCTCCTTGATTTGTCCTTAAAGGCTAAATGTAAAAAATAAAGATGTAGCTATATTTGGTTGAATCCCTGGTCTGTGTTTAAACACAAATATTGCTGAATAAGAATGTTTTTAAACATCTTTAATTAATCTCTACAAATTTCTCACCATGTTAAAAGCATTTGTCCAAGCAAAAAGGCCTTGAACTAAATGTATTCCAATAGTTGTTCCACTGCTTGGATTTTCTGACAGCATCAGTCTCACCTCCTTCTCTGTTATGTACATCTCCGCTACCTTTTTCTGCTGGTTTTGTTAACAGCAATAGCTGTTTGGTCTTATGTAAGAATTTGTCCTGAATTTTGCGTATAACTTCTCTCAGTCTGAGAAAATGATGTTTGGACACAATAGACATCTATTGAATTCATATGTTTTATGTTTATCATTTCACTGCCTCAGCTTTGAAGGTTTTAGGACCTTCTCCAAATAATGTAATGGCAAAGCAGGAGTAAGATCTTAATGCCTAGTACCATTATACAGCTTTTATGCATTTTCTTAGAAATATGAAATAGATTTCAGATATAAATTGGTTTTATTCAATTTCACCTTAAATGTTTTGTAATCCTAAATTGATTAATCAGATCGTACACATTGAACTGAGTACTTGTATTTGTTGGCATTTCTGGTTTTAACAGCAGACTCAGATCTGAACTATTTTATTTGAAGGGTGACGGAAGTAAATCTGAAGTAAATTACAAGTTTTAATGAGACCTTTACACAGTTCATTGCTAAGTTTCCGGGTCATTGCTGTTTTTACTTTGTTTCTGAAATTGGATAACATCTGATTAGCTAACTGTAATCTAGCGGAATATAAGAGATATGTACTCTGTTTTAAAAAGGAAAACAAATTAACAACCCTTTCAATCCATCTAAAAAATCCGAACAAGTAATTCTTTTCACGTCAAAGGATTAGTCTATAATGAAGCATATCAGAATGCTGTTTAGCATGTTAAAGCTGTAAGAAATTAAAAATTGCCTTTTTTTCTTAATAAAAAAATAAATAAATACGCGTATGTGTTCCATTTGCCCCTTTGGAGAAGGGAAACATGTTTTGCTTTGCTGCCATGTAGCATAAGCACCATACAGTCTCTTAGCAAGCTGGTGGAAACTAGCAAATTGCAAATGATTAAAAAAGCTGTATTTGACTTGCACAGAGACAGCTCAGTTCTTAATCTCGAGCTAGGAAAAAAAAATGCAAAATAAAAGCAGAGTTGCATAATAACGGGCTTGATGCAGTATACTTATGGAATAGAACTAGCTTGGTGTTGGTGAAAGTCCATTTGTTACTAATGTATTCACTGCCGTGAGCATGTTGCACAATACATGCAGCTTAATTATCGTGTGCGTGCTGCTTGCAGAATGAAAGCCTACTTTTTCTATTGCATGTTCTCAAGCATATATCATCAGGTTTCTAAAACCTCTTCTACGAAATGGTTGGGGTTTTTTTCCTCCTCCTTGGTTTAATCAAGTTCAATCACCTCAGACACAGCTAAGCCTGAAAGGGAACTACATGAGTTATGAGTCCCATCTCGCTCACGTGTGTATACACAGCCTAAGTTTGAAGCCATACCCTGAGTTTTGCTTCAAATTTCAGATCCGAGCGACCGCAGCACCTGCAGCAAAGCGCTGCGGCCAGGGCAGTGCGCTCTACTTACCCGGCCTCGCCTCAGCGCTGCAGGCATCCCGCCTCGCCCGGGCCCCCGCCACCGCCCCTGCGCCAGCCACGGGCTTGGCCTACGCGGCCCCCCACCACCAGCCAGGTGCCTCTGCAGGGTGAGGCGCCCGAAAACGGGCTGGGGGCGCCGACTCGGCCGGGAGGGGCAGTGCGAGGGGCCACCGTGAGGGAGAGGGACGGTCTACCTCAAGCCCCAGGGAAAACACCCCCGGAGAGTATTTTCGGCGCCCGGAGGGCAGCAGGGGCAGGCGCCCCCCCCCCCCGCGCTAGGGACGCGAGTACCCGGATGCAGCCGCCTCCCCGCCCTCCCACATGTGTGAGGCGGCCGTGACGGCGCCAGCGCGCGCGGCCTCCCCGCCCCCGCCCGCGGGCCAACCGCCGGGGCGCGCGCCCGAGGGCGGTCTCGGCCCCAGAGCTCGCGAGAGGACATGTCGGCGGCGGCCAGCGAGGGTGAGCGGGCGGCTGCGTGAGGGAGCGGGGGGCGGGCGGGCGGTCCGTGCCGCCGCTCGGCCGGGCTCGGCCACGCGGGGTTCCGCGGGGGAGCGAGCGGCACGTGACAGGCGGGGCGGCGGAGGCGCGTCCCCGGCGCGGTGGCAGCGGTGCCGCGCACGCGGGGGTCGGGCCGGCCGCCGCCGCGGCGGGGCCGGAGGGCGGTGAGCGGCAGCCGCCAGCCGGCCGCCGCCGCCGGGCCCGTGGGTAGCCCTGCGGCGCGGTCCCGCCCGCGCCAGCCAGAGCCATCTTCAGGCGGCTGAGGCGTGTGGGAGTGCACCTCGCCGCCCTGGCCCGGCGCCAGGAGGGGCGGCCCCCTGCCCACCCGCCGCGCTGTTGGGGGCTGGCAGCGGCGGACGCCCCCTGCCCGCCGGGCAGGGTAGGGTCCCCGCTGGGCCGGGGATGCGGTGGCGGCGGCGTCCCCTCAGCCCAGCCGCGCCTCCCCGGGGGCCTCCGGCGCCCCGCAGGGCCGCGCAAGTGGGGTCAGCACGGCGCGGGGGTGCTGGTGCCGGCGCCTCCGCACCGCGCTCTGCGATGCGGCCCCGCTGGGGCCCTGCCCGGCGCGGGCTCTGCCGTGCCTGCCCTGACAGACTTCCCTTCTGGTGCGCTGCGGTCACGGATTATTTATTATTATTATTATTATTATTTAGTAAGGCGCACAAACTCCTGAGTGAGGTGCCGGGCCTGTGGGGAGACAGGCGTAACTGCAGGGCCCAGCCTTAAATACGTGCATGGAAACGAGAGCTGTTCAGAGCAGTGAAGTCGAGACCTCTGGCCTTGATGCCCCAAATGGTGTAACTACAGCTTAGGTTCGCCTACCAGTTCAAAGAGCAGCTGCCCCTAGACCAGGGACTGTTAATAGTTGGGGTTTTTATTTGTGAAATACGTGGATTTAAGGTGGCGCTTGGCTGGTCAGCTTTGTATGGAAAATAACAGGTGTGTGTGCAGCACTTGTATGCACAGATCTGTAGCTCAGATGCACATAAATCGGTTAACGCTTGTGAGAGTGACATTCTTCAGAATGGAGGGAGCAAGATAGACAGCAGTGCTGCAGTGCTTTTCCTCTGTGCCAGCAAATACGTTTGCCTTTATTCTGTTCATATGCTTTTTGTATTGGTTTCTAAGTATGCAGTGCAGCTTGGTGCAGTTGAGAGAGAATACTGTCTTCATGGCTGCAGCAGGCAATATAGCTGAAATAAAAACTACAGGATTTACAATAAAGTGAATAATTTCTTTAATCGTGAAGTAAATATCACAAAATTATCTCTTCACGCTTATTGCACAAGCAGCACCATGAAATCTCCTAACTTTTCTGTCAATGTGTCTAAAAGGTTCAGGCTGACATAATCACCTTTTAAGAAAAGAGTCCAGCCTTCGCTGTACTGTGATTACAGCGAGTTCCACAGTTCTTGTTTATGGGAAGGTGATTATGCTTCCTAACATTATATCTTTCCCTTTATGATGGAAAAATGAATTAATTGATTTTTTAATTAATTGAAGTTTTCAGCAAAGGCACAGCTGGCATTTCATAAGATTATTAATGTTTGGCATTTTATCTAGTTCCTTCCTGCAATTTTCCTTACTGGGCAAATTATGATTTTGTGGTATAACTTGCATTTAAAACTTGACAGAATGCTGTCACCATTTATTAACATAATAATACCAGTTATTAAGAAAATAAAAACACATGGAAGCTGAAAATCCTTAGTACATTATTGGAAGTGCTGTACAATTTCCACGATTTGGCTGTGTTTGGAGAAATGTAGGAAACTGAACTTAATGATACAAGTGAGTTTTTGGGAGCAGTCATACACTAACATGAAAGTCACCTTAATGTTTACTGTTTTTAATCTGTGGGATTCTGTTGTATGAGTTGTTATAAATGAGCTTTAAAGATGAAGGTTAATACACAGATATTCAGACAAATTTAGCGTCCATATGCGTAAAATGTCCAATAAATTGGAGCCCTTTCTCATTAGCCTAGAAATCAAATCAGATAATGACATTATGGATTAATATGATATTGGATAAGGAATATACTTAGCTGTGGTTTTGGTTTGGTTTTTTTTAACCAGCGTTTAGGTTACTTGGTTAATTATTGGAAGAAAGAGGGAATACATTTTACTGTAGGCTGTTTCTTTTTTTAGGCCTTTTTGGTGTTTGCATCTTGTAACTTCTTCCTCATAAGTGGTTTGGTTTGGTTTTTTATGTGTTTAGTGTATAAGCTCTTTCACTGATTTGTATAGAAACCGTAACATAAGCTTCAGCATATGAGCATGCAAACCTTTAAGAGAGGAAAACCCCTATCTGTTAGAATTCATCTCTCAGAACAAAGGCAACATTGTGTGGCTGAGCAACGTATGGGACCTTTTAGGCTGATAACCTATGGGTTCAAAGCCAAAACTGGAAAACCTCATTAATGTTGTATGAAATGGCATTTAATAAATGCCAGCCTTAAAGGTAACTGGTGTGTGTGTGTTTAACTTTTCTAAATTTAGTATGCATTAGGTTTCCACTGACATAATCATATGTGTCTGTATATGCATATATGTACACACATACTTTAAAATACTCTAATAAATTAACATTGATGATGGAACAGATATGCTTGAATTGTCACAGCAAAAAGCCAGAATGTGGTTGTGAGCAGTTTCCTCTTCTTTTTCTATATAAAGTTTTCTTCATATGGGAATCTATAGAAAACTGAAATATTTTTCTGTTATTAAGGGAGGTTTTAGTGCTTAGGTACAATTGGCACTTAAACTGGCAAGTGTGAAGACATTCCAGCTCTAAGGAAATATGCAAGATAGACTTGAAGGAGTTAGGACTGGTCTTACATACTATAGTTGAGTTAAAAGGAGTGGGTGATGCACCTCTAGCACTATCATTCTTGCCAGAGGTAACTGGAAAGACAAATAATTAGTGTGTTAAGCGTTTGTGGAGTAATATGAAAGGTGCTAAACATGAGCTTGGAGCATATTGAAATTAGTTTACTCGAAGTACCTAATAAGGTACTTGAACATCACGTAACTGCAAAAACTGAGAAAGCGCAACTTGTATTCTTAAGGTTTTAATTTCTTCAGTGGAATAGAATATGTAATTTTTAAGAGAATCCTTGTGACATTTTTGTGATTTTTGTTTTTCTTATCTTTACTTTCCAATTAACCAGAAATGTGCTGAAACAGATGCTATAGAAGGAGGCTAGAGAAACAAGGTAAGTTCTATATCTTAAAACAATTAAACCTTTTTAAATACAGGTTTTTTTATAAAGCTGCTACTTTTTTAGGGAGCAGTGCCTCACTTTAAATTGTGCTGGTTTTATAATCCTGTTAAAATCAAACGTTTTCCAAGAGCTATGTTCTCATACAAGCAGGAATCTGAGGATATGTAGTACCTGTGTTACATAAGCTGTTACACAAGTTACTGTGATGCTTTTGCTTTGGCATTTGATACGAGTGGGTTTTAATCACCTCTTAAAATTTTGACTTAAATATTCTTATGTTGATTAAATAATATTTTCTCTTTTTTTGAAGGACGGTCATGCTTGCAAGCTTCACAGATTATGTTAGGCTTTCTCTAAATGTAATAGTTTTTATATTGGTAGGTAAAACTTCGGCCTATATAGAATTTTGTTTATTTTTAACAACAACTGCAGTGACTCAGGCTCATTAGCTCCAGAGCACTTAATGGCACAGCACTTCCAAAGTACCACCAAGTCCAATGTGTTGTGATTAAATAAGTCAAGTTATAGATGAGGAGACAAACTTCTTTCTCGAAGGGAGTAACCAAGGGTGTTTAATGGCTGCTGATAGAGTTGTTGGTTATTAGGAGGGGACTGGAGCAGCTTAGTAAAATAAGGAAGGAACTTGGGTTATGTGAACTAAAACATTCTTGTTTTGGAACTGCGTGTTCCTGATGTTCATCTGGTACTGAAATGGTGAAAATTTCAATCCTGCCCCCTCCCTCCTCATTTTTTGTATGGGGAAAAAGGGCTATGTCTTTGGGTGGGGGGTAGGAGAGGTTGCTTTATTTTCAGAATGACCGAGTTAGAGCATCGAGCTTAAAGCCTCCTTGATAATTTCTGCTGAGGCCCCTCTAAGATGAAGCAGAGCGTTGGCTCCACCTCTACAGAAAAAGACACTGCACACAACTTCCATGGATAAGCTCTGCTTCAGGGAATGGAAGAACAGCAAGATATACAAAACTTCCTGGATATACACATAAGGTGGTATGTATCTGGAGCATTGATGTATTCCAACAGACTCCAGAACTGTAGTGTTAGGCAAAAAATTAGCAACTGGAAATGCTGAAAGGTAGGAGAGCTTCCTTTAAGATGAAGGTAAGGTGTGTTTTAGGATTGCATTCAGGCTACATGAAGAAAAGCAGGAGTGATTAGAGTTGGCAAACCAGTTCACTTAATGTACTGGTTTAGTAAATCTGTAACTGTTGTTTCTTACTGGGATCTACTACATTTTTAGCAGCATGTCTAAAAAAGAGATCAACAACTGAAATTAAGCACATTTGCACTTGACAGCTTGACGTGAATGTTTCATGTTTGCTTCTTTAAATGAAACTGTTTTGTACTGCATTGAGCACAGTGAACCGGTACTGCTGGCATTGATTCTTAAGCATTTTTATCCTGAACCTGAAGTTCAAGAGCCTAAATTGCATAATATTAATATGGAATAAAACTTTTTCAAACTTTTTTTCTGTGGTAGCAATTGACAGCTGCTGTAAAACTACTCTTTGGGGTCGTTGAGGCTCTGTTAAAGCCACAGTCACAAAAATCTTCCATATCCTTCCATATCCTCCAAAGCAAATGCACATTACAGAATTTATTAGAGTCTTCAGATTACTGTTATTAAATCCAGAAGTTAATACAACAGTTTTGCACTTGTGCAATAAACTGAATCTGTGTGATGGTTGACTCAGTAGATAGTATTTTAAGATTTCACATTCGGGTCCTTGGCTAAAGCTTTTAATTAAATGTTTGAAAACTGGCTTAAACCTGGGCATGATGCCAAAAGCAACACAGCAAGAGGGAAGTCATAGTTAATCTCATTTTTGATCTTTACCCTGACTAGTGAAACACAAATGAACAAAACACTAAAAATAAGACAAAAAGATGAAACCCACTGGTTTTCTACCCTTCTCAAACTGTGAGAATACAAGACATCATCCTAAGTTATATCCCTGAAAACATGGACAATGCTATTTTTGTTTCTAATGTTAGAAGTATGCTGGTAGGCTAGGGAACAGTTGCTGAAAACTTGATTAAAAATTCTGTAGACATTAAATTTAGTTTGCCAGTCATTCTTCACTCTAAATGTGAAGGTAGCTCATAAAAATTCAGCAGAAAACCTCATTATAATAGAGTTTAAGTTGTTAGTGTGTTGCAGTAAGTTCTAGTTAATACCCATAAGTGGTTCTTCCATCTCATGAAGTGGGAAGTTTCTCAGTATTTCCTACACAAAAAAAACCCCAAACAAACCAACCGAAACCAAAAAGCGACCCAGAATTCCAGCTACTGATATTCTGTTTGATTGTGTTGCTGGCACAACCTTTTAATTTTGTTTGCCTTTTTTTAAAAATGAAAATGTATTGTTTAGTAAAGTTGTAATCCAGCAAAGTTTTAGACTTGTTTATGAGACTGGAAGGTTTGCACAAAGTTGAACACATGGTTAATGCTTTTTGGGATTTAGAACCACATGTTAGTAAAGCTTCAGGAAAGTAATAGTTGTGGTTTACACAGATTTCTTTGCTTACATTATGAACATCAATGTGGCGGATGTATTCCTTAGTGTACCGCACTGTTACAGATGCTATTTTGTTTACAGGTAATCTCTTTTACATTGGTAGGTATTCAGTGGAAACTGTGAATTATAGTCTTAGTGTTAAGATTAACTTAAATGTTAGTCTGAGAGAACATGTGATGATGCCATTAATGTAATTTTGTGTTTTAAAATGCTGTGTAAATTGTATCAATATTGCTGTATATTGTAGATTAGCCATCCTTCTCAGCACACTTCATTCTTGTGTGTAAGTGACTCTGGAAGTGTGAAAGCAAAGGAGTGTGTTTGTACTTTTGTATAGTCTTTCTTTGGTGGTAGTCAGGCAGACGAGGACATTGGAATGTGTATTTTGAACACGGAGCTTTCTGAATATACTGAGATTACTATACAGGAATTAACGGGATTTTTATGTTCATTATGGTTGGTCTGAATTTTAACACCTGTGTGTTATTTTAGGGGTTTTTGAATAGATTAATCTCTCAACTATTTTGGAGCATCTGTTTTTTCATTATGATATCATGTTATTTGGTAGGTTATTTTTTAGGATTTTCTCTTTAAAAATAAAATCTTAAAAATACCTTTCCATGGAAGATACAACTCAAGACAGGCAACCAGAAGAAATGCCTTAATGTTTTGCTCATGATTTTCAGTATGTAAGTTACACTCCTTGTACAACTATACTTCCTTTAAATATTCTTAGTTTATTTATAAGCGTTTTTTAAAGACTTGTGTAAACTGTGCGAATTGGGAAATAATTTTTAAAATCTTTTTGAATCAGCTGTTGATGCCATTTAATAGTGATGCATAAGGTTTTCTATTGATTCAAATCAATAAAATATTTTTTTTGGGTGGCAGTATGCTTGTTCACACATTCTTGTCTCATAGTTATACTCGTGCTTACTTTGCATCCAACCAAAGGAAATAAATTCATATACACTCCTAGTAAGAAAATTCTGAAAATTTGTACATTCAGACTCTCATTGATGTAGTATCGCTGTGCAGAAGCATTTGCTATTAAATTGAATACAAAATTATCAACAAAGCTTTGTGTTTGCATGCCAGTTCCTCATTTTTAAGTTTTTCACTATTACAGAGTGGAGGGTTTTTTTAGTAAAATTGCAGAATTTAATGCTTGTGCTCCAGAGGAGTAGATGGACTTGTACTGATTAATGTGTTTTTGCAAACCTTGAAGTTTTTCAGTTAAGTCCAAAACATAAATACAATTTGCAAGTAGTCAATGTGCTAATAATGCTTGCTATTGCCGAATACTAAGGAATTGCTTCAAAAGCAAAGTTGATCAGTTAACAGGTCCTTTGTTTAGGACTTGCCATTATTTCTTTAAAAATGTCCAATGTTTCTGTAGTTTGGCTTATACAGTTTAGGTAAATATTCAGAATAATCACAGCATCATCACACAACTGTGTATGAAGTTACAGGAATGACTAAAAACCTCGCTAATTTCTAGTTAATGTATTTAACACTGATTTCATTTGGAGTTACTGTACAGCAGAAAGATTTCAATATCTGGGTTGTGAGGGTAGTGCTCACTTGCTGTGTTTCTAGTAAAAATTTAAGAGAAGTTACTGCTTTATTATTTTTGCATTTGTATGTGTTACTTATAGTAATGCCTCTTTACATTAATGTCAAATAATACAGCAGCACTCAAATACTTTCACTTGGTGTAAGATAGTTTACTGAAGAAATTCTATCAGTTCCTGCAAAATATAAACCATCTTTGTGTTTATAGGAATTACAAATCTTCCAATGTGAATCAAGCTTTAAATAATTCACCTTACCTCTGTAGCCAATTTCAACCAACTTTCTTCGCTTCTGTGAATGACAGAGTGTAATTGGTGATTTCTTCTGAAATCAGAGATCAGCATGGTGAGGCAAACTGTTCTGGCTGGGGTAGATCCAAGTTGAGTGGTTAATGACTATCTCCTTTCTCTGCCAGATGTTCCACCCTTCCTCTCTTCTGCCAGCTTAACCATTTGATGCTTTTTTACCAGGTCCTGCAAAATATGCCTCATTTTAAAAGCTCATCACACAGAACTGGGAAAACAGAAAGGTGGAATCTCTGGGAAAGGGTGAAATGCAGATGGTAGCAGCCTACTTCAGTCAGTAGTTCATCTTTTTCTGCCCTGCAAAAGTTCTGGGCAGGGGCAAAGGTGGGCAGTATGGAGAGAAAGTAGAAATCTGAAATGGAGGATGGATAAAACTCTAAAAGTTAGTTTCCTTTTCTGCAGACTGAACAAGATCGAGAGTTGATGGGAGGCTCTTGAATATAAGCACGGTTCTAAATCTACTGTTTCACAGATATTTGGGGCAGTGATAGTAATAGGGCCAGAAGGTAGTCTGAAAGGTAGAATTCAGTAGCATCTCTTTGAGCCTGTGGGTTCTTGGCATCTGTATGTAGGCTTTTGATAGCCTAAGCCAAGCATTATGCTGGCTAGTTGAGGAATATGGTCAAGAAAAGAAAAGATATATTAAGAAAAGTTGATATACAGAGCATTTTTGACAGGTGAAGTGGGAGCTGGTATGAGAAGTGATTTAGTGATACATGGAGGAGAGAAAAAACCAGTGAATTCAGGAAGAAGAATCAAGAAGGAAAGCAGGTACTGGAATGATCTGGGGAAGAAATGAACTGTGATCTAGAACAGGCTGCCCAGAGCAGCTGTGGGTGCCCCGTCCCTGGCAGTGTCCAAGGCCAGGCTGGATGGGGCTTGCCAGCAACCTGCTGTAGTGGGAGGTGTCCCTCTGCCCATGGCAGGGAGGTTGAAACTGGATGATCTCTAAGGTCCCTTTGAACCCAAACCACTCTGTGATCCCATGAAAATAAGCCAAGGTAAAAAGACAAGCTAGGGCTGTAGTTATAATTACTATAACCAGGTAATGTTTAATGAATGTCTTGTTTTCATCAGATTATCATAGCTTTCCAGCAGTTTTGCAAAAATGCTATTAATGCTGTTCAAAAAATGTACCTTTGAGTAAAGAGTGGTATTGCTTAGATTTTTCAGCCTTTTTTACTGATTTCTTTATGATTAAATATATTGTATGCTTTAGTGTTAGTAAATGGATTTAACCAAAGTGTTTTGAAACATGCTTACCCTAAGAAATTACATTTGGTGGTTGTTAAATGATGGAAGTGTCTTACATATTAGAAGGAGTACTTAAGTATGTTTTCTGAAGACCAAAAATGTCTAGTATACAAAGAAAATTAAAATTATTATATAGGGGAAAATTCATGGCTTGAAGTATTTTTAGGTTCGTGAGTTTGTAAATTGATTGTTAATCTAGTTTTGATGTGTTCATGAAAAGAAATGTTCAGTAAGAGGTTTTTCATTAGCATTACACAGAAGGATATTAGGATAATGTATCAAAAATACTTCAGCCTGTGTTTTAAAGATTCTTTTTGGCTCACTGAAGTTTATGTTTACTTCACACTTGAAGTGTATTTTCCGCTGAGGGGAGAGAACTATTCAGCCACATAACTTACTGAAACATGATTAAGGTAATACAAGTTTTCTTTTGGTGGAACCTCTCATTCCAACCCTACCAAAGATTTTTGCCCGCTTAGGTTTGTTCTCCTGAAACCATTTCAATTCAGATTAGCCAAATCAGCCAAGGTAACTGTTCAGAATCTTGAAGCTGATAGAGCTCTCTGTGGATAAGGAGCGCCCATGCCAACAGCTGACCCAGCAGTGTGGACAGGACCATCATAACTAGAAATTGGGTGGTGAAAACCATCCGAGAGACTGGTAATATTGTCAGCCAGTACGATTGCAAGTGGACTTGGTGGTTCTAGCAGAAGTACCCTATGTTTAGTCAGTATGCCATTGGGCCAAATTAGTCAATAACTATAGTTCAATTTTTGTAAACATTTGAAGTAGATACTCTAGCGGTGACAGATGATCTATGTTGTATTAAGGAATAACCTTTAGTGAGAGTTGTTCAAGTTTTGTTATAATAAGGCAGTGTTGCTTAGAAGCTTTCTGTATTAGAATAGCAGACTTCAGTAATGGTGTTTAATGTTTTTTAATTCAGAAATACCTTGTTCTTTAAATTGCAGGGCAGGGGAAGAATAGGTACAAACACTCTTGGGTTCTGTTACACTCATCTATCAGAGTTAAATTGATTCTTCTTATTTTGTAAATTTCTACGTTACGTTTTCCTTAAAGATGATCTTTGGAAACTATTAGTCTTAACTGACTGAAGAAAATAATTCGTTGCAGTCAAGCTTTTTATTTTTTAAGTCTATGCAAGTGAAATACATATCTTTCAATACAGGAGGCCTTTTTTCCTGTTTATTAGCTTGCTGTTGAGTGGCTTTTGAGATTTTAAGTAGTTCTGAAGGGTGTTATGTTTCTTGATCAGCTTATTCTTGGTTACTGCCATTTCTGCATAAACAGAAGACTGTTCTGTCTCCTTTATAAACTGAGGG
Organism: Falco cherrug; assembly: GCF_023634085.1. Classification (NCBI taxonomy): domain Eukaryota; kingdom Metazoa; phylum Chordata; class Aves; order Falconiformes; family Falconidae; genus Falco; species Falco cherrug. The sequence continues at coordinate 43,844,187 of NC_073700.1, read as the reverse complement.
AGATGAGAATGAGAATTGTTTTGTATGGGGAAAGTTTAATGGCTTTTCTTCACTACAAGTTGCACTACAAAACAATCCCAAGGAATAGAGTTTAGAAGTGTTACAGCTGTTAAGTGTAGCAATTTGTGCAGAAATCTACTGTAAACAATTTTATGGTTATCATCTATCTCTTATTTATTTTTAAGCAAGCAGCTTTGTAGGGAATGAAATATTGAAAGACACAATAGTTTAACAGATAAGACTTCTTTGAAAGTTGCCTTAGGCAACATAAACTCTCATGACCCAGAGTTTCTACCGCATTAGTCTAGCTAATTTCAGTATGGAAAATGGAGTTCAAGTTCATTTTAGCTTTGGAGATCGTGAGAAATTGTTTCTTAAAGCATTGAGGGCACGGACTGTGGATTACAGCATTAAACTGTTTAGAACCTAAGAGTTTTCAGGCACCATATTAATAATGTGCTGTTTCAGGTTATTTTAGAATATGGGTGTTGATCTGGGCATTAAGTTTGATCACTTGTAATCTTGGTTCTGTATTTCTAAAGAAACAATAGGTGATATTCCTTTCTGTGGCCTTACCTGTTCACAGACTGTATTATTTGCCATGTTAGAGGAAATGTGCTTGATTTATCAAGTAGTAAAAATTTAGCTTTTGTTTAGTAAAGTGTTATTTTGGCTTTAACAAAATGTATTTATTTTTCTGTTAAAGTCATAATATTATGTTTATAGTATATCTTTATGCTTAATTTCTGGTGTTTAGGAGGCTGGGGGTTGGGGGGTTGTGATTTGTGGTTTTTTTTCTAATTGAAAGCCTGTACTTAAATGCATGGAATTAGCATTCTTTTAGTGTGCATCCTTATTGTATCTATAAAACTCACCGCTTTAATTGTTGGGAAGATACTGCAATTTGTAAATCTGTTACAACTGATGTGATTGCGTTCACATTCAGACCTTTGGTCACTGTTGTATAAAAACTTAGGTCACAATACAGTGTGGGATATGAGCAGTTGAGCAGTGGTTCACTGTAACCAAATGTTATGGGATGCTGTTCCGTTTGCTTCCAGGTAAGGTGTAATAAGTGTTCTTTGAACCCTGCTGTATCAGTAGGTGTAACTTGGAGAAAGCATCAGTTGAAGATTCAGGAGGGAAGAAGTTGTGCACCTGAAGCCGTGAATCTAAATGATAGCTGGTATATAAGTAATGAAACAACCGTGCTCGTTCCCTTTTCAGTGCTTTTAAAAGTTTGTAATAGGAAGTAATACTTCTAAGCCAAGCAAATAAATGTATTTGCTCAGTTCTAGTAGCAGCTTTGGGTATAAGAAATAAGAAGTATATTGTCCTTACTCTGACTCTAGGATAATGACAAGTACAGTGGAGAATAACTTATGTGTATTGAGTAGAAGAGTTGGCAGTAGCATAAAGTGATATTATGGGACTGCCAAAATTTTGTGTCACAGCCTCTGTTTAGTTGGGAAAGATGAGCATTCATGCACACACAACATGCTTGTGATGAATACATGTATTTAATGTACGTAGCTAGCTGTGAGTTGTCTTTGGGAGCACTAGGAGAGCCTTCCAGGATCTTACAGTTGTAGCTTACCCAATGGTTCTGTCTAAGCAGGACAGTAGCACTATAAAAAAAAATCTTAAAACTTCCATCACCACCTTTCATTAGCCTTTAATTGTACTTTTGTCACTATACAAAACATGTCACATCATCCAGTGCAAACTGAGTTGTTGAAAAAAAGAGATGGTCCCGTGAACTTGTAAACCAGACATGTTAATTATTTGGTCCTAGGCCTCTGTTTCCTTTCTAGTTAAAGGAAATCATAGAATCATATGATGGTTTGGGTTGGAAGTGACCTTAAAGATCAACAGAATAGAGAACATTAAAATTTTCTAGTAACTTGCAAAGTCAAACCAGTCATTTTGGACAGTTAAATATGTATCATAATGTTCTACTATGATTTTTACAGGGTGGTTATGTTATGATGGATAAGAAAAGAACAGAAAAGAGAATATTGTAGATGAACGCTAAGAACTTATGTGAATCAAATAAAGAACACGTGGTAAACAGCTGCTGCTTAATATGTACAGAAAGTTGATCTTCATCTTTTTATTTAATCTGTCACCTAATTTTTTTGGTTTGTCCATTAGTGGATTACATTTTACAAGTTTTAGTTCCAGAAGTTAAGAGCAACAAGTTGACTGGTTTCCATGGGAGCTAATTCAAGTTATTGTTTGCATTGTTAATATCTGAAAGTAGCTTTGTTGGTACAAGTCAATATGCGGCAAAAGGTTTGTGAAAGGGAGGTGTTCTGAGTTGTCTGAAGGTATTGAGCAGGGACTGCTTAAGTGAGTGTCATCTGTATGTGTGCACTGAGTTCCGGTTCAGACATAATCATTTTGATATTTGCAAGACCTCCTAATTGAAGTTGCTAGTAATCCCTAATTATGCTACATTATTTTGAATTAGTGTCTAGTGTTAATTTTATTGCTGAGTGTGAATTATAAGTTAAATGCTGTCCTACAGAAGTTGATTGTATTTTTTTTTTAAGTCAAATATCGGGTCTTTGGTACATATTGTAACAATAAAATTTTTGTAATATCCATAACAGTATAGAAATAAAAAGAAGCAAAGTATGTCTTTTTCAAGAAATCATTTCTAGAAATGGTTGTGTAATGCTTGGTCATGCTTACTAAGGAAAGTAGAAAGTAGCATGTTCAACTGGAAACAGTACTGCAGTTCCTTCCTCTTTGACTTGAATCCTAATGCTTTCCTTGCTTTGTTCAATTCAAGGGCTTGGTTTACAGGGACTAAAATAAACAGAATAGCACCTGCAGCTTAGTCACAAATGGGAACATCTTGAAGTAGCTACGCAAACAAATGAAATCATGGAGTAATTTAACCTTTTCTGAAATGCCTTAGATGCTCTACCAACATTCTTTTTTAAGATTGATCAGCATTTTGGCTATCAAAGGACTCTGAACACCTAAAGGAATTGTTAAAAGATTATGATCCACTTTATTGATACAAATAACTAATTAATTATTTTCTGAACTGTCAGAGCACACCTCTTGTGAAAAGGTCTGTATATTTTCTCTTTTTTAAAATAAATGCCCATTTTAAGGGCACTAAAACGTTTAGTAAATGTATGATGTGTTAGTATAAATTTGACCCTTACTCCAGACTTGAGCTATGAAGCACTTTATAATAATAGCAAAATGAACACTTGTGTTTTGATTTAATTTTTGTTGTATGTTGTCAACTTCAATTACATAAATAGATTCTGCTGGCTGCACTGTTTGTATTTGCTGGCCACCGAAAATCATGGACCACATGTTAGCTTACCAGTTCCTTCCACAAAGTTCTGTCGTACAGCAGAACAACTGAACTTGCTTTTTGCCAGGTAAGTCTGAGTTGATCTTGCAATTATTTGAACACTGCTGCTAATCACTTCTTAATAAAACTGGTATTAAGAACTTTTGAATTTTTTTAAATTGGAATTAAATTGCTTCTGAAGTGATATGTCACTTATCTTTTATTGAAAAAAAGAGATCTTATTTACATTTGTAGATATCCACAAGGATGAGAAACTAGAAGCATAATTTGTTTGTAAACAACAATGCACATGGTTGGTTTTTTTTTTTGTTTTTTTTTTTTTGGTTATTAGTTGGTGGGGTTTTTTTTGTTTTGTTACTTTGTCCTGCTAAATTTACATATTATAAAACTGACTGTGTGTTGTTTTCCAAGATGAGTCTAAATTTATTTGCTGCCAGTGTTAATACAGGCATTTTAAATTTTAGTATAGTACTAAAGCAAATAGAAAATTTTGACAATCAACATCATCTTCATAGACTGAAAAAATAGGAATGTCATGTTTAGATTTTTCTGAGGATTTGCAAATGGCATATTTCCATGCATAGCATAAGCATGTGTGTAGCATCTAAAAAAGATATGACTTCATGTTTTACCTTTCTAGTTTAAAGTATTTTTATGAAGCTCTTTATTTTAATGGAAGTAGTGAGAATATGCACTGTAATAGATCTAATAATCAAGTTAATCCCACTGAATGACTTAGTGTTGCCTCAATATGAGCATTGTTGACTAAGAAAAGATGAGATTAAATCAAATTATGTCTGCTCATGAGGTGATTAAAAGTAAAAAATTGTTGAAGACTGTATCTAGAAGTCCTTCACTTCTGCCAAGTTGTAGGACAATGCTTATCTATTACACTTTCAAGTATTGTTGCCATAATTCTTGTGCTACTGAGTGCTCAGGTAGCAGCTTTTAAGAAGGACAGACTTACTAGTTGTAGATGAAATAACATGTCGTCTTACTGTGATTCAGAATTTTCAACATGACTCAAGTCTTTATGAACTTTCTGCTACAAACAGTACTGTACTGTAATTAAAGTGTAACATAGTTTCTACTTACAAAGTATAGTGTCGGTAAAAGGTATATTGAAAGACGTGTTCCGTGTTATCTGGAGGGATTAATAGATGCTAGCTTCAATGCTTGTTTATAAATACCTTGCACAGCTACCTAGGTGACCATGTCTCTCTTTCACACGATAGAATAGCAAAGCAGTTCACACTCGTCTTTAAAGAAGGTTGTTGACAGTGTATTATCTTTAAAAGGAAGTTAATCCTAGACTGCTTTTTCCTTTGCTCCATCAGATTGTTTCTGTATGCTGCAAAGTGATGAAAGTAGCTGTTTCTTAAAGGAAGGTAGTAGATGTGAGAAATTTTATATAGTCGGTAGACAATTTAAACATTAATTCCATCGTGAAGGATTGATTTCATTTTAGTGACTTGAATAGTATGCGTATTGAAACTTGGCTTGCTTAACTTTAAAATATTTGTAAGAAGTCTAGCATCTTGGATAAAGTCTATTATTAATTAGCATTTTAAAGCCTACAAAGTGTGAACACAGAAGATAATTGTAATATATTTACTTAAAACATTTTTATGAGACCATGCAAGTATTTAAACACTAAGCTTTACAATATTCCTATGAGTTATATCCTTTTCACTGATGGGTAATATGAAGCTCAATAGATTTTACCAAATGTTATTGGAATATGTTAGTTTTGAGGAGGCAGTAACGTGAAAAAACAGTAGGTAAATCATCTGTATGGCCCTGCACAGCGATCAGGGTAAGGTTTAGCTTTCTGGCGCTCTTAAGGGAGCTGTGGGAGGCAACTTTTGTTCATCACAGACCCACACTCTCTGCCTGATAATTAATTTGCACTTAGCAGGCCACATCTCCCGTTACAAATGAGGTGCCTTTTTTTTTTTTTTTTTTTTTTTTTTAATTTTTCCCCTGGAGATGGTACAGGAAGTAATGTATCATCTGTTGACTCATCCTCTGCCGCTATGCAGATATAAGAATTTTCTTTACTTTTGTTAGTTTATGTGTGTATTTGCTAGTGTAGCTTTCTTTTCAGACTTTAATCAGTCCAAAGACTTAAAATTAAGATCTCCTTTTAAGAATTAGTAAAGAGAATCTTGGTGTAACTGTATGATTTCTCTTTCAATATAGTAATTTGATGTCAGTTTTACTTTCAAAGTTCTTATACTGTATCCAAAATACTTTTAATGAGAGAGGCTATGTAAGAATCAAAATATGCAAAAGTGTTAAATGAGTTTCTGGAAGTCTTCTAGTGTCTGCTCAGTGGTATTAATTTAATGAGGAGTAGACAGTTACAAAAAATTTAATCTCAGTAATTTTATTGAATAAAAGAGGAAATTTATCTGAAATACACGTCAGTCCAGCCTTGACTCTATGCGCCTTTAAGAAGCATGTCATTCCAATTGCTGATATGGTGAGAAGCATGACAGGACTGCAGTTCTATCGTATACTTATGTACACTGTTTTTTAAAAGAAGCTAACAGTAAGATTTTGGTAATGCATAATCCAAGGTGATTACTCATAGTTAGTCAGCCGTTGATGTTTCTCATCTTTTTCTGCTTTGTCTAATTACCTTTGTAAAAATAGCTATATATGATTTAAATCATGATTGCTGTGTTTTTTACCACAGAAATTATCTTCGTTAATTAATATATCAACACTGTATTGTAACTGTATGATTTCTCCTTCAATCTAATAATTTGATGTCAGTTTTAGTTTCAAAGTTCATATACTGTATCCAAAATACTTTTAGTGAGAGAGGCTATGTAAGAAACCAACTGCACAAGTTGCAAGAAACATGGAGCTGTCAGCGGTGTTGACACTGCGTCTCTTTGGGAAAAGGAACAGGATTATACTGTGTGATGTAGTAGAATACTAAAATGGTTGAACACTTTCAAGACTTTTTCAGGAAAATTGTCTTTTGGTCTTTTAATCCGCTGTGGAATACATGAAATGAGGGGCCTGAATCTCAACAGAATAAGCATTGTTCTTGCAACAGAGGCAAACGTAATTTGAGACATTTTCTACAACCAGTGAAATTATGAATGTCAAAAATGAATTGGATGAACATATTCGGTTAATTTACTGATAATCTGGATGTTTATTAATAGCAAGTACTTTCCAAGTCTGTGTCCTTTTTGTGCTCGGTCACATACTCATCTTTACGGGTTCTAGATGCTATTTCAGTAAGTGGATTTGAAACCTACTAAGAAAATGAAAAAAAAAAAACCCAAACAAACAAAAGAACTTTTCTGGAACAATTTATTGTTAAAATTGCAGTACCAAATGCAAAAGGTTATTTTTTTGGTTTTCACATCTTTACTATTTTACAAACACCAATGTATGAGACTTCATGTAAAAGCCAGATTAGTGATTTGGAGGAATAGTTGTAAGCGACTTTTAAATATTCTGTAAGCATTTCCAAAGCTGCTGCTGCTGCTGCTATTATTATTATTATTTATCTCTCTTTCAGTTTTGTAATTGAATACAAGTTGGAGTACAAACTTTAGAGTTCTGGGGAAAATGGTGTATGGACATGCAGAAAAAGGTATTCAGAACAATTATAAAGGGAACCCCAGTAGCTTTTCATGTAGGAATTTAATAAGATCTCAGATGTTTAATAGGATGCAAGAACAGCTGAAACGAAATTGGGCATATACAATATGTGCTACTGTCTACCAAACAGAACGTGCTGCATTTTCGAGGGCACAGAGAAACCGTTAGGTACTGGACTGTGGAGCATTACTGTTTTTGTAGCACACACCTGGATTTGGTATTGCTACAGAAACTGACTTGAAATGGATTTCCTGCAGCCAACCTTACCATTTGTTTCTTAATTTTCTTCTTACCCCTTGCTGATCGGCTGCATGCCAAGAGGAGTCATCATTTAAAAACACTGCATCTTTTCCTGTCTTTGAAGCAGGTATTTCATCCCCAGTTCTTGTCTCTGGGAAGTGACTCTTTTAGCTTACAGTTACCCTATTGTTCAGTGAGCTAAATGTTCCTGTGTATTTTGAATCTTTATGTCTGACTCCTACTTGTATTGATCCTGCGGAAAAAAAGGAGATACTGAGCATTCCAAGGGTCTGACCACTGGGACTCAGCCAATTTGAGGATTAGAAAGGAAATTTGCTGTAGGTGTATTTACGCACTTTATAGGGCCAGCCTGCATTCTGAAAGCATAGTTCTTGCCCTTCTGTTATGAGATGGAGGGAGGGATTGCCAAGTTAGTCTGACATTGGGACTTAGCACGTTATCTCAGATGCAAGTCATTAATGCTCACTGTTCAGATTGAAGTAATATTTGAGACTGTAACAGTTGCCTAAATGCTTATTACCACTCTGTTATTAGAGATCATAGTCCTCACTGTACAGATTTTTCAAGTCTTTCTAGGCGTTGACGAGGAGATCCAAGAGCTTTGTGCAAGTGACCTTCATTGGCAACTGTTAAGCTAACATGCTGGATGAGGTGCTTAAGCTTTTCAAGTGTCTTTTTTAGTGTTTCCTGACACTGAAGAAAACAAAAAAAAAACACCCAACAAAACCAAACCCAACATTTGCAATTCTAGTATTCTTCCCACTAAAGATTCTGGTGTATTACAAACTGCTAGCTATATATATCACTTAAAATCTTACTGAGTTTTATACATGGAGAAACTTAAACCTAGGTGATTTGACTGTTGACGTTCACACCACGATTCTGTAATAAATTCTCTACTGGAGCCTGGTATTGCTAATATTTAATCTGGTGTGACTATTAATTTGATAACTGTATGGTGTATAGTGACCTAGGTGTGTGTGTGAATGCGTGAGTGATGTTAAGGTTAGCCATTTGACTTGGCCAGAGTTTGAATGCACTGTGATTCTTGAACTGGTTTTGCCAGCAGACTTGTAAAGTAACAGCAGATTTACTACCCAAGTGTCGTCTGGATTTCACAGTTTTGGCCAAATAAAATAGCAGTTCTAGTGTCTCAGGTGGCAGGGAAGTATGTATTTCCCCCCCTCCTAAGATTTTTCTAAGGAAATATACTTCGCTTTTTGAAGATAAAATGTTTAAAAATAAAAGAAGCGTTTGTCTTCAGCAGTTAAGAAAGATAGCAACCACCTACAATCTGTGAGAACACTTACATAAGGCTCATACATGGTACAGGAGTTCTCTTTTGCCAGTGCTGGAACACCGTTCCTATGCAGTTGTCAAGTAAATGTGAACCAAAGCTTTACTTGCAGTGCTGGTGCATATTCTGTTTTGATCATCTATTCTGAAGGTTAAATAGGAAAATTTTGTTCTAGTTTTCTCTTTACTACTCTTAAATATTTTGCTGACTTCAGTGTTTAAAAAAAACCAACCAACCAACCAAACAAAAAAGAACCAAACTGAAATCCTTTGGGACTATTGAAAGAGTAGAGTAGTTTTGTTTTAGTTGCTACAAATAAGATGGTATTATACTTTCCAACACTTTATAAGTGGAAATGTTTTTTGGATCAAATGTAATGATGATTCATGGAACTTAAACCTTTAGATGTCTTAGTTTCAAGGAAGGGAGTGGAAACCCCTGAAATGACAAGTGATTTCTGTCTGTCAGATTAGCCTTGTATACAATGGAACTTTCTTGGATTATGCAGGCTAAAATATTGAGACTTTAGTAGTACAGTTCCTTTTTGTAAATTGATTTTTCCTCTATGTTTTTACTGTTGCATTTCAGTTATGTTATTAATACATTTTTGTGTATAGGCCTGCTTAAAGTCGGGGTTAATAAATAATGATTGCCATCTGTAAATGCAGATAAAGAATATGAAATAATTCTTCAAGATGGAGGAAGCTTCAAATAAACAAGAAAAGGGAGGCAAATGTATTGTCTTTAATATAAAGTATGATAGTATCATGGTACATTAAATTCTAAATCAGGTTAAGTTTCTCACTTCTGCATGTAATGACTGGGCAAAGTATTTATTGTACAGGGTTTGACTTTAATCAGGGTGAACTAATGTTTTCTCCTGCTGTTTTATGTGTTTGAATTGCTCATGTCCAAGCGATCAGTTCCATTAGAAATGTCAGAACGAAATACGGCTTTTGAAAACTGAAGATAAATGGGAGATGTTCTGCATATCTTGAGTCTAGTTTCATGTGAAGTAAATGCTGCTGGCTGTAACCTCCAGCTGATGATAAAGCAATTGTGTGCACCTTCTCTAGCAGTTAAAATCAGCGTGCTAAAAAAATAGTGGTTTATTCTCATACATAAAACAGTGTAAAAAGATGTTGTTTACATAGTGATGTCTTTTCTGTTTCTTGTTTGTTTTGAAAGGTATTGATGAAAATTATTTAAGTTTCAGAATTACTTTATTAATTAATAAGGAAAACCTTATGCCTAAAACTAGTAATTACGTGGATGCAAAGTTTAGAAATTGTCTTTAGAAAGTTGAACAGCTGAATTCCATTTTTAGATTCTAGTGGAACAAGAGAGAAGAATCAAAGTAATTTTTTGTTTCCTTGTTGTAAATCTTCAATTTGTCATCTTTATAATATGGCTTATGTGTTCTGTTCATTGATTCATTAAGGAGCTGTCTTGATGATGTAGGTCACAGACTTCTCCCCCCACGCCCCACCTCCCCTTCCCCGCAAGAAAAACTTATACATGTTGGTAGAGGTGTGTGTGTTTTCGTGTATGTTTGTTTTTTGTTTTGGTTTGGGGTTTTTTTCAGGAACATCAAGAGAATTCATTGCTCTAAGCTTAAAAAATATTTCCATAGTCTGATATGGTAACAGTTCATCACTACAAATGAAAAGACATGAGAACAAAATGTGATTTGAGATATGACTGAGGAATTTAGACTTTCTGGGAATTCTAGAGTGTCTTTCCTTCAAAGGTGATATAGCGACAGGGTTGTTCTAGTGTTAAAAGGATCATTTAAGTAAATACCTGGATTTTTAACAGCCTGTAGGTGAAGGGGCTTGCATCACCCTTGCAGCGAAAAATTGGAGGTCCTTCCGCATGTAACAGTGTGTAGTGACCTCATCCTGCTCTGTCAATTGGTATAGACAACTGCTTGAGGAAACCAAAAAAGGCATCAGTTGTGGTATTTCAGTGTGGATGCTACAACATGTTTTGGTTTTGCTTCCTAGAGTCCTGTGCCTGTGAAATTCTGTAATGGTAAAGGTTGGTGAACTGATAAATAGTAGATGCTTAGGCTTGCTGCAAATTTTTTTTTTTATGAACTGCTTTCTTTTCAGTGGTTAAAATTGTTTATCCAAAAAGATTTAAGACAAGGAATTTGCAATACCTGAGACTTTACTGTGAATTGGAAACTTTCAAATTAGTGTTGGAGTTCTGCATCGAAGAAAGTGGTTTTAGAGGTTTTCTGGTGATCAAGTTCATGTACTGTATGAAACCCTAGTAAAAACTGGGATCTCAGAGTCACTATCAGTATCATCTGTGTTAGAGCAAAACAGCGAGAGGCAACACTCACAGCTTGCAGTAGAGGAAATTCTGTTTGAAGGGGGTGGGCAAGGCATTCACAATGAGGTTGCCCAGAGTTGCTGGAATCACCAGCTTTGGAGATTTTCAGAACCTGACCAGACAACTTCCTGAGCAGCTGGTAGACCTACTCAGGATTGGGGGACGGACTAGATGGCTTCCAGAAAGTTGCCTTCTAACCCGATTTTGTCAGGTTCAAACCACAGATTCAGCATGTTTTGTGTGAAAAGTCAACTTGTTGTGAGTTCCAGTGCAATGCTGCAAGCAGTATCATTTAATATCTTGCATATAATTCTTGTGTGCCTTGTTCCTAGTTGAATCTGGGCAATAAAACCATGTTTATGTACATTCCCGAAAAGAAAAAAAAGAAATGGACATGAAACTGATGTAGCAGTGTGTTGTAGAAGTGAAAAAAGTGAAACTGGTGTAATTTAAAGCAAGATATCTAGTTGTCTGTCATGGGAAAAGTGTTAGTCGAAGCTAACATGCAACATAATAAGTGTTAAACCTTTAGTACAAGAAGGTATTTATATTAATTTCGTACTAATTTAATGGCCTGAATACAGCTAATGTGGTTTAATCTCTTTGAAAATTGACTCCAAGATGTAACTCATAGCTAATAAATGGTACATAAAATGCTGTGAATATGAGCAGATAAGCAGCTAAATTTTCACTTAAATTCTTCTCTGAAGAGACTTGCTTGGTTAATAATGTACTTAATTTGTATGTATGAGTGGGAGTTTGAGGAGAGTGTAATGTCAGGAAATCGAATGAGAGCTGGGTAAATTATGCTTCTAAAAGCTAAGAACAAAGAAAAAAACCCTTGCATAACACTAAGTTACTGTGTCTTCATTTAATATGAAAGCACCAGTTGGTAACTGGATAATAAGAATATGTACTTTACCATCATAATTGTTCTACTGAGGTTTATTATCAAGCAGTACTTGCTTATATTTCTTATTTTTAAATTGGCACTTTCAGTAACATGGTTCTTTACTGCTTTTTGTAGTGTAGGCCATTCGTTGGTGGTCATGAGCATTTTTTGTCATCTTGATGTTTTTTAATTGAAATATTTTGCATATGGTCACTGAAACACATGTTACATTTTAAAAACCTTTCAATACACACCCCAACATTTGTGGTATTTGTATTCAGCATCTCTGAAGTTTGAATTTAAAGTCTGAGTATGGGCAAGCAGTAGTGTTTCTTAAGAAAAATAACTACAAATAAACAAACAATGTAATAATAAGACATTTCTTCATTTTTAGGGTTCTTAATTAATTGTTAATATTTCCTATTGTTCAATTTTCCAAGAATCCAGGGATGGACTTTTCAATTAAACCCATAATGATTTATTGAAATTTTAATGACTTGATAGAGTTCTGTGAGCTATAAAAAGCCTGTACCAGTAATTCATGCTTCTGTCTCTCCTCACTGTAGATTAAGTACCACATTAATGATGGAAAGGAAAGAAATAATAAATTGAGACTTCTATTCCACTCTGTAAACTATTTTACAATAAGTAGCTAGTATGCAATAAAATTAATTTGAAAAAATTCATGACAAAAAGCCTTCCTTGCTGGAGCGACTGAAGATTAACTAGTTCTAATAATACAATTCTGGGGTGGTATGAAGTCCTGTATTAATATCAGTTGATTTTTGATCCATGTGAAAGTTGTGCAGTGCTTCAAAATATTAAAAGTCATTTATATGTTACCATACATTAATTCAGCATTCTCTAGTATCAGCTACTGAAAAAAAATAATAAAAGTTTTGCTGATGAATGGGCTGTGTCCATTGCTAGAAGGGTAGGGCACAGGAACCTCCAGGCATTCATAGGGGCATTTAAGACTGTGTAATTTTTCTGCCAAAGAGACTGGAGAAACTGTCCTGCTTCTCAAAACCAAACAACTGTTTAATTGCTTGTAAATACATTGCTTAACTATATTTTTGCAAACACTTAATATCTGTGGGAAATTAGTAGATAACCTACATAATTTTAAAGTTGAATTTTGTGTGCAAAGGAACTGATAGAACCAAAAACCAAACAAAAAACCAAGTAATGTGTCTCCATGATTTTTTTTTTCTTTATTAGTGTTATCAGCTATAGTGGGATTAAGAGACTGCTTGCTTTCCCTGTCTCCAGACAGTTTAACAAAATGGATCACTTGGGGACGGCAGATGCTGAGGATGACTCCGGATCACTAACACGGCTTGCTCCTAGTCCTCATAGCGAAGCAGTTGCACATGAGTTTAAGGAGCTCTCATTGCAGCCCAATCAGTACTTACCTCCTCTCAATGAACGGAAGAATGGTGAGTGCAAAAGCGGTTGTTCTTCTTTTCTCTGCATTGCTTAGGTTTTTTTCTGTGGGAATAATGTTTGTTTGATTTCTTCAAATAACATTAATTGACTCTCTTCACCTGCTCTTCCCAAACCACATTATGTAGTGCTACAGTGTTTGTTGTGAAATCTGTCCTGATCAGCTTTATCTGTCATGGTAACTTGTAAGTCTGACTTCAAAACACCAGCTGGAATGGTCTGTTGAGGCATATAGAATGGAGTTGTTTAGATTTTTTAATAGTTTTAAAACCACAGCTAGTGTATAATAGAAGTATTAATTAAATATTTTTGAGGGTTGTATTATTATCAGACAAAAAGGGATCATTATCAAGAACAGGGTTTTTTATGCAAAAATAGTACAGAATTGAAGTTTCACTTTGTATCCCTGAAAGTTTAATTCACAAGGCTGAAAAATGAAAGAAAAATAAGATCTACATGTTGGGAATCTTTCCAGTATCTTTTCTCATTGTTGATGTTGGCATGGCAACTTAGAAAAAAAGTGTTTCCACTGTTACAGTAAGCATCAGGAGGAATTAGGTCTGAATCCATATGTAGGCTCATTTTTATTGGGCAGAAGGCAGGACCTTTTTTTTTGATGTTTCTTTTTTTCTCACGCTGGTATCTTCTAATAATGAAGATTTGTTTTCCAGTATTTGCAGTAAATAGTAGGAACACTGAAATTATTATGTTAGTTATTTGATTCTTTAAGCATTTTTTTAAATCAGTTTAGCTACAGTTATCGATTAATTCAGCTGTAAAAGTATAAGCAATATTAAATAAGACAAGAACTATCTGAAAATTCTGGCTTTAAAGCAAACAACAACAACTATCTGAATACCCTGGCTTTAAAGCAGAAAAAACAGGGATATATGTTACTAGGCTATATATATATATCAAATACCTGGGGACAGGTCCAAGTCATGGTATCCCGTGTTCCGGAAAGACATGGAACATTGTCTATAACCAAGATGCTTCTGTTTACACAAAGAGGGACTATGTGGTGCCTTGTGTACACATCCTCAGTATTATATAGTACTCCCAAGAATGAAAAACATAATAAAGCGAAAATACGGTAGCGGAGAGACTTAGGCTTAGTATTACATAAATGTGGAATAACCGCCTCTTCGAGTACTTGAGCTTGTCTTGTACAATTACTTCCTTGTTTGTTTTCTGTGTATGCAGATCTTGAAACACAGAATACTATGTTAATTGATACAATATATTCAAAGTATTTTAAACTAAGGGACCTGCAGCTGTTTTATTAATATTTTGGCTCTGCATCCATAAGAATTATTTTTTGTATGGCAGAAGAAAAACATGTAACTTGGGAGGCATTGGTTTTTGTTTGCTACCATTTGATGTTAAATTGATATGTCTGTACCAGAAGTTTGTTGTAAGATAGCTTATATCATTTTACCTTTTTATCCAGAAAGCAACAGAAACATGTATTTATAGAAAGCTATTTCATAATAGACCTAAAAATGCCAACACTTAACTAACTCGTAAACCTCATCAACAAGAGAATGTAGTGGGTTTTTTATGCATCCTGTGTGTAACTATACCTCTGGGAAATCTGCTGTTTTGTTTTTTTTTTTTAATTGCCTGAAAAACCAAAATGGATGACACAAGTATCTATGTTGAGCCTAAATAAGTCAAACTTCTCATTTCTGAAGGCTACTGCCACAAGAATGCACTAAATGAAACAGGAAAGATCCCTTAGGAGATGGATGGCAAGCTTGTTAGTTTCTCTTTTGCCAAACCTTGCTATGACTGTGTTAAGTACATATTTATTCCCTTCACTTAATTTCATTGTTTTGTTATCTTCCTGCTTTTACTAATAAATAGTCAAACAAGCAGTAAAATTGGTACATAGTTAAACTTTGCCATGTTTGCTCTTCAGTCTTTCTTTTTTAGTTTTTCTGTATTGGACAGTTGTTGCTTTTCTTAGGCATTCTTCCCATAACTTGAAAATATTTTTGTGCTTTCATGAATTAGTGAACTAATTTATAGGTAGGTTTTGTATTGTCTTGATATATAATCTGCTTCTTGTTTATTTTCCAAAGAAGAGGCAGCAGGGAGAGATTTTAATGCTTAAGGGCTCTGGCTTGTTGAAGTAGCAGAGGAGATTTTCGTAAGTAAAGTGGTGGTGGGAAAATGAATTATTTGAGAAGCTGCCTCACTCCTCTGTGCCAGTTGACTCAGGAACTGTTACCCTGTTACTCTTTATTATTTATTATAATTCCTTTTATGACTTAGGATACTTTTGAGCATCTCTCCATAGTATCAGGCCTCCCACAAAGATTTTAATGTCATCTTTGAGAAAGAGATTTTATGAAGTTCACATAACGAACAATGGCCTCATGTCATCTGTGTCTTCTGTGGCAAGACCAAGTCATGTGGCTGGGCTTGGCCAAAAGGTTAGGTATTATTTTCAAGGCCATTAGCACAACTCTGTTGCTTTTGGAAAGGAAAAGGCTCAACAATACGCAAGGCAGACCGAGAAACCATGTAGTTGAGGAATTTTTGGAGGAGCACAGTCTGACAGACATGATAAAGAAGTGTTTGATGGACACGGATGTGATTTCCTATCCTTTTCAGTTTTATAGATCTTTCTAATGTTGTTTAAGCATCCTGCCACTGAGAGAACGCTGCTTTAGTAGTATTTAAATAATTCCTAAATTACCTTAAGGGGAGCCTCTTAGTTTTTCTCCTGTCCTTATAGGAAATACCTGACAGTATTTGACTTTATTCTGGCTGGCAGCTTTTTTTCCTGGAAGAAATGGATGTTTGTGTTCAAATTGCTTTCTTAAAACAACAGAAAGAGGTTTGGGCACTGTCATCCTCCAGAGCACCCAAACTATTGCTCAGCCGTAATTTCAGATGTAGTGATTTTGGATAATTTGGTTTAAAACAAATTTTTGATAGAAATTATGAAAGAGGAAAATTTGTAAAAGTAAAATTTGAACTTGATGGATTCATACTAAAAGTAGCTTTACTACTCTTTGTTTTTACTTTTTACCAAAATTGCATTTCTTTAGGAGTGTTTTAACCTGTCACTATTTTATAGAGTCTGTCCACATAAGCGATATCAGTATACAGAAATACAGTGGCACTTCATAAAAAAATTCTGAAATGTTTAAAGGGTTTTTGTTAAATATTTTTATGCAGGAAGCATTGTGCTTACTATATGCTCTGATAGTGATCCTTCAAACCTTTTGTTTACTTGAATGAGTATTTTGGCAGTAGTCCGGTAGAAGGCTGAATTATTCTTCTGTTGTTCTGCATACCGTTGTTAAGCTGGCTTGCACAGGCTAGTACAGAAATTGCATTTCAGGCTTTTCCAACGACAGTAGAAGTGTGGGAGGCTTATTGCTTTGCTTTGGTTTTGTTTACCATGGAGGTAATCGCAGCAGCTAAGAGAAACCTACATGACATTGCAGGCTCGTGCCTGGTGAGCCAACAGTCATTTGAGATGTTACCACCTTGTCTTTTTTGTACGCTTTACTCCTCTTCCCCTGCCTTGTCTGCCCCCAGAGATCATAGTCATACAGTAAAGCTGGCATAAGAGTTCAAGTGAGCATAGCTCAGTACTTTTTGCTGCAAAATCTCATGGTTTAGACGTAAGCTCCAGTGGAACTGTTGTCCCTTGAGTTGGCAAAGGAACACCTAAATGCTTTGCCAACGCTGTTGAAGAGGCTGTACCTTCCAGTAGAGGGATCAATAACAAACATTTGGAGGCAACAGCATCTTCACCTTCTCCAGCCATTTACTACACGCAGATGTTTACTCCCTGAGTAAAGACAAACTAATAATTCCATGGGGTTGGGGGTAGGGTAGCAACATATTTTTGTCTTCTCAAATGTCATTTTTCAGACAGATGTCTCCCATCATAAAAAGTCAGTGAAACACAAATACTAACCAATTTATGTTTCATATTTCAATAGGAGGACAAATAATGGGAGTTTTCAAGCTGATTTGCTAGATAAAGGTTTTATTGCAGGGCTGAAATAATTCAACTGAACCATCTGTAAAGCAAACACTGTAATTGTTTGGGGTTAGAGCAACAAACTGTTTGTAGAAGGTAACATTGTGTATGTATTTGGGTGTAAAAACAAAGAAGCATCTTTCCAGGATGTTGTATGTTGGTCTTCTGGTCTGTCACAGTTTTAAGATTCCCCTTTTTCTTTTGAGCTCTTTTCAAATTAATGGCCGTGGGCAATACTGGATTACTAATGAAATTAATTTCAGTTTCTCATTAGTCTACATCTTTCTGGATAATTAGGCAACACATACAATGTATTGAGCATGTAAATTTGTGCCATTTATTGCAGCATATTGCTGTGCCTGTTCTCTGGAGGCCAACTCTTGTTCTACTTGCCAAAACCAGCAAGTTACCTCTTCATTGATTCTGCTTTTCACACTTGCCACCTACTGAGTGGACACTGAAGACACACCTTCCACAGTCTAATGGCAACCACTGGTGTATAGTCGATGTCTGCCATGTGAGGACTTTGGCTCCTCACATGAATGGAGTTTGAGAAACAGAACGTTTTGGCATTAAGAGGCTCTTAAGTTTGTATCTCTGCCTGAAGGATGCCAGGTTGTGTGCACTGCATTTGCTTTCTTGGACAAGATGCTGTGTCCTTAGGAAGGGCAGTGGTTGGTGGTGAAGAAAAGTGACAGAGATGAGGCTCTTCTTTGGGAGCAGGAGGGAGAAAATTGATGACTAGGTGTTGTTTAGTTGGACTGCAGTAGAGGAAGAATGACACAGTAGCAGGCATCATGGCACAGCTGAAGTACTAGTCAGAACAATATGCCACCCACACACTGTACCACAGTTTCACAAGCTTCTGACTGAGAGCCAGGAGATGGCAAGGGAGGGAAGGATAGGCTGTCTGCTGCTGACAGCAGGAGGGTGGATGGGCAATGATGCTGCTTGCAGCTTTCCAACCTGCCGTTTCAGAGGGAAAGGGTGGGAAGAGATTGCACATGCAGATACCATGAAAAAAAGGAGGCACTGCATAAAGCAGAGCTTTTTGCATGCTGAATTAGTACTTGCCCAGAATTGGTGAGTGTGCCACTTTGGCTGGTGCAGGTAGGTGTGAAGGTCTGGGTACCAGCAGCTGTGCAACCACAGTTGTTTCAAAGGTGACACGTAAAATGAAAAGGTCCTAGCTTCAATGCTTTACAGCAGCCTCTTGGCTTTGCAGTGGCTTCCTTGACTATTCCACTGTGCCAGAAGCTCCTTGTGACTGCGGCTACTAGTTTTTGAAAAGGAGGCACATGAGTTACTCTTGTGCAGTCGTCATTCACAGATGAGAGCCTGATTATATTCTTGTAAAACGGGTGAGAACTGGTTGGCTCCTATCTGGGCCGTTGACTGTCCTTCAGCACTAGGCCTGCTTCAGCACTTTGTCTTAGCAATAAATCATTTCAGATTGTGCGTGTGCCTGCTCTGTCCTCTGCATTGTGTGGAGAAGCAGTTTTGTTCCAGCTAATGGGTGTCTAGTGCTTCTCTAAACTCAGAAGCAGACTAGATACAGGATTGCATTGTGGTTCTGTTTGGGGTTGTACTGGAGGGGGGTAGAAAAGGTTGTGATGTGCCTACCGTGGCTTTGCTAGGTCTTGCTTTTTGATGGCTAGCAGCTAATATTCTACAGCAGAATTGAGCTAATTGAGAAGAAAGCTGAGAGTCTTGAATGTTTTGCCAGGAAAAAAAAACCCAACTTGGGATGCAAACACGTTAAAGTAAGACTAGTAAAATCTCTATAAGAAGAAATCGCCCAAGGAAATGGGGGCCTCTGGTTGTGTAAAACAGTGACGCTCAGGAACAAAGATCTTGAGACACTGAAGGTCAGATGAGAATGACAGCTTCCTATGGGGCCACTAGAGCTTGTGGGAGCAGAACTGTACTGAATTAAGATGAAGATGCAACACACACACACCACACCCCCCAAACAAAAGCCCAAACCAAAACAAAAAAACTCTAAACAATATATATATTGAGTCCTCCTAAGGGACCAGCTGAGCTGGCTGGGAGACAGGACAGTTCTCAAAATAACTGAATGAAATCTACATCATACTTAACCTAATGATATTGCTTAAATAAATTTGATGAACCGAGAACTTTTCTGGCATCCAAAAGAGTTGTGGGTATCTTAGTTTGCCTGTTATCTCTTATCTTCCACTCCCTCATTATGTAGCACTGATAGCATGCATTCTTGGCATAGCTTTATGGCTTCTGAACAAATTCTTAATCCTTTGTGCAGTTAATAGATTTGAAGCTGCAAATTTGATACTAGGGGAATCAGGTGAAATTTGGGACGTTCTCCTTGAATCTGTGTACAACAGGCTTTTTCCACTCGTAAGATCTGCATTTAGACATACATTTTCTTGTCTTAATGGTACATGGGTAGCTTACTGTGCTTAGAAGGTGTTTTCTCCAGAGTTGGGAGAGATGAAGTGGAGAAAAGACAGCTGGTGGGAAGACTAGAGAACAACAAATGGAAAACTTAGTTCTGATTAAAGTAATAGATTAGCACATCTTAAATTCAACAGTTTCATAGTCACTAAGCTGAAAGCAATGGAACCTGGAAAACAACATCCAGATATTCTGATTAACACCACCACCCCCAGAACAACAACCAAGCAAACAAAACAACCCCTCCCAAAACAAAACACCCCAAAACCTCAAAGTATATTCTAAAATACATATCTAGGTATAGAAGTAGTATACAATTTATATAAGTTTACAACAGAAGGGGTGGGGGTTGTATTTATATATAATACAGTGTATATATAATGTACATGTGTAGAATCGTTGCCCAGAGAGGTTGTGGACTTCATCCATGGAGATATTAAAAATCTGACTGGGCACAGTCCTGGGCAGCTTGTTCCAACTGACCCTGCTTGAGCAGGCACTTGGGTGAAGTGATCTCAAGAGGTTGCTTCCAACTTCAGCAGTTATGTGATTTGTCTTTCCTTTAATGTTTTAATAGCCCATGGAACATCCAGTGTAAATATTCTACTAAATAATCCTTTGTAAGAGCACACAGCATATTGTAATTAATATATATTTGTCTTTGTGTTGTGGGGTTTTTTGGAGAGTTTGGTTTTGGTTGGGGTTTTGTTTTGTTTTTATTTTTAACAAATAGTGTCGGTAGAAAAAACAGATGTCTTTTAATGTGTGGATTCTTTTGGTCTCCCTGTATGTATCTGAATGTTGTCTTATCTGTTAAGAGATGAGAGAGTAAAACTTGAGTAGGTACTGGTTTCCCAGTAAGTCTGTCTTTGTCATTGGTGCTGCCAATTCCCACAATCCTAGCATTCCCAGGGCATCAGTCAGTGTCGACAAGGAACAATTTTCAAATATTAAAGCATGTGAAAAGACATACAGGCCAAAACTCACAGCTCTCAAGGGACTATGACCTCTTAAATGAAATATATTCTGACATTTTCACAGGCTACATGAAAGAATTCCAGCAGGGCCATTCCGTTTGGTAAACTTCTAAACAAACATTCCATCATTTTAGTTTGATTTATACATATTTTTTTTTTAAATTATCTGCTTATTGTGAAGAGATTAACATGGGAGACATGACCTGTGACTGACTCAATTTAAGGCATCTGGTATATATGAAAAGATCCTGTTGGAGGGCTTGGCGTTTGAGTGATTACAGGAGATATGTAAAGTATGTTTTCCTTAAAAGAGATCTCTTGATCAAACTGTCTTATTGTGACTTCCCCCCCCCCGCCCCCCCCAGCCGAAATTCCTTGTGGATAACTAAATGCATAGCTAGAAAAGAATGTTAATTTTATATTCCACTGTACACTAGTTTTAAATTGTTAGAACTAAATTTTAGCTGCGTATATTATCGTTGAAATGTTAGCTTGTGCTACAGCTACTACAAGAAGGTAATGTAGTGCAAACAGAACTGGTAATGGATGCGCATTATTTAGCAGATGTGCCTTTTGCAAATCATAGGTAGCATGGTGGATGACCAAATATTGGCCTTTAAAAACTATATATATGTACAGTTAAACATATAAAAATATATTTTTATGTATTTTATATATACACTAATTAAATATTTATTTATTTATTTATATGTTGGGCAAGGCTGAATGGTAGGGAATTTTTATTTAAACAGTGAACAATGCCAACATATGTCCTCCCTTAAAAGGAATTAGTGTGGGTTTTAGTGGGAGAAGTAGAACATGCAGACTTATACATTTCACGGTATCACGGTACATGTTTGGGATTTTTCTGGGAAGAGTAACTGAGGTAGTTGTTTGGGTTGTTTATTTTGTGTTGTTTGGGTCTTTGTTACCACAGTGGTGGAGAGTACCGGCACAAGTTTCCAGTCCTTCTGAGGTAATTCCTTAGTCACTGCATAGTACACAATGCAATTTCAAAAAAAATCAAAAATTACTTTTTGAAAAAGCAAATAGAAAGATATACTTGCTGTTTTACTACCAAAACAGTATGAAGATGAGAGACTTGAATGTTTTGGGTTTTGTACATTTGTCTTAAATACAGGCATAAGACTGTGTAAGATTTACTGCCGAGTTGTTTGACAGATGTCTTAAGTGTTTGAAGCAAGTAACTTGTGTACTGGTAGAGAGAAAAAAATAGTTGTGGGGTTTTTAAACAAAACAAGAAAGCAGAATAGAAATTTATTGTAAGTAGCAGTTGGGGGTGAGGGGAGAGGGGGAGCAAACAAAACCCCTTAAGTTAACAGTTTGAGGTACCGTTCGTGCTATTTAAAGAAGTAATAGATTAAATTATAACAGGGGTTATTTAAATGAATGTTTTAGTTTGTGTAGTCAGAGCACAATTTTCCTATGTGAAGAAATCATTGTATCATGATCAAGAACTGGATAGTCTTAACACAATATAAAAGACCTCGAAATTCATCAAGGTGTGCCTAAAGCCAAGGTGAATGAAGTGTTTGAGTAATGAAGCTTTTCTTCCTCCCCTACTTTAAAACCTTGTGGTAGTGAAATATATTCAATATCTAAGGCTATTCTTTTTATTTTTTTTGTCTAGAGTTCAAATTCGTCTGTTGGGTGGTGGGGTTTTTTTCTTGTTGTTTGGTTTTTTTTTTAATGGCCTTGCAAAGGATTGAGCTCCATATGATGTGAAGAGTTGGAATGTACTGTTAAAGCAATTGTTGCTTAGTTACCTCACGTTTAATGTGGTTGTGAAGTTGATCACAGTTAGTGATCTCACTCACCAGATCGCTGATACTTAGAAAGATAAGTGGCCTATTCTGAGTGGCAGACAAGCAGGCACTGTGGAGGGTACAGTGTTGCGGTGTTGTTCCCTCCTGTACATGGTAATTTTGGCAAGTAATCTATTAGGCACTTTTCTCTTTCTAAATAATGCTTTTTCTGTGGGCTGCAGGTTGGCAGAACATTTGGAAGTCTGTGTTGCAGGAAGATGGAAAGAAAAAACATTGATTACCTTAGAATAAAAGCAAACATGTTCATGAAAAACTTGGCCAATACATTGCATTTAATGAGATGTTACTGGATTCTGGTTTATACGACTTAACAGGGATGTCCCATTCTGAAGCCTCTGTTTTTCATTTCACCCATTTGTATAGTATACAACTTAAATAGATTGAAATTAAAATGAAGAGGTGCTTCTACCCTCTGAAGATGGTTTAAATTCCACCAGATTTAATTTTTATTGAACCAAAACCCTTGTTGTGTATCTTTTACTTCAGCTTCTGGTTTTGATACGCTGATGCTGTGTGTAATTGGGTTTAAACCTGTAATTGAGGAATACAACATGGACTGCTTAAGATTTCTTTTCGCTATACTTAGGGTTTGTTGTTTGACAGAAACTAGTTTTTCAGCCACAGTTTTTGTTTCTAGCTCATGATAAGTTCCTGTGCAACCCTCAGTGTCATGTAGCTATTTGTACTGTTAAAAATAGCTCTTTGAAAACAGGTACTTGTTCACATCAGAGGGGTTATACATTCAATGTTTACTTCGGGAATGAGTAGTTCTGCTTCCTTTATTATGAAATCTTCTGTATTTAAGCACACAGCCAGCAGCAGAAAGACAGGATGAAAAAATAGCAATTTGAAAAAAATTTTTGGCCGGTTTTTTAACGATGCCATCAATTTCAAATGACAATCCAAATTCCAGCTGCCTTGTGGAAACCGAACACAAAAGCATTTTAAACCAAGTGGAGTTGAAAAAACCCAAGATTTTTTTTTATATATATTTTATATGTCATGGATTGTGTTCTATTTACTGTTTTAACTGTTAAAATAAAGAAAAAGCTTTAGAGAGTAGTCAAAGAAGAAACAGGTTGCTATGTAATTTGAATGGGAAAGTATTAAGTTTCCCACCCTTTAAGTCGTTCACAGTTCTTTTAAGATAAATGTGGAATTAGCATCCTTTAAAACCAACAGTGAAAGCAACTGCTGTACAAAGCAGGTTTTATCTGTCAAAACTACGACCTTCAAGACAGATATACTATCTAAACATAGGAACTGTGTTTAAAGTATGGACATGGTGTTGGTAGCTGATGACAGGGCTTCTGCTCTTTTGCAAGAGCTTAAAAAAAATACTATCACATCTGAAAGTGGGTAAGTCAATATGAGAAGTATGTATGGTGCTTTAGGTGAAACATTTTAGGAGAGTTATGAATTTATTTCATTTAGCAGGGAAAAGGGAGCTCTTAAATGGCAGGTGGATTGGCTCCCTGGGGACCATGTGGAGGCACTTTGCCTTGATTCACATGGGACCTGCTTGTGTTTGGAAGACACCTTTTGAATAACCGAGTATTGTTAGTTAGCAGGCAAATTTAGTACTTGAACTTGCTAACCAGCTACCAGTGTTTCTGTTCCTTCTAGTACAGTTCATAGGAATGTGAGAAAGTCACTCATAAAAACATTCACTTTTCCCATGTTACAGTGCTGCAACTACAGCTACTGAGCTGGCAGTTGGGAGATGCCCCCAGATGCCTGTGAAATTATCTTTTAGATATTTTAGACTTCTGTAAAGAATTTAGACTTTTCTATTAGACGTGTTGAGACATGGGGTTGATTTTTTTTCTTTTTTTGAAGCCTTATCACAAAAAATAGCAAAACGATATTGTTGATCATGCAAGTAACCAGCCTATCCAAATGATCAGTTGAGCTTGGATTCATGTGTATTCAGGAATGCAGGGAAGACAAGACTGTGTTGGAATATGAGGGTTTTTTTGGGTTGGGTTTTTTTGTGACATGGGAGGACATTCTTCATGCAGGGACTGAAGAGAAACTGTTCTCTGGGCGGAATATCCAGGCATTCTCAATATTCACAGTCTAACTGGATCTGAACAAAACCTGTTTTCTTCTTCCAAGGTGTATCTTTTCTTCCTCTTCAGTTATTCTGTCTGCCCCCACTCCAGCTATTCAGTATTGTATAGCATTTATTGGCCAGTAGTTGGTTACATGGAAACTATGCAGCATCCTTTTGACCATTCGTCTCTCCTAATCTGCACAAGAATTTCATCATGCTTATTGCCCACAATTCTGTGATTCCTGCTTTGCTTGATAAAGTTAGTTGCAAAATACTTTTAAGACTTCCATCAGACTTCTTAAAGGTGTTGTAAAATATTTATCTGCATGTTAGGTTGTATTGAACTGGGAGGTGAATTTGAAGCAAATTATTAGGCTTAACTCCAAGGGGCTGAAGCATAAGCCTGTTCATTTCTGTAAATTCTGCTGTGGAGTGGGTACCCTTGAAAAAGAGGAGTGGATTGCAGGAACTCCATGCTCCTGAAGCAGCTCATCTTTCTGAGCAGGTGGGAAATGTTCATGAAGGCTTGAACTGCTGTTACCCAGCTGCTACTACTGTGATCCAGTGTTCACTTTAAGCACTGGACATTCTTACATAAAGCACTGTAAACAGACAGGAAAGCACAGAACTACCTTCAGAATGATGAAATTTGAAAGAAAATTTATTACTCCTTGTGTCTTTTAATTGCACAATTCTTTATTAGTATGCTGACTTTTTAAATTTCAAAATACTCTGTTCTCTGAATTATTTTGAAATTGCTTTAGACCAAAGTACCCATTTTTCAGGAAACATGTGAAGTGCACTGTACACTTCCCATAAAACAATTTCTGCTGTTACATATTGTTATACTGTTAGAATATTATTAATCCATCTAAACTGTTAATCTCTCTGCTGGCACAAGAAAAATGTAGAGTTAAAATCTGGTATATTCATAATTGTGTGAAATGCTATTTATTGGCTGTGTCAGATTTTTGTATAGGTTTCTTAAGCAGTATGTGTTTGTATTCTGTATACCTGGATTATTTTGTGTTTTCTGAATCAGTGGAGTTTCGCAGCAGTAATTTTGTTTCTTACGCACAGTAAGTGTTGCAGTTGCAGGCAGTGAGGAAGTTAATTTGATTTATGAAGGGATTCTTCGACAGTGATTTTTTTTCTTGTGTCAGTAAAAATCACTGCAGAAGCAGATGTATTGGAATAGTCTGTAATTCATATTTAAGCAAAATGTAATTAAGCTGATAATTTTTTAATACAAATTATATGCAAACAAATCTTTAGGGTGGGAGAGCTGCCTCAATTAATTTGTTCTGCAAGAGTTTTTCTTCTGCCTGTATTTTCAGCCCCTTAGATATCAAGTAGTTGATGCAGCCCTGCAAGCTCACGTCTCCTTTGAATCGGCAGTTCTCTGTAGACCTAGGTCTCCTGTCTCCCAGCAGCAGGAAGACAGGGAGAGGCTTTCAAGTCCTGCTGACTGTGTCACCCAGCCCCACACACCATGCTATCAGTTGCTTGCCCAGGAGTGCACCTTTAAGGTGAAAAGTTGGTATTGAATCAGTATCTTGTAGAAAGATATGAAGAGGCAAAATGATTTTTTTTTTCTTGTTTCCACTTTTTAAAATTCTGCATCAGATATTTGTTATTGTATATAGATATTTTCAGATCTGCTGCCATAAAAGTGAACAGTTTTTCTGAGTAGGAATCTCCTTTGTAATTTCAGGCTGATACAGGGGTGCAGAAATTATGTGTAATAGTATTTTTAGGCCAAAGGGAAAATGCGCCTGCTAGAGTTACTTGTTGACATGTAGTGACTACTTAAAACTATGTATAGTTTATTTTCTCAAAGTACATGAAACGCGAACTAGTGTGCTGTTCCCTCACGGCCAATGCCAGGTTGGAGAGGATTCATTTCCCCCAGATCTTCCAGGCCGACAGTGAAGTTGATGACTCATGTAAGCTAAGTGGGATATGCCGGAGAGAATGGCAGATCAGAAGCTGTGGGAGGAAATGCTCTTAAAACTGCTGGGAATAATGAGATGTGTAACTGCAATGCAAAAAGGAAAATAATAAAATACTTGGGGTTTATGTATTTACGACAAGGAACAGAATCTGTCTTACACTGCAAGGAAACAACATGGAAATAATCACTGGTTTGCCACTTCCCTCTGCTAGATAAACACCTCTGAAACAAGACCTAGGGCTGGGGCGGGTGGGAAGGTTCCTCAGCATAACTTTTTGAAGTGCCAGTGTACAGCGTTGTTTACTGGTGAAACTAAATGAGTAATGAATGTGCCAGCCAGGCAAAGATAAAGTATTTCTGCTGCCTGCAGCAGTGTTCAGAGTGGCGGGGGAAGGGAGGAGGAAGGGGGAAAAGGGAGAAAGTCCTCAGCAGTGGTTTGTCTTGGGTATCAGCGAATGCTGCTCCTTCAGCAACTGCTGGATTTATTTTTAACTGCTTGACTCATTCTTTGTCAGATGATTGACCATCAAGCTGCATATTGAAACACAAATGTGCAGAGGAAGCAAGCGTAACTAAAGGAAAAGGGGGAGTGGTTGTCTGGGAAAGGAGGTGGGAGTTGGGAGTTGTGCTTCACATGCTCTGCGCCTGCTGTCTGAGCGAGTTACGGGCTCCAAAGCAGGCTGAGCGTACTACAGGTCAGCCTCGAAAGTGAAGGATGATGGCTGCTTTCGGCTGTATAGAGGCACAGTTGCTAATTCCTTAGGAGAAGGGAGCTAGAGGCAGTGATCGGGACAGCAGTGTACTGCTTGGAGACAAATTAATATATTTTTTTTCCTATGCTGGATGTTGCTATTCGAAAGGATTCTCATCATGATCGATAGCTCCAAGAAGCAGCAACAGGGCTTTACCGAGATTTTACCTGCAGGAGATGTTAAGCCACTGAAGGAGAAGGAATGCCTTGAGGTGAACAGCCAGAAAAGTCTCAAGGAAGGTCAGTCGCTGGCTGGGGGACAGCAAATGTGGAAGTACTGGGCCGTTCAGTTCACCAGGATTTGTGGTGTAATGCTGTATGTTAGGAAGAATTTTTGTACATTAAATGAGGTATTGTTTTCCCTCTTTAACAAATTTCTAAAAGCTAAATTTAGAATTTACTTGAGACTATAAAAATAATGATGAAGATAGCTTGATAGAAATATTAGTGTGAAGAAAAATGAGGTAAGATTAAGTACTCTTTTTCAGATTAGCACTTGGTGCTGAATTCATGAAGTACTCTGAAATTCCCCTGTAAATATTGCACAAAATGCTTCAATGTCACTACTGAAATAAATATAGTGAAATAAATGTCATTAAGTGTGACACTACTAAAAATAAGACCCCAGAAACCTTTAGTTTTAGACATTTAATACCACCTCATTTCCAACAGTGCTTCTCTCAGCTACTGTCTTTCTCTAGAATTCCCTTCTCCTCTCATACTTTAAATGACTCTGCTTTCCAGATGTACGCTTTTAAAATTACATTGTCTCCTTAAATGACCGGGTTTAGACTGTGCATTAAATTGATATTATGCACAAGCTTTGTTTGTAAACTAGCAATAGTCTGAGGATATTTGGAGCGTTATTTAAAGCTGACAAATGGTACTATACCAGATGCATTTAACATAGTTTAGGCTGCGGCAATAATACTGAGACATGGAAGTTGCCTTACCCCATCGAGCTGGAGGTATGCTTCTAGCTGGCCTGTGTTAAGGAGGAGAAGACAGAGAGCTCTTGAGGTCAGCTGCCAGACCTGCAAGAACAGTTTGTTAGCAGGTGTACGCTAATATGCCAGGCTCTGCAGCTCAAGGCTCAAACTCCAACTGCTTTATCAGAAAAAACCTGTATTTGCGGTAGACAAAATTCCTTGGGTTTTACTCCAGATATCTCTGGATTGTCTGGTGATTCAGAGATTTCTTACTTGGTGTTGTGGCAAGACTGCTTTCTACGTGAAATCATGCCTTTCTCAGAATTTAAAATGCTGGGTTTATTTTGAGGTTTTGTTTGTTTTAAAATTTGGACCTTAATAATGTTTAAAATAGCAAAAAGATAGCCCATATTCATTATGGAATTCAGTAACTGACAGTTTAAGAAAACCCTTTACCTGTCTCTAAGTTTGGGCTAGAGAAAACACTGATTTTTGTATAATGTACTGATAGTAAAGCTTTCTTATTGATTGAAAAGATAGATAGTAAGAATTTGAGTGTGATGCCTGTAGCTGTGGCTGACAGCATAACAGTCCTGCTTCCTTTACAGCAGGAAAGTACTGACTGAAAGGCAGCGATTGAAGAGAAAGGGTCAGCAGTGGCTGCTTTTTCTTGGTGTTTGCCTTGCAACTCTGAACAAGCCCAGCTAAACCTGCCGCTGCTGCCTCTGAACTCTCTGGGGCAACAGGAACAAAGAAAGAAGGCAAGGAAGTTGAGAGGGACAGAGGAGTAACAACCCACACACTAAGTTACCAAGAAATAAAGGGGAGAAAGACATGAAAAAACTAGCATGGTGGATAGTGTAGGTGGGCTAATAAGTAAACGTGATCATTATCTTCAGTCTCGTTTGAATATGTCAGTTATGTAGAAAGTGGATGAAAGAATGTACAATGATGGTCTGTCAGAGCAGCAAAAAACCTGCAGTTATGGGACACTTGCAGTCTAAATTCATGAATATTTTAGAGTTTAAATTAATATTCAGAGCATGAAAGAAGATATAATAGTTTTCCACAATCACTATCTTTTGCATACTTTTCTCTGTTTTAGTACCTTTTCTCCCTTTTCACTTTTCCCCAGTGAATATTGCTTATCCTTTTATCTCTCCTAAGTTTGAAAACTGAATAATTAAAATAATGAACCTCTTTTTGAGTGTTATGAATGACTACAGGATCTCCTCTTCCAGCGTTTCCTCTTTCTAAAGCCGGGGGGGGCAGTGCATTTTCTTTCTTGTAGTATACAGAATGTATTACTGAAAACATTGAAAATCTGCTTGATTTATATCTAGAGAGACTAAGACTTTACCTTTTCAGTTTGTAATTATGTAAATTGTAAAAAAAAAAAAGTAAAATATTATGAAATATGTAGTTCAGGTATTTTGTAGATTTATAAAAATTCAATTGCAGTTGTCATTTTCATCCTATTTAAATAACACTTTAACATTAAAACACTTCTTATTTTACAGATGAGTATATCCTAAATTAGCTTGTGGCATTCTGTATCTTTGGCCCTCCCCCCCCCCCCTTCTTTGTCTTTTAATTAAAATGATGATGTGACTAGTTTTGGCATCTGAATCATCAACCCTTTTTTATTAGGACACAAAAACTTATGAATACTATCTGTGAATGGTTGAAACTGCAAAAAATTAAAAATGTAATTATGTTGGCAAACCCAGATGAAGTATGTAGAGGTCAGGTAATTCAGAAGATTCTACAGCCTTTGCTTCATAATCTGTTTGGTGCAGGTTTGATAGATAAGCAGTGTGCTTATTTCAGCAGTGAGTACCTTATGAGAATTGTTAGGTGCAGGTTTTTTTGTACTTAATATTTCTTGGTAAGAAAAGAGACTTTTGATGGAAACACAAATCCCAACCCTGTCCTCAGCAAATTAACACTAAAGGCACTGGAAGGTTAGATTATAAGGATGTTTTGGTTTTTTTCTTTGCTCTTGGAAGATACACGTTATAGCATCCTATAGCACAGGAGGAAATCCTCTTAATTACCCTACTTTCTAGTAAACAACTCATATGTTATTGTTACATATTGTCTGTTCTGTGAAAACATTGCTTCATCTTGTCTGTTTTATTGAAATTACCTTTTGTATGCATAAGGAACAGAAATACTTTTTGTCTCTGAGGCTAACAATACAGTGCTAACAAAACGAGCTTTTCCAGAATTTCCTGTACCATTGACTTCTAATTCAAGTGAAAAGCCTTAAATGAAATCAGGACATCACTGTGCAAACACTTAGTAAGAACGAGTCACTATCATCAACAATGTATATGTTAGGAGTTAGGAATATATTTAGGCTGCAGATTAGAAACGTTCTAAACTGAGGAGTGGAGTGAATTTAGGGAGTCTTGCCTTGTACCCTATATTATTTTAATACAAAGATTGATGAGCTCCTGCAAGAGTATATGACCATGCAGAACTCTTGAAGACACAGTATTAAACTGGTGAAACAAATCAGTATGGTGCTATCTCAGGTGGGATTTAAAAGGAGATTGGATCCCAGTTTGTTTGCACTGTATTTTTTATATATTAATCTGAGCTGCAAAGTTATCGGTTGCCTGCAGGTTAGTGTAAGGAAAACAACTAACCAGAAAGGAAATTTTCTTTCCATGTTGAAAGATAATTTCTTTCCTGGATTTGAATTGCTTTTTAATTGTACTCTTTTGTGAGGAGCTAGAGACTGGCAAGTGCTAGAAACAGGATACAGGGTGGAATGAGTGAAACACAGGGATTTCTCAGGTGCTTGCTGGAAGTGTCTTCACGCTGTCTGGTTAATAGATTGCCAGATTGGGTCAGGAAGTATTTCTTCCCTTCCTCCTTTGCAATTAATATTGTAAGAGAATTGTGTTTTGTAGCAGATTTCCTGGTATTGCTGGCATGTTGCGTGTTGGTGATACTCCTGACCTCTACCGCTCTCCTGCAGCGGCATGTTAGGCTTAAAGATTTTACTGTTGGTTTGCAGGGTTTGGCGTTTGGTGGTTTGTTGAGGTTTCTTTGTTTGTTGGTTTTGGGTTTTAAAGCTTTAAGTTTTGTTATACGGTGTTTAGTGGCAGTGGCAGTCTACCAGGTATGTTTCTTGAGACACAGGTAATGAGAAAAATACTGGAAAAAGAGTATTGTTCCTGTTGTCAAAAGTGGGTGCAGGTCTCATCCAGCCATACCGTGCCTACTGCCAGCCTCTTTATTGTGTTGGCATTAGTGACTGTGCAGCCCTGAAGCGAGTAGGGTCAGTGAACAGGTATTACTGAAGACTATTTATTTCAATAGCATTAGTTTTCAGCCAGATGTGCTTTGCCAGTGTAGATGCAACTGAAGCATCTGGGATTGGAGGAAGAGATCATTGTCTGTGCACCAGTAATCCTGTCTTAGATCATACTAACTTATGAAACCACACTCTGAAACCACTGTCTTGTTGCGATGCTGGAGGTTTCTTCCTTTCACATGGCATCCAACAAAAGTTAGGTACTTCAGCCTTTAAGTCCTTAATGCAGCAGCTCCGATGGCACTGTAAGCAATCTGACTAATCCACTGAGCGAGCATCTGCAGAAATCAGATGTTGTCTGCATAGCAGAGTTGACACAATGCCACTGCTTACACCCCAATTTGCAGTCAGGCACCTTGTATAAATCCACCTTCCTCAGTGTTTTGAATTCATGTGTAATCTCATGAGTTGGAGGATCTGCTTGGGTATGCATGTTGTTTACTGGCTCTACTGTGCCTAGGAAAAGCATGGAAAATGGAGGTATACCTTCCTGAGAGAGCTTGGCTGGAAGTCATCTATCATCATCCAATGTAATATGCTCCAGATTATCACAAAGCAAGTCTGTAGTAGATGTGGAATTTAAACCCAAGTTTCATGAGTCCCTTGACAGAACGCTTCTTGGGTGATGGCAGCATTTGAGGAAATGCAAATTATTTTTAAAAAAATCAGAAGATTATACTAAGCAGAGGAATACTTGCAGATGTAGAAAGTGTAATTACTGATAATATACTTAAAGTATGCCATTTTACAGAATACTTGAAATGGAAGCTTTAGTTTATTCAGACTTTCCGCTCAAGATGGTGGTGGTTTTTCTCATTTTAAAGATATAAACAGAACTGTGAAAAGTGTAGATTTTGCTTCTCACACATAGATGTGTGTAGATCCCAGTAGACATTCCCATAATTTGTTTGGAGACTTGTATATGTTCTGGCTTGTATCCTATTGCTATGGAACCTGTTGCTTAGAAACAATAGACATTGTCCTATATCCTAGTCATTCAAGCTTTCCAGCTGATGATACTGTTATGCTTTATATTTTGTTTTAAATGTTAAGTTTATATTCAGCTATCTTTCCCATCTAGCTTTTAAATTTCTGCTTTCAGTATGATGATGATAATTCTGGAAGCAGTTACATGCACATCATTACTGGCTTACAGAGAAAAGCTTTAAATTGTAGTGGTATAATTTAAAAGATTTGGAGGTCCTACAGGGTTTCCCTCCAGAATCCTGAAGGGATTATATGCAACGGCCCTCCGTAGTCTCCACTCACGTGTTTTACATTTATCCAGAACAT